>NC_065596.1:14992691-15303744 GCF_024542745.1 Macaca thibetana thibetana | reverse complement strand
CTCTATCTCAATCCTTGTAAGGTCAGAGGAGACAGGCATTGTTGTGGAAACAATGTTGTCTCTTATAGAGGAAGAGGTGGCCACTGGAGATGTCACTTTGGTTGGCTCTGAGAACCCTGGGGAGGAGGAATAGAGTTCCTCTCTAGCACTGGTGGTTTCCGCATGGGACGCTGCTGTGTTTTCAAAAACCTGAATTGCCTCTGTCTCCATAGTGGCTTTAGAAGTGGCCAGACTCCCATCTGAGGTGATATTCAAACTGGGAGGTGAAGTGGTCTCAGGTTCTAAGCTTTCATCCAACATGTCTGTAGTCTTCATCATGACAGAGGTGAAAAGAGAAGTGACAGGGACAGGAGAGGAGTGGCTACTCCCAGATGGTGTAGAATAAAGTAGCGAAGGTGAGGTTACTGCAGATAAAGACACCAGGGAAGATGGAGAGCTGTTTTTTCCCACAGATGGGAGGCTTGGCCATGACACATCCTCAGGACCTCTGCTCATAGGAGTTGTCACCACTGACTGTGGAGATCTCTGAGTTGCAGCTGAGTTAGTTCCTGGCCACGAGGCTGTGCTTGATGTGCCCAAGGTAAAGGTACCCTGTGAGGTAGCCCCAGAAGGACCTGTTTTGGGGGTGATGGCCATTTCTGTTGATTCTTTCCTGGTGAGGGTGGTAGAAATTCTAGTGATGGTTTCTGTGGAGGTGTCTGGTGACATTGTGGATTGAGCAGGGCCTGGGATGGATGTTCTGCAAGAGGAGATGGCTTCTGTCCTGGAGACCTCAGAAGTAGCACCAGTGGGCACACTAGAAAGGACAGTGTTTGTTTCTGTGGCAGAGGTGGTCTCTTCAGAGGTGCTGGTCTCCATCAACCCAGGAGTCAGTGAAAGCGTTGGCTTTGTCTGAGTGCTACTGGTGTCAGAGAAGGCAGGAGTTGATGTGAGAACATTTGTATCTCCTGTAGGGTAGGTGATACCTGCTGAAGATGTGGCTTTTGTTGTCACTGAGTCAGCTAAGGCAGAGGAAGGAGATTCATGTGTATAACCTGAGGTTACCACATTGGTCACCTCCAGTTTCTCTATATCTGTGGTGACTTCAGTGGTGGCCAGTATTTCAGCTGAGGTGCTGCTCAGCTTTGGGGGTGAACTGGTTTCAGGTTCTGAGCTTGTGCCCAACAGCTCTGTGGTCTTCACCAGGCCCGAGGTGAGAAGTGATGTCACAGGAAGAGAAGAGGAGTGGATGCTGTCCGGTAATGTGGAAGGAACAGGAGAAAGTGAGGTCATAGCAGGTGAAGACAGCAAAGAAGAGGCAGAGCTGATTTCTTCCACAGAGGGAAGGCTTGGCCATGGCACATCTCCAGGAGTTCTACTCATAAGAGTGGTCATCTCTGAGTGTGAAAATCCTTGAGATGCAGTTGAGTGGGTCCCTGACATAAAAGTTGTTGTTGAGGTGTCCAAGGTAAGTGTACCCTGTGATGTAGCCCCAGGAGAACCCGTTTGGGCAGTAATGGTCATTTCTGTAGATTCTGTCTTGATGGGGGAGGTAGAGAGCCTGGTGATCACTTCCATGGAGATGTCTGGTGACATTGTGGACTGATCAGGGCTAGGTCTTCTGCTAGAGGACGTGACTTGTGTCCGGGAGTACTCAATCGTGGCACTAGTGAGTGCCTTGTAAGGAACAGTGCTTGGCTCTGTGGCTGAGTGGATCTCCTGGGAGGTCCTGGTCTCCCTTGGTGTGGGGGTCAGGGTGGATGTTGACTCCATCTCAGTTCTTGTTATCTCAGAGGAAGCAGGTATGGTTGTAGAAACAATGTCTTTTATCGTGGAAGAGGTGACCATTGGAGATGTCACTTTGGATGGCTCTGGGAAGCCTGGGTAAGAGGAATAGAATTCTTGTCTAGCTCTGGTGGTGCCCACCTGGGTCACAGCTGTGTTTTCAGAAACGTAAATTGCCTCTGTGTCCATAGTGGCTTTAGAAGTGGCCAGACTCTCATCTGAGGTGATATTCATAGTGGGAGGTGAAGTGGTCACAGGTTCCAAGCTTGTGTCCAACATGTCGGCGGTCTTCATCACAACAGGGGTGAAAAGAGAAGTCACCCGGAGAGGAGAGGAGTGGCTACTCCCAGATGTTGTGGAATAAAGCAGCGAAGGTGAGGTTACTGCAGATAAAGACACCAGGGAAGATGGGGGGCTAGTTTTTTCCACTGATGGGGGGCTTGGCCCTGACACATCCTCAGGACCTCTGCTCATAGGAGTGGTCATCACTGAGTGTGGAGATCTGTGAGTTGCAGCTGAGTGAGTTCCTGGCCAGGAGGCTCTGCTTGATGTGTTCAACGTAAAGGTACCTTGTGAGGATGCCCCAGAATGACCTGTTTTGGGGGTGATGGTCATTTCTGCTGATTCTGTCGTGGTGAGGGGAGTAGAAATTCTAGTGATGGTTTCCACGGAGATGTCTGGTGACATTGCAGATTGAGCAGGACCTGGGGTGGATATTCTGCTTGAGGAGATGGCTTCTGTTCTGGAGACCTCAGTAGTAGCACCAGTGGGCATTCTAGAAAGAGAAGCACTTCTTTCTGTTGTTGAGCTCATCTCTTGAGAGGTACTGATCTCCCTTAATTCAGAGGTCAGGGAGGAAGTTGGCTTTGTCATCATAGTTTCTGGGAAGGCAGGAGTTGATGTGGAAACACTTGTATTCCCCAGAGTGGAGGTGGTAGCCATTGGAGATGTGGCTTTTGTTGTCACTAAGTCAGCCAAAACAGAGGAAGGGGATAGATGTTTATAAACCAAAGTCCCTACATTGATCACTGGTGTGTTTGAGGAGGGATGAATTTTCTCTGTATCTTTGGTGACTTCAGAGGTGTCTAATATTTCATCTGAGGTGCTGCTCAAATTTGGAGGTGGACTGGTTTCAGGTTCCGAGCTTGTGCCCAACATGTCTGTGGTCTTCACTGGGCCAGGGGTGAGAAGTACAGTCATAGGATGAGGAGAGGAGGGGATGCTCTCTGGTAATGTAGAGGAAAAAGAAGGCGAGGTCATGGCAGGTGAAGACAGTAGGGAAGACACAGAGCTGGCTTCTTCCATAGAGGGATGGCTTGGCCATGACACATCTCCAGGAGTTCTACTCATAAGAGTGGTCATCTCTGAGTGTGAAAATCCTGGAGATGCAGTTGAGTGGGTCCCTGACCAAAAGGTTGTTGTTGAGGTGTCCAAGGTGAGGGTACCCTGTGATGTAGCCCCAGGAGAACCTGTCTGAATAGTGATGGCACTTTCTGCTGATTCTGTCATAATGGGGGAGGTAGAAAGCCTGGTGATCGCTTCAGTGGAGATGTCTGGAGACATGGTGGACTGATCAGGCCCTGACATGAATGTCCCCCTAGAGGAGATCACTTCTGTCCTGGAGACCTCAGTGGTAGCACCACTGGGCACTTCAGAAAGGACAGTGCTTCTCTCCGTGGTTGAGATGATCCTCTCAGAGCTGCTGGTCTCCCTCAATCCAGAAGTCAGGGAGGATGTTGGTTCTATCTGAATTCTGCTGGTCTCAAAGAAGTCAGAAGTGGATATGGAAACACTCGTTTTCCCCATGGTGTAGGTGGTACCCATTGAAGATGTGGCTTTGGGTATCTCTGAGTCAGCTAGGACAGAAGATTGTGATTCATGTCCAGAACTGGAGGTCCCTATGTTGGTCACTGCTGTGTGTGTGGAAGGATGCATAGCTTCTGTATCTACAGTGTCTTCCAAAGTGGACAGTCTCTCATAGGAGGTGCTGCTCAAATTTGAAGTGGAGCTGGTTTCAGGTTCTCTGCTTATGCCCAGCCTGTCTGTGGTTATCACCAGGCCAGGGGTGAGAAAAGAAGTCACAGGAAGAGAAGTAGGGAGTCTGGTGATGGTTTCTGTGGAGGTCTCTGGTGACACTGTGAGCTGAGCAAGGCCTGAGACGGATGTTCTGCTAGAGGAGGTGACTTCTGTCCTGGAGACTTCAGCAGTGGCATCAGCAGGCACTCCAGAAAGGACAGTGCTCATCTCTGTGGCTGAGCTGGTCGCCCCAGGGCTGCTGGTCTTTCTCACTCCAAGGGTCAGGGAGGATGTTGATTCTGTCCGAATTTTGCTAGTCTGAAAAAAGCCAAGAGTTGATGTGGAGACACTTGTATCCTCCATGGTGGAGGTAATAACCATTGGAGACGTGACGTTGAATGTCTTTGAGTCAGCTAGGACAGAGGAAGGGGATTCATGTCCAGAACTGGAGGTACCCACATCGGTCACTGCTCTGTTTGAAGAAGGATGAATTTTCTCCATATCTGTGGTGACTTCAGAGGTGGCCAGTATTTCAACTGAGATGCTGCTCAAATTTGCAGGTGAGTTGGTTACAGGTTCCGAGCTTTTGTGCAACGTATCTGTAGTTTTTGCCAGGCCAGATGTAAGGAGTGATGTCACAGGAAAAGGAGAGGAAGAGATGCTGTCTGTTAATGTGGAGGAAACAGGAGAAGGTGAAGTTGTGGCTGGTGAAGACATCAGAGAAGAAGAGCTAGTTTTTTCCAGAAGGGGAGGGCTCATCCATGATACATCCTCAGGACCCCTCTTCATAAGAGTGCTCATCTGTGAGTGTGAAAATCCTTGAGATAGAGTTGAGTGTGTCATTGTCAAAGAGGTTATGCTTGAAGTGTCCAAAGTACTGGTGCCTTGTGTTGTGGCCCCTAAAGGACTTGTGTGGGTGTTCATGGTTATTTCTGTTGATTCTGTCATGACAGGGGATGTAGAGAACCAACTGATGGTTCCTGTGGAGATGTCTGGTGATATTGTGGATGGAGCGGGACCCGGGATGGAGGTGATGTCTTCCTTGGAGATCTCAGTAGTAGCACCAGTGGACACTTTAGAAAGGATGATGCCCATCTTGGTGCCTGAGCTGGTCCCTTCAGAGCGACTGGACTCCCTCAATCCAGGGGTCGGGGAGGAAGTTGGCTCTGTCTGAATCCTTCTAGTCTCAACGATGGCAGGAGTTGATGTGAGAACACTTGTATCCCCCATGGTGGAGGTGGTACCCATTGGAGATGAGGCTTTGGATGTCTCTGAGTCAGCTAGGACAGAGGATTGTGATTTATATCCAGAGCTGGTGGTCACCACATTGGTCCCTCCTGTGTTTGTGGAAGGATGCACAGCTTCTGTATGTGCAGTGTCTTTGTAAGTGGTCAGTCTCTCATGGGAGGTGCTGCTCAAACTTGAAGATGAACTGGTTCCAGGTTCTGTGCTTATACCCAAGTTATCTGTGGTCATCACCGGGCCAGAGGTGAGAAGCGAAGTCACAGGAAGGGGAGAGTGGGGGATCTGTGCTGGGAATGTGGTGGAAACAGGATGAGGTGAGGTCACAGCTGGTAAAGACAGCGGGGAAGATGGAGGGCTGGTTTCTTTCACAACGGGAGGGCTAGGCCATGACACACCTCCAGGACCTCTGCCCATGGAAGTGGTCATCTCTGGGTGTGGAAATCCCTGAGTTACTGTAGAGTGGGTTTCTTCCCAAGAGGATGTGGTTGCTGTGTCCGAATTAAGGATACTTTCTGGTGTAGACCCCGGAGGACCTGTTTGGGTTGTGATGGTCATTTTGGCAGATTCTGTCATGACAGAGGAGGCAGAAATCCTGGTGATGGTTTCTGTGGAGATGTTTTGTGACACTGTGGACTGCTCAGGGTCTGAGATGGATGTTCTGCTAAAGGAGATGGCTTCTGTCCTGGAGACCTCAGTAGTAGCACCAGTGGACACTTCAGAAGGAACAGTGTTTGTCTCTGTGGCTGAGCTGGTCTCTTCAGAGGTGCTGGTCTCCCTCAATCTGGTGGTCAGTGAGGAAGCTGGCTCTGTCTGAATTTTCCTAGTGTCAGATAAGGCAGGAGTTAACGTGGAAGCACTTGTATCCTCCATGATGGAGATGGTACCCATTGGCGATGTGGCTTTGGTTGTCTGTGAGTCAGGTAGGACAGAGGAAGGGGATTCACGTCCAGAACTGGAAGTTCCCACTTTGGTTACTGCTGTGTTTGAGAAAGGATGAATTTTCTCTGTATCTGTGGTGACTTCAGAGGTGGCCAGTATTTCAACTGAGGTGCTCCTCAAACTTGGAGGTGAACTGGTTTCAGGTTCTGTGCTTGTGTCCAACACCTCTGTAGTCTTCACTTGGCCTGGCACGAGAAGCAAAGTCACAGAAGCAGAAGAGGAGTGGCTACTTGCTAGTAATGTGGAAGAAACAGAAGAAGGTGAGATCATGGCAGGTAAAGATAGTTGGGAAGATGGAGGGTTGGTTTCTTCCACAGAACCTCTACTCACAAGAGTGGTTATCTCTGAGTGTGGCAATCTCTGAGTCATAGTCGAGTGGGTTATTACCAAGGAGGGTGTGGTTGATGTGTCTAATGTAAGGGTACTCCTTGGTGTCGATCCAGGAGGACTTGTTTGGGTCTTGATGGTCATTTCTGATGATTCTGCCATGATGGGGGAAGTAGGGAACTTAATGACTGTTCTTGTGGTGGATATTTCTGGCAACATTGTGGGCTCAGCAGGACCAGAGATGGATGTTCTGCTAGAGGAGGTGACTTCTGTCCTGGAGATCTCAGTAGTAGCACCAGCAGGCACTTCAGAAAGTACAGCACTTGTCTCCGTGGCTGAGCTTGTCTCCACAGAACTGCTGGTCTCCCTCAATTTAGGGGTCAGGGAGGAAATGGACTCTTTCTGAATTCTGCTAGTCTCCAAGAAGTGAGGGGTTGATATGGCAAGAGTTGTGTCCTCCTGTGTGGAGATAATAAACATTGGTGATGTGGTTTTGGATGTCTCTGAGTCAGCTAAGGTAGAGGAAGGGGATTCATGTCCAGAGCTGGAAGTCTCCACATTGGAAACTGCTGTGTTTGTGGAAGGATGCACAGCTTCTGTAACTGTGGTGTCCTTGCCAGTGGTCAGTCTCTCACCTGAAGTGTGGCTCAGCTTTGGAGGTGAACTGGTTACAAGTTCTGAGCTTGTGCGTAACATGTCTGTGGTCGTCACCGGGCCAGAGGTGAGAAGTGAAGTCACAGGAAAAGGAGAGGAGGAGATACTCACTGGTAATGTGGAGGAAATGGGACGAGGTGAGATTGTGGCAGGTAAAGACAGCAGGGAAGGGAGAGAGCTGGGTTTTTCCACAGAGGTAGAGCTTTGCCATGACATATCTCCAGGACCTCTGCTCATGAGAGTGGTCTGCTCTGGGTGTGGAAATCTCTGAGTCAAAGTTGAATGAGTCTTTGCCTGGGACTTTGTGGTGGATGTGTCCAAGGTAAGGGTATCCTGTGATGTAGACCCAGAAGAACCTGTTTGGGTGGGGATGGTCATTTCTGCTGATTCTGTCATGGTAGGCGAGGCAAAGAGCCTTGTCATTGGTCTGGTGGATATTTCTGGCAACACTGTGGACTGAGAAGGGCCAGGGATGGATGTTCTACCAGAGGAGGTGACTTCTGTCCTGGAGACCTCAGCAGCAGTACCAGTGGGGACTTCTGAAAGAACAATACTTGTGTCAGTGGAAAAGCTGGCATTTTGGGAGATGCTGGTCTCCCTCAGTCCAGGAGTCAAGGAATATGTTGACTGGCTCTTAATTTTTGTAGTCTCAGAGGAAACAGACATTGATGTGGAAACAGTTGTATGCCCCATGGTGGAGGTGGTATCCATTGGGGCTGTAGCCTTGGTTCTTCCTGAGTCAGCTAGGACAGAGGATTGTGACCCATGTCCAGAGCTGGTGGTTTCCACATTAGTCACTGCTGTGCTTGTGAAAGGATGCATGGCTTCTATAGCTGTGGTGTCTTCATCTGTCGTCAGTATCTCATGTGAGGTACTGCTCAAATTTGGAGGTGAACTGGTTGTAGCTTCTGGACTTGTGCCTAACATGTCTGTGGTCATCACTAGACTAGAGGTGAGCAGTGAGATCATAGGAGAAGGAGTGGCGTGAATGGTCTTTGGTAATGTTGAGGAACCGGGAGAAGGTGAGGTCATGGCTGGTGAAGGCATCAGGGAAGAGGAGAAGCTGGTTCTGTCTATGGAATGAGGGATTGTCTGTGATAGAATCTCAGGGTTCTTGTTCATGAGAGTGGTCATTTCTGAGTGTGGAAATTCCTGAGTCACCACCGAGTGTGTTCCTGCCCTGGAGGATGTAGTTGGTGTGTCCAAGGTAAATGTACCCTGTGATGTAGATCCAAGAGGAGGGCCTGTTTGAGTGATGATGGTCACATTTGCAGATTCTGTAATGCCAGGGGAAATAGGCAGCCTGGGGATCACTTCAGTGGAGATGTCTGGTGACTTTGTGGAATGATCAGGGCCCGGAATGGATGTTTTTCTAGAAGAGGCAACTTCTGTCCTAGAGGTCTCAGGAGTAGCACCAGTGGTCACCTTGTGAAGGACAGCATTTTTCTGTGTGGATACGATGGGCTCCTGGGAGGTGCTGCTTTCCTTCAGCTCATGAGCTAGGGATGATGTTGACTCCATCTCAATCCTTGTAATCTCAGAGGAGCCAGGCATGGATGTGGAAACAATGGTGTCCCTTATGGTGAAAGAGGTAACCATTGGAGAGGTGACTTTGGGTGGTTCTGAGTAGGCTGGGACAGATGAATAAGATTCCTTTTCAGAAGTGGTGGTCCCCATATCGGTTACTGCTATGTTTGTGGAAAGATGCATTTTCTCTGTATCTTTAATGTCTTCAGAAGTAGACGGTATCTTTTGTGAGGGGCTGCCCAAATTTGGAGGTAAACTGGTCACAGATGCCAGCATATCTGTGGTCTTCACCGGGCCAGAAGTGGGGAGTGAAGTCAGATGAACAGAAGAATAGGGCCTACCTTCTAGTAATGTAGTGGGTACAGGGGGCAGTGAGGTTATTGCTGGTAAAGATAGAAGGGAAGAGGGAGAACTGGTTTTTTCCACAGAGGGTGAGCTTGTCCCTAACACGTCCTCAGGAACTCTACTTATAAGAGTGGACACATCTAATTGTGAAAATCCATGAGTCATAGCTGAGTGGGTCTCTGCCTGTGAGGTTGTGATTGACGTGTCCCAGGTAAGGGTACCCTGTGAGGTAGCCCTATGAGGACCTGTCTGAGTGGCGATGGTCATTTCTTCAGATTTTGTCATGCCAGCAAAGGTAGAGAACATGGTGACAGATCCTGTGGAGGTGTCTGGTGACACTGTGGGCTTTTCAGTGCCTTGGATGGATGTCCTGCTAGAGGAAATGAGTTCTGCTCTGGAGACCTCAGTAGTAGCAGCAGTGAGTGCTTTGTCAAAGACAGCGCTTGTGTCTGAGAATGAGCCGATTTTCTGGGAGGTGCTGATCTCCCTCAGTCCAAAGGTCAGGGAGGAAGTTGTCTCAGACTCAATCTTTGTCATCTCTGAGGATCTGGGCATTGACATGGAAACTATTGAGTCCCCCATGGTGGAAGTGATAACTACTGGAGATGTGGTTTTATATGGCTCTGAGTCAGGTGAGACAGTAAAATAGAATTCGTGTGGTGAACTGATGGTCCCCACATTGGTCACTGCTGTGTTTATAGAAGGATGTATTGTGTGTGTATCTGTGGTGGCTTCTGAAGTGGCCGAGGTGTTGCTTAAACTTTGAGATGAACGAGTCACAGGTTCTAAGCTTGTGTCCATGTCTGTTATCTTCACTGGTGCAGGGGTGAGTACTGGGGTCACAGAAGCAAGAGAGGAGGTACTGTGCACTTGCAATGTGGAAGTTACAGGAGAAGGTGAGGTTGTCACAAGGAGAGCTGCCTGAGAAGAGAGAGAGTTCGCTTCTTCTACAGAGAAAGGGCTTGTCTTCGACACATCACTGAGATCATTGTTCATGACTGTGGTTGTTTCTGAGTCTACAAAATCCTGAGTTCTGGCTGATGGGGTTCCTGCTGGATTGGCTATGGTTGATGTGTCCAAGGTCAGTTGGCCAAGAGATGTCACCCCAGGAGGATCTGTTTGTGTGGTGATGGTCTTGTGTGTAGATATTGTCAAGGGAGGTGAGTTAGAATGTCTGCTGCTGGCTTCAGGTGAAATGTCTGGGGACTTTGTTGACTGAGCAGAAGCTGGCATGAATGTAGGATCATAGTAGGGGATTTCTGCCCTGGAGACCTCAGTAGCAGCACCCATGGACACACTGGAGAAAACAATGTTTGACTCTGTAGTTGAGTTCATCACCAGGGCGGTGCTGTTCTCTGTCAGTTCAGGAATCAGGGGGGATGTTGACTCTCTGTCAATATTTATAGTCTCAGGAGAACCAGGTGTTGATGTGGAAACAATAGCGTCCTTCATCATAGACCCAGTAACATTTGGAGGTGTGTGTCTGGATGGCTGGGAGTGGATTGAGACAGAGGAATGTAGTTCATGCATAGAATTGGTGGTCCTCATATTGGTTTCTGCTGTGTTCTCTGAAAAGTGAATTGTCTTTGTATTTGTGGAGGCTTCAGAAGTAGGCATCTCATCTGAGAAGCTACTTGCACTTGGTAAGGAGCTGGTCACAGGCTCTGAGAGTGCGTCCAACATGTCCGTGGTCTTCCTCCTGCCAGAGGTGAGAAGGGAAGTCACAGGGAGAGGAGAAGTGGGGCTACTTCCTGATAATGTGGAAAAAAGAGGTGAATGTGAGGTTATTGCAGTTAAAGGCACCAGGGAAGAAGGAGAACTGGTTTCTTCCACAGAGGGAGAGCTTCGCCATGACACGCCTTTAGTACCTCTGCTCCTAGTAGTGGTATCCTCTGAGTGTGGAAATCTCTGAGTCACAGGTGAGTGCGTCCCTTCCCAGGAAGCTGTGCTTGATGTGTCCAGGGTAAGAGTAGCCAGTGAGGTAGTCCCTATAGGACCTGTTTGGTTGGTGATGGTCATTTCTGTGGATCCTGTTACAACAGGAGAAGTGGAGAGCCTGGTGATGGTTTCTGTGGAGATGTAGGGTGACATTTTGGAATGATCAAGCCCTGAGATGGATGTTCTGCTAGAGGTGATAACTTCTGTCCTGGAGACCTCAGTAGTAGTAGCAGGGGGCATTTCTGAAAGGACAGTGCTTGTCTCTGTCACAGTGTTGATCTCCTCAGATGTGCTGGTGTCCTTTAATCCAGGAGTCAAAGAGGATGCTGATTCAGTCTGAATTCTAGTCTCAAAGAAGGTAGGAGTTGATGCAGAAACACTTGTATCCCCCATGGTGAAGGTGGTACCCATTGGAGATGTGGCTTTGGATGTGTTTGAGTCAGCTAGGACAGAAGGTTGTGATTCATGTCCAGAAATGGAGGTCCCCACGTTGGCCACTGTGGTGTTTGTGGAAGGATGCATGACTTCTGTGTGTGCGTTGTCTTTGTAAGTGATCAGTCTCTCATGTGTGGTGCTGCTTAAATTTGGAGGTGAACTGGTTACAGGCTCTGGGCTTGTCGTGCCCAACACATCTGTGGTTGTCACCAGAACAGAAGTAAGAAGTGCAGTCACAGGAAGAGGAGATGAGGGGATGCTCTCTGAAAATATGGAGGAAACAGGAGAAGGGGATGTCATGGCAGGTGAAGACATCAAGGAGGACTCAGAGCTGGTTTCTTCTACAGAGGGAGTTGTCATCCATGAAACATCTTCAGGAGTTCTGCTCCTAAGAGTGGCTATCTCTGAGTGTGTGAATCCCTGAGACACAGTTGAATAAGTCCCTCGCTGGAAGAGTGTGGTTGATGTGTCCAAGGGAAGGGTATCCTGTGATGTAGACCCAGGAGTAGTTGTTTTAGTGGTGATGCTCATTTCTGCAGATTTTGTCATGATGGGGGAGGTGAAAAGCCTGGTTATCACTCCTGTGGAGATGTCGGGTACTACTGTGGACCGATCAAGGTCTGAGATGGATGTTCTTCTAGAGGAGATTTCTGTTCTGGAGCTCTGAGTGATAGCACCCGTGAGCACATAAGAAAAGGCGGTATTTGTCTCTGTCGTTGAGCTGGTCTCCTCAGACGTGCTGCTCTCCCTCAGTCTAGGGCTCAGGGATGCTGTTGGCTCTGTTTGAATTTGGCTAGTCTGAGCGATATTAGGAGTTGATGTGGAAACACTTGTGTTCCCCAGGGTGGAGGTGGTACTCATTGGAGATGTGGTTTTTGATGTCTCTGAGTCAGCTAGGACAGAGGATTGTGATTCATGTCCAGACCCAGAGGTCCCTACGTTGGTCACTGCTGTGTTTGTGGAAGGATGCACGGTTTCCATATGTGCAGTGTCTTTGTAAGTGGCTGGTCTCTCATGTGTGGGGCTGCTCAAACTTGGAGGTGAACTGGTTACAGGCTCTGAGCTTGTCGTGTCCAACACATCTGTGGTTGTCACCAGAACAGAAGTAAGAAGTGCTGTCACAGGAAGAGGAGAGGAGGAGATGCTCTCTGATAATGTGGAGGAAACAGGAGAAGGGGATGTCATGGCAGGTGAAGACATCAAGGAGGACTCAGAGCTGGTTTCTTCTACAGAGGGAGTTGTCATCCATGACACATCTTCAGGAGTTCTGCTCCTAAGAGTGGCTATCTCTAAGTGTGGGAATCCCTGAGACATAGTTGAATGAGTCCCTCCCTGGAAGAGTGTGGTTGATGTGTCCAAGGGAACGGTACCATGTGATGGAGCCCTAGGAGTAGTTGTTTGAGTGGTGATGGTCATTTCTGCAAATTTTGTCATGATAGGGGAGGTGAACAGCCTGGGGATCATTCCTGTGGAGATGCTGGGTGTCACTGTGGACTGATCAAGGTCTGAGATGGATGTTCTGCTAGAGGAGATGACTTCTGTCCTGGAGACCTGAGCAGTAGCACCCGTAGGCACATAAGAAATGGTACTATTTGTCTCTGTCACTGAGCTGATCTTCTCAGACGTGCTGCTCTCCCTCGGTCTAGGGGTCAGGGATGCCATTGACTCTGTTTGAATTTGGCTAGTTTGAGAGATATCAGGAGTCGATATGGAAACACTTGTGTCTCCCATGGTGGAAGTGGTACTCATCAGAGGTGTGTCTTTCGATGTCTCTGAGTCAACTAAGGCAGAGGATTGTGATTCATGTCCAGACCTGGAAGTCCCTACATTGGTCACTGCAGTGTTTGTGGAAGGATGTGTGGCAGCTTCTGTGTGTGCAGTGTCTTTGTAAGTGCTCAGTCTCTCATGAGTGCTGCTGCTCAAATTTGGAGGTGAACTGGTTACAGATTCTGGGCTTGTAGTGCCCAATCCATTTGTGGTTGTCACCAGAACAGAAGTAGGAAGTGCAGTCACAGGAAGAGGAGATGAGGGGATGCTCTCTGAAAATATGGAGGAAACAGGAGAAGGGGATATCATGGCAGGTGAAGACATCGGGGAAGACACAAAGCTGGTTTTTTCAATAGGGGGAGTTGTCATCCATGACACACTCTCAGGACCCATGCTCATGAGAGTGGTCACCTCTGAGTGTGGGAATCCCTGAGTCACAGTTGAATGAGTCCCTCCCTGGGAAAGTGTGGTTAATGTGTCCAAGGGAAGAGTACCATGTGATGCAGAGCCAGGAGGACTTGCTGGGGTGGTGATCGTCATCTCTGCAGATTTTGTCTTAATAGAGGAGGTGAAGACCCTGGAGATCTCTCCTGTGAAGGTGTCAGGTGGCATTGTAGACTTATCATGGTCTGGGGTGGAAATTTTGCTAGAAGAGATGACCTCTGTACTGGAGACCTCAGTAATAATAGCAGTGGGAACTTTGGAAAGTAGAAAACTCATGTCTGCGGAAAAGCTGGACTCCTGAGAGGTACTGGTCTCCCTCAGTCTAGGAGTCAAGAAGTATGTTGGCTCTCTCTTAATGCTTGTAAGCTCTTTGTAAGGAACGGTGCTTGTCTCCGTGGATGAGGTGATCTCCTGGGAGATGCTGGTCTCCCTCAGTTTAGGAGTCAGGGAGGAAATTGTCTCAGTCTCAATTCTTGTAGTCTTAGAGGATCTAGGAATTGATCTGGAAATTGTGGTGTCTTCCATGGTGGAGGTGGTGACATTTGGAGATGTGACTTTAGATGGCTCTGGGTCAGCTGAGACAGTAGAATGTGATTCAAATGCTGAACTAGTGGTCCCCACATTGGTCACTGCTGTGTTCATGGAAGAGTGTGTTGTCTCTATATCTGTGGTGGCTGGTGAAGTGGCCAATATGTCATCCAAAGTGTTGCTCATACTTTGAGGTGAACTGGTCACCGTTTCTAAGCTTGTGTCCACCTTGCCTGTGATCTTTACCAGTGAAGAAGTAGGAACTGAGGACATAAAAACAGGAGAGGAGGTACCAGGCCATTGCAATGTGAAAGAAACAGGAGAAGGTAAGGTTGTGACAAGGACAGGTGCCTGAGAAGAGGGAGAGCTGGCTTCCTCCTCAAAGAGAGGGCTTGTCTGTGATACATCCTTGGCATCATTGTTCATGGCAGTGGTTATTTTTGAGGGGGAAAACCCCTCAGTCACCACTGATGGAGTCCCTGCTGAGGTTTCCAACGTTGATGTGTCTAAGGCAAGTGGAATCTTTGATGTAGCTCCAGAAGACCCTGTCTGGGTGGTGGTCATGTGGGTAGATATTGTCATGGGAGGAGAGTTTGAAAGTCTACTGCCGGATACTGAGAAAATATCTTGGAACTTTGTTGACCGAGCAGGAGTTGGTATGAATGTTGCATCAAAAGAAGGGACTTCCACTTTGGAGGCTTCAGTAGCAGTCCCCACAGACACATTGGAGAGGATGATGTTTGGCTCTGTAGTTGAGTTCATCTCCTGGAGGGTGCTGTTCTCTTTTTGTTCAGCAGTCAGGGAGGATGTTGGCTCTCCCCCAGTGTCTGTGGTCTCAGAACGAGGTGTTGATGTAGAAGCAAGAGCATCCCCCATAGCAGAGGCAGGAACCATTGGAGATGTGGCTGTGGATGATTCTGAGCTGACTGGGAGAGTGGAATGCAGTTCATGTGCTGAACTGGTGGTCCCCATATTGGTCACTGGTTTGTTTATGGAAGGATGAATTGTCTCTATGTCTGTGGTGGTTTCCAAAGTGGCCAGCATCTCATTTGATGTGTTGTTCAAACTTTGAGGTGAATTGGTCACAGGTTTCATGCTTGTGTTCAATGTATCTGTGGTCTTCACCAGTCCAGAGGTGAGAACTGAAGTCACAGAAACAGGAGAGGATGTACTTCGCCCTCGTAATGTGTAAGTGGCAGGAGGTGAGGCTGTGACCAAGATAGGTGTCAGGGAAGAGGGAGAGCTGGTTTCTGCCACAGAGGGAGGGCTTGTCCATGACACATCCTTGGGACCTTTGCTCATGAGAGTGGTCTTCTCTGATTGCATAAAATCTGGAGTCAAAGTCAATGGAGTCTCTGTCAAGTAAGGCATGCTTGATGTGTCCAAGAGATATGGACCCTGTGTTGTAGCTCCAGTAGGACCTGTCTGGGTGGTGATGGTCACTCCTGAAGATTCTGCCATTATCAGAGAGGTAGAAGGGTTGGTGCTCACATTTGTAAATGCATTGGTAGAAGTTTTGAAGTGATGAGGGCTTGGAATGGATGTTCTGCTAGAGAAAGTGGCTTGTGTCTTGGTGACATGAGTAGTAGCATCACCACTAGATGCATGGGTAATGACAGTGCTTGTCTCTGTGGCAGAGCTGGCCACCTGGGATGTGCTTCTCTCCTGAAGTCCTGGGTTCACAGAGGACACTGTCTCAATCTTTGTGGGCTCGGAGGAGCCAAACACTGATGTGGAAGCAGTGATGTCCCCCATGATGTGGGAGGTAACCAATGGAGATGTGGCTTTGGATGGCTTTGTATGGACTGGGACAGGAGAATGTTCAGAACTAGTTGCCTCCATAGTCGTCACTGCTGTGTTTGCAGAATGATGAATTGCCTTTGTATCTCTGGAAGCTTCATAAGTGGATAACACCTCACCTGCTGTACTGCTCAAATTGGGAAGTAGACTGGTGCCAGGTTCCAAGCTTATCCTTGACATGTCTGTGGTCTTCCCCAGGCCAGAGGTCTCAGACCAGAAAACTGAGGTCACAGGTGGAGTAGAGGAGGGACTGTGTCCTTGTGATGTCAACAAAATATTGGAAGGTGAGGTTGTGGCATGGATAGGTACCAGGGAAGAGGAAGAGCTGGTTTCTTCTACAGAGGGAGGGCTTGGTTGTGATGTATCCTCAGGACCTTTGCTAAAGAGAGTGGTCTTCTCTGAGTATGTAAATCTCTGAGTCATAGCCAGTGGAGTCCCTGTCCAGGAGGCTGTGGCTGATGTATCCAAAGTAGGTGCACTTAGTGATGTAGCGCCAGGTGGACTTGTTTGCATAGTGAGGGTCATTCCTCCAGATTCTGTCGTGGCAGGGAAGTTAGACAGCCTGGTGATGGTTTCTGAGGGGCTGTCTGATGACCTCACAGACTGGGCAAGGAATGAGCTGGATATTCTCTTAGAGGAGGTAAT
Source organism: Macaca thibetana thibetana (assembly GCF_024542745.1). NCBI lineage: Eukaryota > Metazoa > Chordata > Mammalia > Primates > Cercopithecidae > Macaca > Macaca thibetana. The sequence goes on along the minus strand of NC_065596.1, from coordinate 15,287,370 downwards.
TTCTGTTCTAGGCCCCTTGGTGATCGCAGTGGAACCTGGGGAAGAGATAATACTTGTTTGTGTGGTTGAGCTGGACTCCATGTAAGGGCTGAAATCCTTCAGTTCAGTAGTCAAGGAGGAATTAGGCTCTGTTCCAGTCCTTGTAGACTCTGGCCTTGTGGTTGCTGATGCAGAAACTATTGCTTGGTCCCTGGTGGAGGCAGTAACCACTGGAGATGTGAGTTTGGATGACTCTGAGTGAGCTGGGACAGTAGAATGAGAAGCATGTTCGGAACTTGTGACCCATGCTCTTGTCTCTACTGTGTTTGTAGAAGGGTGAATTGCCTCTTTGTCTGTGGTGGACTCAGAAGGGGCAATTCTCTCATACGGGCTGCTTTTCCAACTTGGGGATGAAGTCATCGCAGATTCCAAGCTTACGTCCAGTGTATTCAGGCTCCTTAATACACTGGAGGAGCTGGTAACCTCCTTGATGGTCTCTTGTGAGACAGAATTCATCATCTCAGTGATCCAAGGTGCACTTGAGGTTGATTTTTCTTTCTCATTCCAGGAGTCAGATGTAGCTCTTGCCTCTGTTGTAAGAGCCCTCTGCCCTTGTCTCTGAAGAGTTGGATCTGGAGTTTGTGCTGTGTGTGGGATCACATCCAGAGTTGTTGCTGCTGATCTGGGCACCGGCCCTGGATGTGCAGAAATTGTGGTGGGAAGCTGAGTAGAAGTCTGCTCTGCCTTTTTGCTTGTCAGATCTGGTCTTGAAAAAGTAACTCCAGAGCTCCTTACCATTGCAGCTGGTGTGACTACACTTGTAACGTCCCCTATAGAGAAGGGCAGCTGTGAGGTAGCTGAGCTGATGATGGTCTCCAAAATGAGTTCTTGAGGAGTTGTGGCCCCGTGAGGAGCTGAGGTAGTGGCTGTGGCTGATGACACAGATCTCCCAGGGTCCCAGTCAAGAGTGGACCGAGAATCAAACAGAAAAGTAGACGGTGGCATATTTGAGTCAGTCGTTGTACTAGCATGATCTGTAGAAACCATTGAAACAGGCACATCTTCTGTTTCTGTATTACTGGGAGTCCAACTTGTACTTAAAATGTCAGGAACTGAGATGCTCAGCCTCTGGACAGGAGAGAAAGTTGAGATGGGCGTAGATGCAGTTGTGTCTGAAGGACTCAATGTTCTTTCACTGGTACTGGTCTCTGTCTTTACAGCTGAAGCATCAGAGGATGGAGTGACCAGGCTGGTTCCAGTGACAGTTATAAGGCCATAGGGAGTAGACATGGAGTCCAATTCAGTGCTTGAGGCTAAGAATGAAGTTGTATGCATTGTAGAAATTGTTCCAGGAGAACTTGCGACTTTCAAGTTTGAAGCCATGTCTGTGACAGTCCAGGAATCTGATGCAGCTGTGGAGGACCAGGTGGGAGGGTGCTCTGTAGAAGATGTGTGCCTCTCTGTGTCCGGGGTGCTGTCCATGGTACTCACACCCACTTCGGGGCTGGGTGTGGTAGTCACGATTGAGTTGGTTCCCATGGTGGTGATGGTGGTGGAGATACCTGGAGTAGGAGCTGTGGTTACATTCATGATGCTCACTTCCACAGGGGATGTGACAGATGACGCAGAGCTTCTTTTTTCTCCTGAGGGACTGGTGAGGCTGGTAATGCTTTGGTCTCCAGAGGGCAGAGATGCTAGTGAGGTGGTTTGTGCTGTGGAGGTGATGTATAATGTCTTTGTGACATCAGGAGATGCACCAAGGGTGATGTCACTCCCAGATGTCTGATCTGACCATGAGCTAGTTGATGAATAAGCCTCATCCACAGATCGACTTGTCTGTTCTTCAGCTGCCATTGTCTTGTGATTCAGGATTGTGGAGGGAATGGCTGTGGTGCTGACCCATGACTCGGTTTTATGTTTGGATTTATTTGTGACTGAGCTCACAGAGTTTGGGCTGGTTACACGGTCTTCAAGGATATTGGGAGATGTGCTCAGAGAGACATGTGTGTCTACTGTGGCCCCTCCAGTAGAGCCATGCCACATAGAGGATTCCATTCCAGTTGTCTTCGAAATCAATTCTGGACTGCTTTGCTGACCAGTCCCTGTCATGCTTCTAGCAGTTGGTGATTCTAAGGAGACAGAGAGCGTTGTGGCCAGTGACTGCCTGGTCCCTCTTGGAGTTCCAGAATAAAGATTGGTCCAAGCCTCAGGTGGGGATGGGGAGAGGGAGACCCTTTCTGTAGCCATCATATTTTCTGTTGGTGACTTGGTTGGTGATGTGGCTCCTGTGGGCAGGTGAGAGAGGCTGGTGCTGCTACTTCCTAGGGCTGTGGACTGAAGGGTGACTGGTTCCACAGTGGTCTCCATGGGAACAGTTGTTTCTGCAGTCTTCCAAGGAGAAATTCTCACAGTGGACCTGATCTCTGGGCTGATGCTGGGTTTCTTGGAGCTCATGATTTTGAGAGCTGTAGACATTTCTGGGCTTCCTGGGGATGTGCCTGTGATTAGAAAGTATGTCAGTAGAGTATATGCAAGTGGTACAGAAGATGAGGTTTTTTTGTTTGACACTATCATTCATTTCCTCCTGGGATTTCGATTAAAACTATTTCCTCCTTCCCTGGGAAAGAAAATGTTGAGCTTTTAATTCTCACACTTTAAGCCTCTGGACACCAGGGAACACGTTAAACATTTCAAGGGAGATGGTGAGGTTAGAGGTTTGACCATCTGGTTTGCTCAGGAGAAATTGTCATCTTTAGCTCAGTTTTTCCCCATGCCCCATATAAAAGGGCTTTCCGTGTAAGGGAGGATGTGATGAACTAGGGCTTCACCCATGCAAGAGGCTACCCCTAAACTATTTCCACTTTGTCTTTGGAGCTCACCCTTGCTAAACCAGTTTTAGCTTACAACTTTCAGCCTCCTCTAGGTTCCCCCAAATCTTAGTTCAGTGCAAAGCTACTTAAGGATTTTAGAAGAAAGAGGATAAGGGAGATGAGCTCATTCTTTCTCTTCACCTTCATTTTCTTTCAAATTCATTCCTTCCTCTGAATCCTTTCCCTGTCCTTCAGGAAAGTAACATCCACCTGCTACAGGAGTGAGAAAAATGTGATGTCCCAAGAGCACTCCTAGGGACCCTTTTGCACATTTTTCTAAGCAACTTGGCACTGCGAAGGACTTCAATCCATAATCCCTTCTTCTGTAGTAAGAAAGGCAGCGTTTGCCATCTCAAGTTCACCTGTGCCCTTCCTGTGAACACAGTGATGGTCTCTGATTTAGAAAGATCCTTCACTCTGGAGCAGAAGAAAGTACAGAGAGAATCGACTCTGTAGCATTCTCTCCTGCTGAATTAATTGGCTATTGATCATGTAAATTAGTAAGCTGAAGCAAAAGAAGTGTTCAGTTAGTAACATCTACGGGGAAAAATGACCAATAGCCTCAGAGAAGAGTGTCAAGAAGTCAAAGGAACCTTTTTTTTTTTTTTCAGATGGAGTCTTGCACTGTCATCCAGGCTGGAGTGCAATGGCATGATCTCGGCTCAGTGCAACCTCTGCCTCCTGGGTTCAAGCGATTCTCCTGTCTCAGCCTCCCGAATAGTTGGGATTACAGGTGTATGCCACTATACCCAGCTAATTTTTTGTATTTTTAGTAGAGATGGGGTTTCACTATGTTGTCCAGGCTGGTCTCGAACTCCTGACCTCGTGATCTGCCCACCTCGGCCTCCCTAAGTGCTGGGATTACAGGCATAAGCCACCGCACCCAGCCTAGGAACCTATTTTAAAACCTAGTCCTTGCTGGGTGTGGTGGCTCAAGCCTGTAATCCCAGTGTTTAGGGAGGCCGAGGTGGGCGAATCGCTTGAGCCCAGGAGTTTGAGACCAGCCCAAGCAATATAGTGAGAACTATCTCTACAAAAAAATTAAGAAACACACACACAATTAACCAGTCTTATTGGTGATGATCACCTGCAGTTCTAGCTGCTAGGGGAGGCTGAAGTTGGAGGATTGCTTAAGACTGGGGAGGCTGAGGCTGCAGTGAGCCATGATCACATCATTGCACTCCAGCCTGGGCAATAGAGGGAGACCCTGTTTAAAAAAAAAAAAGATGCTGTCTAGGCTGAGCACAGTGGCTCACACCTATAATCCCTGCACTTTGGGAGGCTGAGGTGGGAGGATCTCTTGGAGCCAGGAGTTTAAGACCAGCTTGGGTCACATAGTGAGACCCCCATCTCTACAAAAAAAAAAAAAAATTTTTTTTCAAAAAAACCCCAGGAAACTGGGCATAGGGCAGAGGCTCTAGAGCCCAGTGAGTGAGCTGGACAGCTGCCCAGCTCCTCAGGAGGCTGAAGTGAGAAGATAACTTGAGTACAGGAATTTGAGGCTGCAGTGAGTACAGTGAGTACCGCAGTGAGTACACACCACTGTACTCCAGCCTGGGTGACAGAATGAAACCCTGTCTCAAAAATAAAAGACAAAAGAAGAAAGAAAAGGAAAGAAAAGAAAAGAGACAGAAGAGAAGGAGAGGAGAGAGAAAGAAAAGAAGAGGAGAGGAGAGAAAGAGAAGAAAGAAAGGAAAAGAAAAGTTGCTAGCATTCACTTATAAACTAATGAAACTGAAGCCTTGTATATTTTTTCTTCCCAGAATCAATAAGTAGCACTTTCAGTTAGCAGCAAGCTATCCTCCCACCTCAGCCTCTTGAGTAGCTGGGACTACAGGCCTACACGATGCCCAACTTATCGTCTTTTTATTAATTTTTTTTTTTTGTAGAGATGGGATGTCACTATGTGGCCCAAACTGGCCTTAAGGCTTGGGTGAAAAATAAAAAATAAAAAAATAAAAATTTCAAAAGAAAAAGAAAGAAAGAAAGAAAGAAAGAAAGAAAGAAAGAAAGAAAGAAGAAAGAAAGAAAGAAAGAGAAACAAAGGGAAACAGAAAAGAAAGAAAGAAAGACAAAGAAAGAAAGAAAGAAAGAAAGAGAAAGAAAGAGAGAAAAAGAGAGAAAGAGAGAAAGAGAGAAGAAAAGAAAAGAAAAAAAGGCTTGGGTGACATTAGCAGAGCAGAAACGGAAACAAGATCTATATGTACCTGCTGGACTGGTCCCTGTCTTCTCTGCTGGGGCTGGCCATGTGGAATTTCCTTGTGCTGCCTGACTTGACATCTTTGTAGTGGGCACTAGCATTCCATCAGTTGCTGAAAGAAAAGGGCAATAGGAAGGTTGAGCTATCCATTACTTCAGTAGGTCAGTTTTTGCACTTTCTTTACATTGACTGATCTTTCTATTTTGCTTTAACTCAGAGGCTCCAGAGCCCAGTGAGTGAGCTGGACAGCTGCCCAGGTGACCTCCCATCAAACCCCAGTCTAACTGGACATGGTAGAAAGCAGACACTAGGCACCATCATGAGAAAGACTGACAGATCTCAGATGGGAAGGGGTTCATTTTATAAGTAATCACAAATTAAAATGTGACAAGTGGCCAGGCACAGTGGCTCGCCCCTGTAATCTCAACACTTTGGGAGGTCAAAGTGGAAGGACTGCCTGAGCCCAGGAGTTTGAGACCAGCCTGGGTAGGATAGCGAGACACCATCTCTACAAAATAATTTTTAAAATTAGCTGGGCATGGTGACGTGCACCTGTAGTCCCAGCTCCTCTGGAGGATGAAGTAGGAGAACTGCTTGTGCCCAAGAGTTCAGGGTTCCAGTGAGCTATGATCGCTCCACCGAACTCCAGCCTGGATGAGAGAGTGAGACTGTCTCTTTAAAAATAAATGAAATAAAATAGAGTAACATTCTGTTTAGAGTATAGATTCTTAACCTCTTTTTATTATAGGTCCCTTTGACAGGCTTGTGAACTATATGAATTCCTTTATAAATTAAAATAAAAATGTAGAATAAAACATAAAATAACAATATAAAATATTCGATTACAAACAAAATCATTGTGGATAAAGAAAATCTGGTACACATAGACCTTGGAGTACTACACAGCCATGAAAAAGAATGAAATCATGTTCTTTAAAGCAACATGGATGGAGCTGAAGGCCATCAACCTAAGCAAAATAACTCAAAAACAGAAAATTAAATGCTGCACGTTCTCATTTATAAGTGGGAGCTAAATAATGGGTACATGTGGATATAAAGATAGAAATAATAGACACTGGGACTCCAAAATAGAGGAGGCTGAGAGTGAAGTGAGTATTGAAAAACTACTTCTTGGGACAACATTCACTATTTGGATGATGAATTCACTGGAAGCCAAACCTCACCATTATGCAGTCTATCCACATAGCAAACCTGCATATATACCCCTGAATCTAAAATTTAGAAAATGAAAGAAATGATTATATTGAAATGTTATCAAAATCTTAATAAACAAATGTAATATAATAATACAGGCACTTCTTTTACTAACTCGTTAAGTAAGATATATTGAAAAGCCTAATAATCACCATAATTATGAATAAAGTCATACATGATATTTAAAAGTACTTGCAACAACTGTCATAAGATACGAAAGTGTGTGGAATTTCTGCTGTGGGCAAAGGCACAGGCACTGCTAGGATTAATGTGGTTTGTTTTTGTTACCTCTACTCATCAATAAAACAAATGCTAAATTTCAGTTCAAGGTTAGCAAAAATAAAGATGTAGTTTACAAATACCGCATGTTCTCACTTATAAGTGGGAACTAAACCTTAAGTACACATGGAGACATGTGTACTTGAGGGTGGAGACTGGGAGGAAGGAGAGGATAAAAAAAAAAAAATCTACCAACCAGGTACTAGGCTTATTACCTGACTGATGATGTAATGTGTACCCCAAGCCCCCATGACATGCAATTTACCTATATAACAAACCTGCACATGTTCCCTGAACCTAAAATATTTATATTTTCAAATATAAAAGTTTGAAAAATTTAAAACGATGTAGTTTATTTCCAGGTTCATCCCCAGCACACTTGGGGAAGGAGCAGGGCATTCTTACTTTCAACCAAGGAGGTCTTGGCGGGAACTGAAATAGAGCTTGCCCATGTTTCTGGAGAACCCTTTCTTCCGGCTGTGGGTTCTGTGGGAGAAGAGACAGGTAACAAGGGTGTCGGGGTCTCATATGGTGTGAAGGTTAATGTCTGTGTTTCAGCTGTTGTTCTCTCTTCTTCTGTAGTGGTCTGGCTTGAGGTTATCTCAGGAGGCTCCTCCTGGGACATATTTAGAGTAGATGTTGGAGAAAGTGTCAGAGCTGAAGTCTGAAGATCCACCAATGTGTTGGGCTGTTTTGCCACGGAGGGCCCAAGAAAGAGTGAAGTCTTTCTGGAGGTGGATGCAGTGGGGGAAAGAAAGCTGGTTTCTTTCTCAGTGGATAGGCTTATGCGAGAGGAACTAGAACCAGACCTTGCTGCTTGACCTGTGCTGAAGAGAGTTGTGAGTTTTGATGCAAGAGGGGTCGATGTCATAGATGATGATGCCTTGCTTGGGTCTGGATAAGACATGCTCTCTGAGGCATATATAGGGTCCCCTGTTCCTGGAGTGGGAACTCTGGGTTCATGCCCTGCCATAGAAGGGGAGGCAGATTCCTCAGGGATTTCAGTAAAACCTGTTGATTGAACTGAGCTTGCACTTATGGCCTTTGTGGAAGTCATCATCCCTGCCCTTGTGTTTTTTTCTGGAGACTTGGACAGTGAGGAAGATGCTGTGCTTGCATCTGAGTCTGGAATGGTGTTCAGGGACTGTCCAGAAGTTGGTAAAGAAGCAGACTTAGTATCCAAACTTGGGACCTCAAAAAACTTAAAGGTCGAGGTGGACTGTGGGATCCTCCAAGTTGTGGGAGCTGTAGTCAGTGATGAAAAGGCCTTTGATGGGCTTGAGGAGGCAGAGACAGGTGTTAGGAGCCCTGACACAGCACTGGTGGGCTTCACAGGTATCCCTTTGGGCACTGTTGATTGAGTAGCTGTCAGTCTGTTCATGGTGATTTCAGACATGGCTGTAACCTCACCTGGGTTCATGGTCAGAGGGAGAGAAGAAAATGTGTTGGCTCCAGTTGAGTGAGTGAACCCACTTCTGACTCCTCCAGAGCTGGCCAAACCCTGGCTTCCTGTGGTTAGTGACATCACAGATGCCCTCTCAAGCCCAGCTGATGAGTTCACCAAAGCTGTTGTCTCTGAGGTGTCAGAACTCTGACCGAATGCAAGGGAACCGGTAGTTCCTGCAGGCAAAGTAGAAAGTGCCATGATGGTCGAACCTTCATAGGTTGTGTTCTGTGGAGCAACAATCTTAGAGGGGGAAGTGGAAGAAGGATGGAGTGGACTTTCTGCTACCCCTTGGATAGTGATTCCAGGGATGCTCCTATCTGGGTTACTTACTGTCTTAAGAAACAGTGCATCCCCAATTGAGGTCTCTGACATGGTCAGGGTAGTCTCTGGGACTGTGCCAAGTCTATCCAAATCTATAGTCACCAGTGGGGTAGAATCAAAGGATGTAGCTAATGAACTTGTTGGCTCAGTGGTGGTGAGTGGGATGGCTGGAGTGTCCGGGAGTAAAGTAGGGGAGGAGGCTCCAGAGAGAGTCCCTGTACTTGGAAGTTTAGAAGGTGGTGTGGACACAGTTGAAAACAAGATGGTATCTGTCACTGAAATCTTTGAGGTGAGTGTTGTGTCTGAAGTCTCAGTGACGGCCAAAAGGCTCTCAGGAGTAGCTGAAGTTTCCCAGCTTGCTCCAGAGGTGGTTGTAGTTGGGGTCTGTGATGAAGAATTAATGGTTTTGCTTTCAGTCATAGTGAGAAGACTGGCTTCTGATGTAGCACTGGATCCAGTGACCACTGTCGCTGAGAGATGGGGAGTGAAGGCAGTGGCTGGTTCAATAGTTGATGCTGGAAGTGAGTGTGTCTCTCCTGTAGGACTTGTCTTGAGAGAGCCCATGGCAGGTAAGTCAGTAGTGCTGTCTACACTGGTCCATATACCTGGTGCTGGAACAGAAGTCACCACAGAATTGCTAGAGGTAGGATTTTCTCCGGTGGCAGTGTCAGTGCTGACCATGGTGCTGAAAGTTCCTACTGGTCTAGACCAGGTTAACAGGGCCGAGCTTGTCTTGACAGGGTGGGTGATTGTAAAGGGTGGTAAAGTGGATGGCGTGCCACCCACATTGGAGCCTCTATCAAGAGAATAGGTGTTACTGGAAACAGATGGAGAGGTGGCTGTATTTGTCTCTATTGTAGATGTGGGAACCTCAGATCTATCTGAAGAGAAGAGAGATGGAGAGGAACTTGCTGTCCTTCCTGAGATGCTAGTGGGACTGATAGAGGCTGTTTTAGTGACATCCATAGTTGAAGAAGCTATGGAGGTGTTGATCAGATCAGAGGAAGAACTGCTATCTGAGGGGAGCTCATTTGTTGTCTGTGCCTCAAGGATATCTGAGATTTTTACTGTAGTTTCATTATCCAGTGAAACTGTGCTGGTCTCTGTGAAACTAACAGTGAGAACTATGGGGGAAGTGGTTGGAGCAGCAGAGGTGATTGTCATTCTCTCTCCCAGTGTAATGGAAGAACTGGCTTCTGTGGGCTTTGTGGACACAGCTGAACCGGTCCAATCCCCAGGAGTAGGTGTCACTCTTGAAGTCAACTCAGGAGTGAGAGATGAAATGGTTCTAAATGAATGAGTTGTCTTTTCTGGGAAATGTGAGATAGTTGTCACTTCATTATCAGGGCTCTCAGGAAAAGGAGACAGTGGGAATACTTTCAGCCCCATCTGAAGGTGTGTCAATTACATCTGATGCTACTGTGGACAAGCCAGGTGAACCTGCACTGTTTACTGGGAAGCTTGTTTCTGTATTAATAGTTGGATGGGACCCCAAAAGGATTGACACTGTCCGTGGATCCTTGTTCATTCTAAAGGAAACCAAAGACTCTGAAGTGGGCAGGGATATTGTCCTAGTTAATTTGGTCCCTCCTGAAGAGGCTGTGCCTAAACTCAGGTTAGCAGTACTCTCAGACATAAGGCCAGAAACATCTGATCTGGAAGTTACGGTCATTGGAAGAAGGACTTCAGAGCTGATAGTTGTCCCCACAGAAGTCTCAGAAAGACCTGTGCCTGAGGATGCATCAGTGTTCAAAGTACTCAGGGCTGTATTCTCGGGGCCATAGGTCTCTGTTTCTGGATTTGTTTGCTTAGCAGCAGATGTGGATGCAGCTGAAAAGAGTGGAAATTCAGTCATAGTTGAACTTGGGTTTGAAACCCCAGAATGAGCTGAGGACAATGCCTCAGATAAACTAGTACTGATTGTGGAATCCAAGGATTCAAGTGAGGCTAAGGAATATGGAACGGACGTGCTGCTTCCAGAAGAGACTGAGTTCTCATGCGTAGGGGAAGCAGACACTGCCACAGCATTGACATATGGAGTTGACTGTGTCTGCCCAGAAACGTTTTCTGAAGAAACTGCATGTAGTGGTTGAGTGAACTGTTCAATTGTGCCTGTACTGGTCCATGCAATTGTTGGTGGGGTGATGGGAGAATGTGTCATGGGTGCTGAGCTGATGTCTAGTCCTGAGGTTATGCCTGTAGAAATGACTTCCTCCACTGGAATGGATGAAAAAGGCAATGTTAAGCTTGTGGCCTTGTTTCCAGGAGTGGAAGTCAAAGTGGTCTCTGCTTCAGGAGCTGAGGTCTCAGGTTGGGGACGTATTGAAGAAGGCACTTCACTCTTCTCTATGTAAATCATGGATGTGTGAGTGCTGGTTCCCACAGACAGGGACTCAGAAGAGGTGCTGGAGCTGTTTTCCAATCTGAAGGCTCTAGTGACACCAGTATTCAATGGCCTGTCAGTGACCAAAGTCCCTGTAGAGCTGGTGTGCACCCCATGGCTGAGGTCAGGTGAATCTGTGGTCTTGGGGGTGTTACTGAGAGTGAGAGAACTCCATGGTGTCACCTCCATTGATGGAGTTGGAGATGGAAGATCCATAGAGGCAGTTCTGAGTTTTTTTGTATTTTCAGTGCTTCCCAAAGCTGTGGACATAAGGGTAGCTGAGCTGGACTCTGTCCTTGATGAAGACTTGGAGATGTCTGAGGTCATAACTGTGGTGACCTCCTTGGTCCAAAATGTACTGCCCCCTATGAATTCCACATCAGGAGTTGGAGGAGATGAGGGTAGAAGGATGCTTGTGCTCATCTGGCTTCCTTCAGCAGAGCTGGGTTCAAGAGAGGAGGAGGGAGCTGTATTTCCCTGTGTGTTCAGCCTTGGACTGCTTCCCTTACTAGAATCTGTGACTCCTTCAGTAGTTGACTCAGAAAGGACAGAGGAAACTCTTCCTAATGACTGGTTGATGCTTCTTCCTGGAGCACTAGTAACTAGGAGTCCCACAGTCCCAGCCATGGAGACAGTGGCTGTAGAACTTCCTCTTTCCAGTGCTATGTTTGTGGATGTCTCAGCTGGGGATGATGTTCCTATGGGAAGGTGGGCTGTGCCCAGGGTGACTCCACTACTACTGCTCCCTGTTGTTGTGTTGTCCATGGGTGAAGTGGATTGAACGTTTGTTGGGCCAGTCTCAATCTCTCTGGAGAGTGTGTCTGTAGATGGTTTCCAAAAAGTGGTTGTCTCAGAGGAGCTTCTCCCTTGTGTCCCGAGCTCAGGGTAGACTTCAGTAAGATGGGGAGGGGATGCTGAGGCTGGTAAAGATGTTTGATCTTTGAGTGATTGTGCCACATGAGTAGGACTCATCGTTGCAGAACGGGTGTCCTGTGCTTGTGTTGAGTGTTCAATCACACTGGTCCACGTGGTTGACAGTGGGGTGATAGGAACAGTTGTTAAGTCTCCAGTTGCGCCCAAACTCCTGATTCCTAGGTGCTGATCCCATGTGGTTGAATCTGTATTTCCAATGGCACTGGTATCTGCCTCTGACTTTGAAAGTTCATGAGAAGGTGTGGACATAGGTGGAAAAATAGCAAATGTACTCATGAGTGAACTTGGACTTGAAATATCAAGGTCTGTTGAAGGCATTTCCTCTGTCAAACTGGTACTCAGCCATGTTGCCATGGAGAGAGTGATTGTGGTCTGCTCACTGGTAGTGAGGACCACGGGTTCCCCTGGGACATCAGAAGTCAGTTCCAATGTGCTGCTTCCAGTGGTAGGGGAGGTAGGGATTACTACAGAGACAGGTCCTGGAGTTGACTGTGTCTCAAATCCAGATGGTTTTTCTGCCAAATTTGTGTAATGTAATTGAGTGGAGTGTTCAGTTGTGTCTGTGATGGTCCATGCTTTTGTGATCAGACTGGTGGGATCGGGTGAACTTGAGATTTTAGGACTTCCAGAGTAAGCAGCTGGGGTGGTGGACTCTGTCTTTGGATGGTTTTCTGTGGTTCTGAGTGTCCTCACTGAGTGGGGTGTAGAGACCTGAGCTGAACTTGTATCCTTAGGATCCGTAGTGGTGATGTAGGTGGTGGGGGCCCAGGTACTATCAGTGTTAGTCTCTCCAGGAGCTGTCATCTCAGGCGAAGACCCAGAAGAGTAAGCAATTTCATTTGTCTCCATTCTGGCTGTTGATGCATGAATGTGGGTTTCTATTGAGGGGAAGGCGAGAGGTGTGTAAGAGCCAGTTTTTACTACTGAAGTCATGGTAAGGTTGATGGTGCTTGGACTTTCTGAACTAGCGTGTGTTCCGAGGCGGATGCTGGGTGTGTTTGCTGATTCAGGGTAGGTGCTCAGGGTCGGAAGTCCCCCTTCTGATGCCTCCACTGATGTGGCTGGAGATGGAGTGTCCAAGGGAACCAGGGTGCTTTTTCCTACAGCACCACTTGTTGGAATATTACTTGGTGTCGAGGAAGTCATGGAAGGTAAGTTGGGTGTGTTCCGTTCACTAGTTTCAACTGTGTCCATTGTCATGCTTGGGGTGACTCTCTGGGTTGAAAATGTGGAGCTCATTGTGACTTTGGGAGTAGGAGAAGAAGATGAGGACAAGATGCCAAGCCAGGTGCTTCTAGCAGAGCCAGGCTCAGGAGATGGAGGGTGAGTTGCAGTCATTTGTGGAGTCAGAGCTGAACTGGCTCCACCTCTAGGCACTGGAATTTCTCCAGATGTTAAATGATAGACATCATCAGAAAATGTGCCAACCAATTGGCTTGTCCTTCCCGGAGTGCTTGAGCCAACAGCATCCATGGACTGAGATGGAGATACTGACATTGAGACACTTTCTTTGGCCATGGTAAAATCTGTAGATGTCTCAGAGGAAGTTGAGGTTCCAATGGACAGATGAGTTGTGTCCAATGTTCCTTCAGTAATATAGCCCTTTCCAATTGGGATGTTGGTAGAAGCCATAGCCACAGTGCCTGGGCCATTCGTGGTCTCTGTTGTGAGGATGGTTGTTGATGGTTCCCTGATAGAAGTTGCTTCTGTGGAACCAGTTGCTGGAGAAGTGAATTTAGAGACCACTACAGTAGCAGAGAGAGAAGTGGCAGAAGTTGAAACAGTGGTTGCTGAAGGTAACGCTGTCTTGAATCTGGGATTAGTCTCTGGCCAAGTTGTGCTTTGGGGTGCAACAGAGTCATTAAACGTGCCTGTATTGGTCTGTGACATTGCTGCTGTCCCAGAGAGGTGAGATATTTTAGGAAGAGCTGAACTGGTTGAGTTTGTAGCTGAGGTACTGCTCGTGGCTCTGAGCTCACTCACTAGGTGGGATGAAGAGAACTGAGCTGAACGTGTAGTCCAGGTGTCCATGGTGGGGAATACTGGGGTGGGGACAGAGGTGCTGGCCAAGGTGGTCCTTACTCTGGAAACAGAAGTCTCAGGTTGAGACACAGATGGATTCAAAGTTTCCTCTGTTTCTTCTGCACCGGTAAATAGATGAGTGGAAGGAGTAGATGAAGAAAATGTAGTTTTCACTCCAGAGACACTTGGGAGGCTGAGAGTGCTAGGACTCTCTGACCATTCTGAAGCCAGTGTCCCAATTGGGTGGATGCTAGGTGAGTCTGTAGTCTCAGCAGAGGTGCTGAGGGTGAGGACACTCCCTGCTGTCCCTTTCCCTGATGCAGATGGATAAGTCAGAGGGGAAGTTGCATTTCTGACTCTTTCAGGACTTGTTGCTGCATTACTTAGGGTCATGGAGAAAAGAATGGCTGAGCTGGGCTTTGTCTTTGTTGAGATTTCAGGAGTCCCTGTGGTCATAGATGAGGTGACTCTGTGGTGTGAGAATGTGCTGGTCGCTGACACTGTATCCTCAAGAACTGAAGCAGATGACAACAGAGGAACGCTGGTGCTTATCTTGGTAGGTCCTGCAGAGTCTGGTTCAGGGGAAGAGGAGGGATGTCTAGTGTTTAATGGAGTCAGTCCCAGGCTGGTTCCTTCCCTAGAAGCTGGGGACTCTAAAGATGACATCTCAGGGATGACAGAAGAAACCATTGTATATGATGGATTTGTCCCTCCTGGAGGACTTGAGCCAGCAGCCATCTTGCTAACTGCTGGAGTCATGGAGATTGGGACACCGTTCGTGGCCAGAGTCAAATCTGTGGATGTCTCAGATAATGCTGTGGCTCTTTTGAGTGGGTGGGTTGTGCCCTGCCTTCCCCTTGTGATGCTGCCTCCTGTCATTGAAATCCCAGTGGGAACAGCAAACTGATAGGTGGTTGGGCCAGTTGTGGATTCTCTGATGAGTGTGTCTGCAGATGTTTCTTTAAGCCAAATCCCTTTAGTGGAGCTGGTCTTCAGGGTGGTGAAGCCAGACACCACTGAGGGAACAGGAGAAGTGGTGGCACGGGCTGCCACACTGGTTGATGCTGGGGGTCTCTCTGTTTTCATGCTAGGACTTGTCTCCACCCACTGTGTGTGCTGGGGTTCACTAAATTGCTGAGCTGTGCTTTCACTGGTCCATGATGATGCTGTTGAGGTGCTGGAAGTGGTTGCCTTCAGGATGTCAGAGCTCCTGTGGGCAGCTCTACTGGAACTCTGCCTCCCAGAGGTGCTGCCTGCGGTTCTGAGCTCTCTTGTTGGGTGTGATGAAGAGACCTGAGATGGACTACTAATCTTGCTGTAAAGAGTAGTAAAACCTGGGGTGGGGACCAAGGTGGCAGTCATTTCGGTCTCTTCTCCAGGAGCAGAGGTCTCAAGTGGAGTCATGGATGTATTCAAAGTTCCTTCTGTTTCCATTCTACTCATGGAGTGATGGGTGTTGGTCTCCTCTGAGACTAAAGTGGTAGATGGAGATGTGGTTGTCAACGCTGAAGTGCTGGTGCCACTGAGGGTACCTGGACTCCCTGACCATTCTGAAGCCAAAGTCTTGGCTATGTGGGTGCCAGGTGTATCCGTGGTCTCAGCGAAGGCACGGAAGGTAAGGATAGTCTCTGCTGTCTGCTCTGTGGATGTAGATGGAGTCCCCAGAGAGGAAATTGTACTTCTGACCTTTTCAGCACTTGTTTCTACATTGCTTAGTGTCATGGAAAAAGGGATAGCTGAGTTGGACATTGTGCTGACTCTGGCCTCGGGCACCCCAGGAGATAGAGGGGAAGTGATACTCTGGCCTGAGAATATGACGGTCTCTGATATTTTATTATCGAGAACTGAAGCAGATGATGACAAAGACGCACTGGTACTTATTCTGCTGTGTCCTATGGAGCCAGGTTCAGGAGAAGAGAAGGGATATCCAGTGGTTGATGGAGTCAGTTCCAGGCTTGTTCCACCTCTGGAATTTGGGGTCCCTCTAGGTGATAAGTCAAGGAAGGAAGAATAAACTGTCCCAAAGGATGGGGTTGTCCTTCCTGGAGTATGTGAGTCAGTAACTGTGGACTCAGCTGGAGTCATAGACACCGGGACATTATCCTTGGATGCAGTTGAATCTGCAAATGTTTTCATTGGAGATGTGATTTTTGCAGGGATATATCTTGTGCCCCAGGGGGTCCCTGTGCTGTCACCTTCGGTTGTTGAGGTCTCAGTGGGGACTGTGTACTTCTCAGTGACTGGGCCACTTGTGGTCTCTACAGCGCGTGTGTAGGTAGATGATTCTTTGGTAAAATTTCCTTCTGTGGAACTGGTCCTGGTCCTTGGGGAACTCAATTGTGAAACCACGCTTGTAGCAGGAGAGTTCCTAGAGGGAGTTCCATTGACCTGGGGACTCAGCGATGAGCTGGTTCTTTGCTCGGAGTGTGTAATTCCTCTAGAGGTTGACTCAGGGAGAGCAGAGGACATCGCCCCCAGAGACCGGGTGGTTCTTCCCACAACCGAAGACGCAGGACTGGCCAAGGTCTTAGCTGGGGAAGTAAAGGGCAGAGTCTGTTCCATCACTATGATTGCACCTGTAGATGTCTTATGTGACAAGGTGGCTCCTGTCAGTCCTGAATCCATTTCCGGTGTGGCTTTACTGCTCCTGTTCCCTGTCATCAAAGAGTGGGTGAGAGAAGATGACCCAGGAAGGTCTGTGGGTTTCAGCATGGACAGGTCAACACTTGCCTCTGGATGGAAGTCTAAGAACAATCCCCTCAGAGAGGGTGGCCTCTGCAGAGCTTCTGAGCTCCTGGAACCTCCAAAATTTCTCAGGGTGGGAGATATGGCTGGGGTCCCTGCATTTCTCCTGAGAAAACCTGTGTCTAGAAGAGCTGCCGTATGTATGGGGGTTGGAGGAATTGTGCAACCCTTCTGATTGAGAAGACTAAATCTCAGGGAGAGAAAGGAAAGGATGGCGCAACCACAGACAATTTCCTCAAATAAACACTGACGATCTCAATTCTTCCCTACAAACTTTTTAACAGATTCTTACTGTCTGCAGGATAGAATGTCTCAGTGTATCACGTCTTAATGATCCTCTCTCTCTCTGAGTGTGTGTGTGTGTGTGTGTGTGTGTGTGTGTGTGTGTGTGTGTGTGTCTTAGAAACCAGGAACCAGGCCGGGCACGGTGGCTCACACTTGTAATACCAGCACTTTGGGCGGCCAAGGCAAGAGGATCACCTGAGGTTGGGAGTTTGAGACCAGCCTCCTGACTAACATGGAGAAACTCCGTCTCTACTAAAAATGCAAAATTATTTTTAATTTTTTTAAACTAAGTAAAAAATTTTTTTTAATAAAAATAAATATTGAGTGTGGTGGTGTGTGTCTGTAATCCCAGCTACTTGGGAGGCTGAGGCAGGAGAAACGCTTGACCCTGGGAGGCAGAGGTTGCGGCAAGTCGAGATGACACCACTGCACTCCAGCCTGGGCAATAAGAGCTCTGTCTAGGAAGGAAGGAAGGAAAGAAGGAAGGAAGGAAGGAAGGAAGGAAGGAAGGAAGGAAGGAAGGAAGGAAGGAAGGAAGGAAGGAAGGAAGGAAGAAAGGAAGAAAGAGGGAGGGAGGGAAGGCAGAGAGAAAAAAGAAAGGAAGGAAGGAGGGAAGGAAGGAAGAAAGAAAGAGAAAGAAAGAGAGAGGGAGAGAGGGAAGGAAGGAAGAGAGAGTAAGAGAAAGAAAGGAAGGGAGGAAGGAAGGAAGAAAGAGGGGAGGAGGGAGGGAGGGAAGGAAGAAAGGGAGAGAGAGAGAGGAAGGAAGGAAGGGAGGGAGGAAGGGACGAAGGAAGGAAAAAGAAAGAAAGAAAGAAAGAAAGAAAGAAAGAAAGAAAGAAAGAAAGAAAG
This sequence comes from Macaca thibetana thibetana, assembly GCF_024542745.1. NCBI lineage: Eukaryota > Metazoa > Chordata > Mammalia > Primates > Cercopithecidae > Macaca > Macaca thibetana. Next base: position 15,269,842 of record NC_065596.1, on the reverse strand, counting down.
AAAGAAAGAAAGAAAGAAAGAAAGAAAGAAAGAGAGAGAGAGAAAGAAAGAAAAGAAAGAAAGAAAGAGGGAGGGAGGGAAAGAAAAAAAAAGAAAAAAAGCAAGAAAGATGCAGATAGAACCCCTACCTATACCCCCATGAGATGGAGTTAACCCTCGGTGTGTGGAACTGGCAGATACTAAGGCTCTTGAATTGAGAAGTAGAAGTCAGAGAACACACGGCACTTCTGTTCAGATCAGAGCAGGGGCCCACAGATGCACGCTCAGAAATCAGTGGAAGTTGCTCTTGATTCAAATCTCACGACCCTGGCCGGTTGAGCAAGGTGGCTCACGCCTGTAATCCCAGCACTTTGGGAGGCCGAGGTGGGCGGATCACGAGGTCAAGAGATGGAGACCATCCTGGCTAACATGGTGAAACCCCATCTCTACTACAAATACAAAAAAAACATTAGCCAGGCATGGTGGAGGGCGCCTGTGATCCCAGCTACTCGGGAGGCTGAGGCAGGATAATTGCTTGAACGTGGGAGGTGGAGGTTTCAGTGAGCCAAGATCATCACACCACTGCACTTCAGCCTGGGCGACAGAGCGAGACTCTGTCTCAAAATAAAAAAGAAAAAATAAATAATAATAAAGAAAGAAAGAAAGAAGAAAGCAAGAAAGCAAGAAAGCAAGAAAGCAAGCAAGCAAGCAAGCAAGAAAGAAAGAAAGAAAGAAAGAAAGAAAGAAAGAAAGAAAGAAAGAAAGAAAGAAAGAAAGAAAGAAAGAAAGAAAGAAAATCTCATGACCCAGAGGGTGAAGAGGATGAGGTTGAATCATGTAAAGTTCTATCGATGGTAATTTAGGACAGAAGAGGCAAAAAAAAAAAAAAAAAAAAAAAAAGAATGTCCTGGAAGCTCACTATTTCTGGCTGTTTTTATTGAGGGAAAAGTGCAGGGAAAATTTTTCACTTTGGGTTAGCCAGGCTGGTCTCAAACACCCGACCTCAGGTGATCCACCTGCCTCAGCCTCCCAAAGTGCTGGCATTACAGGTATGAGCCACTGCACCTGGCTGAGTTAACAGACTTATCTTTAGAGAGTTAACAATATTTTTAAAGTAAAGTTAACAATATTTGAACAGTATGATATGAAGTTAATACATTGTTTTTAGGGATGGGGTCTTGCTCTGTTGCCCAGGCTGGAGTGCAGTGGTGCGATCCTAGCTCACTGTAGCCTTGAACTCCTGGGCTCAAGTGATCCTTCTGCCTCAGCCTCTCAAGTAGCTGGGACTACAGGTGGGTGCCACTATGCCCAGTGAATTTTTTTTAATTTTGAGTAGAGATGAGGTCTCACTATGTTGTCCAGACTGGTCTCGAACTCCTGGCCTCAAGTGATCCTTCTGCCTCAGCCTCCCAAAGTACTGGGATTACAGGCACTAGCCACCACACACCACACACAGCCAGAGTTAGGATTTATTATTTTATTTTATTTTATTTCATTTCATTTCATTTCATTTTATTTATTTGACATAGAGTCTTTTTCTGTCGCCCAGGCAGGAGTGAAGTGGCATGATCTCGGCTCACTGCAACCTCCGCCTCCTGGGTTCAAGTAATTATCCTGCCTTAGCCTCCCAAGTAGCTGGGATTACAGGCATGCACCACCACACCCGGCTAATTTTTTTTTTTGAAACGGAGTCTCACTCTGTCGCCCAGGCTGGAGTGCGGTGGCGTGATCTGGGCTCACTGCAAGCTCCACCTCCTGGGTTCACGTCATTCTCCTGCCTCAGACTCCTGAGTAGCTGGGACTACAGGTGCCTGCCACCACACTCAGCTGATTTTTTTTTTTTTTTTTTTGTATTTTTAGTAGAGACGGGGTTTCAACGTGTTAGCCAGGATGGCCTCTATCTCCTGACCTCGTGATCCGCCCACCTCGGCCTCCCAAAGTGCTGGAATTACAGGTGTGAGCCACCGCGCCGGCCTAATTTTTGTATTTTTAATATAGACGGGGCTTCACCACATTGGCCAGGCTGGTCTCGAACTCCTGACCTCAGGTGATCGCCTGCCTCAGCCTCCCAAAGTGCTGGGGTGACAGGCCTGAGCCATTGCGCTAGGCCCAGAGTTAGGATTTAACATTAGTAGTCTTTATAGATGCTGCACCACACGAGGGAGACACAAGTGACCCTGCTGACCAATCCTTTTAGTTTATCTTCTTGTATATATCAGATGTAGTTATTATTTACGTAGCTAAAAGAATCTCGGTCTATTTGGTTACTTTGGTCACCTAATACTTGAACTATTTGGAAATAGAAAAGGACGTTTCCTGTTTCTTTAGAGGCATTCCAAAGGTTCTACAGACAGTGATATTTCACGACCTAGTCGTAGCCTTGTCCATATCAAGTAGTTCAGGTGATTTCTTACCTTGGATCCTCACACATTCTTAGTGCTTAGCTGAATCTTCTATTTTTGAAACAGGGTCTTGCTCTGTCACTCAGGCTTGAGGGCAGTGGTGTGATCATAGCTCACTGCAGCCCCGATCTCTTGGGCTCAAGCAATCCTCCCATCTCGGCCTCCTGAGTAGCTGGAACTACAGGCATGCACCACCATGCCTGGCTAATTTTTCTTTTTTCACTGTAGAGATGCAGTCTTGCTATGTTGCCTAAAGTGGTCGCGAACTCCTGTGCTCAAGCAATCCTCCCTCCTCGGCTTCCCAAAGTGTTGGGATTACAGGCATCAGCCAGCACGCCTGACCTCAGCTAAATCTTTTCTATCTTTGAAAATTCTACAGTACCCGATGTTTCCTAGAATTTAGGTGGCAAGCTGCATCATAGGGAGATCTCGTGCAGGAGGGGAAAAGGGTGAAGGCATGACACATTGCTGAACAAGACTAGTAGTAATACTTAGGGGGGTCTTGAAATTTATGGCCGGGCGCGGTACCCCACACCTGTAATCCCAGCACTTTGGGAGGCCGAGGTGGGTGGATCACCTGAGGTCGGGAGTTCAAGACCGGCCTGACCAACATGGAGAAACCCCATCTCTACTAAAAATACAAAATTAGCTGGATGTGGCGGCGCATGCCTGTAACCCCAGCTACTTGGGAGGCTGAGGCAGGAGAATTGCTTGAACCTGGGAGGCGGAGTTTGTGGTGAGCCGAGATCGAGCCATTGCACTGTAGCCTGGGCAACAAGAGTGAAACTCCGTCTCAAAAAAAAAAAAAAAAGAAAGAAAGAAATTTGGAAAGCCATTCCCAAGGGCAGGTAGCCCTAGATGATTTTCCAGGGAGACTGAAAGGCAATACTCATGAAGATAGTTTCAAGTGGAGCCTGAAAGGGCAGCTGAACCTCTGGGGAGGCAGAGAATGGGGTACTTCTGTCAATCAGCACCACACTGGGAGATGTCTGTGCCCCAGTTCCTGTGGGTAGGTGGGCCCTGTATGTGTGGAGTCAGGGTTGGTGTTTCTCTAGTTTGAGGAACTGAACGGAGAGAGGAAGGACTATGCTCCCCATTGCCCCTCCCCAGCCCTTGGCACTCATTATTCTGCTTTCTGTCTTTACGAATATGATGACTCTAGGAACCTTACATAGTGGGATCATACAGTATGTGTCTTTTGGTGACTGCCTTATTTCACTTAGCACACTGTCCTCAAGGTTCACTCACACTGTAGCATGTGTCACAACATGCTTCCTTTTTAAGGCTGAATAATATTCCATTGTGGGGGCCAGGTGCGGTGGCTCACGCCTGCAATCCCAGCACTTTGGGAGGCCAAGGCAGGCGGATCACTTGAGGTCAGGAGTTCGAGACCAGCCTGGCCAACATGGTGAAAGCCCAAATTAGGCTGGGCACGGTGGCTCATGCCTGTAATCCCAGCATTTTGGGAGGCCAAGGTGGGCGGATCACCTGAGGTCAGGAGTTCAAGACCAGCCTGGTCAACATAGTGAAACTTTGTATCTACAAAAATACAAAAATTAGCTGAGCATGGTGGCAGGCACCTGTAACCCCATCTACTTGGAAGGCTGAGACAGGAGAATTGCTTGAACCCAGGAGGCAGAGATTGCAGTGAGCCGAGATCTCGTCATTGCACTCCAGCCTGGGCAACAGAGGGAGACTCTGTCTCAAAAAAAAAAAAAAAAAAAAAAAAATATATATATATATATATATATATACACACACACACACACACACATACATACATATATACACACACACAAAAATTAACTGGGCGTGGTGGTGCCCTATAATCCCAGCTACTCAGGAGGCTAAGATGGGAGGATCGCTTGAAGCCGGGAGGCGGAGGTTGCAGTGAGCTGAGATCATGCCATTGCACTCCAGCCTGGGTGACAGAGTGAGACTCCATCTCAGAAAAAAAAAAAAAAAAAAAAAAAAAAAAAAAAAATCCATTGTGGGGATGGAACACGTTTTTTTAAATCCATTTGTCTGCCGATGGACATTTGAATGTCTTCCACATTTGGGGCATTGTAAATAATGCTGCTGTGAGCACTGGTGTGTAAATACCTGCTTGAGTGTCTGCTTTCAATTCTTTTGAATATACACCCAGAAGCAGGATGGCTGGATCATCTGGTAATTCTATTTCTATTTTGTTTTTTTTGTTTTTTTTAAAGAAGCATCATCCTCTTTTCCACAGTTGTGGCACCATTTGCATTCCCCCCACACGGTGCACAAGTGTTCTAATTTCTGCACATCCTCAGCTGCATTTGTTATAATATTTTTCTGTTTTTCTGTGTTGCTTTGCTTGTTTTTGTAGCAGCCACCTAAATGGATTTCACATCTTACAGTGCTCATCTGGTGAATAATCTCTCCCTCCTTCAGAAGTCACACTTAACTAGTCAATGTAAGTTACATTCACATTGAAACAATTCCAGCTTTCACCAGGGGTAGGAGGAGGGGCTTTGCTGTGTGTCACTGGCACCCACCCTCCTATTTCTGACAACCAAAAATCTCTCCAGATATGACAAATGTCTCCTGGGAGACAAAAATCACATTCAGCTGATAACCACCATTTGGAGGCATCATCTAACTTAATTCAGATTTTACAGTTACTCGGTCACATAGGACATTTATTCCCAAGACACTGGAGGCTCAGAGAGGTTTCCTTATTTATCCAGAAAGTAGCAGAGGTGGGACTTGAACCCAAGCCGTCCAATACCAGTGTCTCCTCTGTTAACTGCTCTGTTTTGCTGCTTATAAAGTCATCATGCCAATACAAGGTCGGGCGCGGTGGCTCACGCCTGTAATCCCAGCACTTTGGGAGGCCAAGGCAGGCGGATCACTTGAGGTCAGGAGTTCGAGACCACCCTGGCCAACACGGTGAAACCCTGTTGCTACTAAAAATACAAAACTTAACCTGGTGTGGCCGTGCGTGCCTGTAATCCCAGCTACTCGAGAGGCTGAGGCAGGAGAATCCCTTGAGCCCGGGAGGCGGAAGTTGCAAGTGAGTCGAGATCACACCACTGCACTCCAGCCTGGGCGACAGAGCAAGATTCTGTCTCAAAAAATACAGGGAACAGAACTAGACTCCTAGGAAAGGGAGGACCTTTCACCCAGAGGCAAGGAGCAGGAGGCAGCAGGAAGAACCTCCACAGGGCTCCTGCCTTGAACCCCCTCTCCCTGCCTGGGCTGGTTTCCTCCAAGGAGACACCTGGGGAATCATCTCCCAGCAATGGGAAACCTCCCTGTTTACATGACAGGGTTGGTGGCCACACTCACAGTGGCCCCATCAATGCTATCTGCCTCTAGGACACTGTGGATATGGAGAGAGAAGGTGAGTGGGTAGATGAGAGGGTCGGAGGGAGGATGAGGACCGGGCTGTCTCTCCCGCCTGCTCCTGAGGAAGCCAGTGTTTGTTCATTTTTTTTTTTTTCCTTTTGGGGCAGAGTCTTGCTCTGTTGCCCAGGCTGTAGTGCGGTGGTACAGTCGTGGCTCACTGCAGCCTCCAACTTCTAGGCTCAAGCAATCTGCCTGCCTCAGCCTCCCCAGTAGCTGGAACTATAGGTGCATGCCACCACACCCAACCAATACATATATATTTTTTATGGAGACGGGGTTTCACCATGGTACCCAGACTAATCTCAAATTCCTGGGCTCAAGTGATCCTTCTGCCTCAGCTTCCCAAAGTGCTGGGAGTATAGCCATGAGCCACTGTGCTTGGCCTGTTTTTTGTTTTTTGTTTCTGGGACAGGGTCTTTCTCTGTCAACCAGGCTGTAGTGCAATGGTGCAATCATAGTTCACTGCACCCTCCAACTTCTGGGCTCAACCAATCCTCCTGCTTCAGCCTCCTGAGTAGCTGGGACTACAGGCATGCACCACCATGCCAGCCTGCCAATATTTGTGAGTGAGGCAGAAGACACAGAGGCTACCTACACAGTCCTCAGTGTCAAATCACCTCTCTCTTTTTTTGTGGGGGGCAGGGGATGGAGTCTCACTCTGTCACCCAAGCTATAGTGCAGTGGTGCAATCTTGGCTCACTGCAACCTCCCACCTCCCGGGTTCAAATGATTCTCTTGCCTAAGCCTCCCAAGTAGCTGGGATTACAGGCTCGCAGCACTACACCTGGCTAGTTTTTGTATTTTTAGTAGAGACGGGGTTTCCCCCATGTTGGCCAGGCTGTTCCTGAACTCCTGACCTCAAGTGATCCGCCCGCCTTGGCCTACCAAAGTGCTGGGATTACAGGTGTGAGCCACTGTGCCTAGCCCAAAGCATCTCTTGAAGACTAATTTTCTTTCCTTCCTAAAATCAAACCAGTTGCAATCTTCCCAGAGCAGGAAACAAAATGCACAGTGGAAGGAAAATGGAAGAAGTGGACTCAGTGGGACTCAAGTCCTAATTACTCGCTGTGTGATCTGGGTCAAGTCACTTAACCTCTCGGAGCCTTGTCTCCTCACATGCCCAATGGGGATAACAGCACAGGGCTGTTGTGATGATGCAATGATGTGATCCACCATGTAGTGTGAGGGAATAAGGACTTAATAAACTCCTGTTACTGTTTTACTGTTATTGTTGTTGTTTTCTTTTCTTTTTTTTTTTTTTGTTTTTTGTTTGTATGCTTGTTTTGAGACAGAGTCTTGCTCTGTCACCCAGGCTGGAGAGCAGTGGCATGATCTCGGCTCACTGAAACCTCTGCCTCCCAGGTTGAAGCAATTCTCCTGCCTCAGCCTCCCAAGTAGCTGGGACTACAGGCGCCCGCCACCACGCCTGGCTAATTTTTGTATTTTTAGTAGAGATGGGGTTTCACCGTGTTGGCCAGAATGGTCTCAATCTCTTGACCTCATGATCTGCCCGCCTCGGCCTCCCAAAGTGCTGGAATTACAGGTGTGAGCCACCATCCGGCCTGTTACTGGTTTTTATTATTTATTATTATTATTATTATTATTATTATTATTTTATTATTACCTACCCACGGAGCTGATGAGTGATGCCGGGGAGGAATGGTCACGTGTCAACTGTCTGGTGGTCCCAGGTGTTCCTTGGTCTGTGGTTTGGGCAGAGACCACTGCATCGAAAGGCAGCCCTGTGGAGAAAGAACCAGGTTGGTTATCCCAGAAGGAAGTAGAACGAAAAAAATTTTAAAAAATCTTTTCTTCTGGACTTGCTCTTCTTTCCATAGGAATCTCTGCATAATGACTCATTCATTTACCATTTCATTTATGTAATATTTATTTCAGACCCTCACTCACTCATTCATCCAGTCAGCAAATATGTCTTGAGCACCTTTTATATGACAGCTGATTCTGAAACCAATCCCAATAGTCATAGACAGTATTTATATATATAAATACTTGAAACTGACATTGGTTATTGTTTACTTCTTATTTTAGGTTCAGGGCTACATGTGAAGGTTTGTTATATAAGTAAGCTCACATCATGGGGGTTTGTTGTACAAATGATTTCATCTCCCAGGTATGAAGCCTAGCACCCAATAATTATTTTTTCTGCTCCTCTCCCTCCTCCCAACATTTACCGTGAAGTAGACCCCAGTATTTGTTATTCCCTTCTTTGTGTTCATGAGTTCTCCTCATTTAGCTCACACTTCTAAGTGAGAACATGCAATATTTGGTTTTCTGTTCCTGAGTTAGTTTACTAAGGATAATGGCCTCCAACCCCAACCATGTTCCTGCAAAAGAAATGATCTCATTCTTTTTTGTGGCTGCATAGTATTCCATGGTGTATATGTATCACATTTGCTTTATCCAGTCTGTCTTTGATGGGCGTTTAGGTTGATTCCATGTCTTTGCTATTGTGAATAGTGGTGCAATGAACATTCACGTGCATATGTCTTTATGGCAGAATGATTTATATTCCTCTGGGTATACACCCAACAGTGAGATTGCTGGGTCAAATGGTAGTTCTACTTTTAGCTCTTTGAGGAATTGCCACACTGCTTTCCACAATAGTTGAACTAATTTACACTCCCACCAACAGTGTATAAATGTTCGATTTTCTCCGCAACCTTGCCAGCATCTGTTATTTTTTGACTTTTTAATCATAGCCATTCTGATTGTTGTGAGATGATATCTCATTGTGGTTTTGATTTGCATTTATCTAATGATCAGTGATAGTGAGCATTTTTTTCATATGCTTGTTGGCTACATGTATCTCTTCTTTTAAAAGGTATCTGTTCATGTCCTTTGCCCACTTCTTTTTTTTTTTTTTTTTTTTTTAATACAATGTCTTACTTTGTTGCCCAGGCTGGAGTGCAATGGCAATCTTAGCTTACTGCAACCTCCGCCTCCTGGGTTCAAGTGATTCTCCTGCCTCAGTCTCCTGAGTAGCTGGGATTACAGGCATACACCATGTTGGCCAGAATGGTCTCAATCTCTTGACCTCATGATCTGCCCGCCTCGGCCTCCCAAAGTGCTGGAATTACAGGTGTGTAATGCCCAACTAAGTTTTGTATTTTTAGTAGAGACAGGGTTTCACCATGTTGGTCAGGCTGGTCTTGAACTCCTGACTTCAAATGATCCACCCCCCTCGGCCTCCCAAAGTGCTGGGATTACAGTTGGGAGCCACCGTGCCTGGTCTTTGCCCACTTTTTAATGGTATTGTTTGTTTTTCTCTTGTAAATTTACTTAAGTTCTCTGTAGATGCTAGATATTAGATCTTTGTCAGGTGTATAGTTTACAAATATTTTCTCCCATTCTGTGGGAAACTTACATTTGTTTTATCTGAGTTCCTTCCTCATTAAAGGACCCCCAGGCCTCTCAGAAAGTATCAAAGAACAGAAACTCAGCAGATCATCACATCCAGATGATGAGATGTCAGACCCCTCATTCCTCATGATTGCTTCCTGACCCCTCCTGATTTCCTGTTTTATTACACATAGTCACATTTCTTCCCTGCTATATAAACCTCTAATTTTAATTGGTCAGGGAGACGGATTACACCATACATGAAAATCAACTCAAGATAAAGATATAAATGTAAAACCTAAGACTATAATCTCCTCGTCGCAGCCAAGGAGATTAAAGCCTTCTTTGTGGGCAATAATGGTTGTCTCAGTGATTGGCTTTCCATGTGGTGAGCAGCAGGACCTAGCCTGGACCCGTGGTGTTTTGGCAACAATTCCAAGTTTGGGGCACAGAGTGAGAAACAAGACAAGTCTTTACTGCCTCAAAAAGTTTATGTCCAGAGCAGAAAACCAAACACTGCATGTTCTCACTCATGAGTGGGAGCTGAACAATGAGAACACATGGACACAGGTGGGGTACATCATACACCAGAGCCTGTCGGGAGTTGTGGGGCTATAGGGGAAGTATAACATTAGGAGAAATACCTAATGTAGAGGACGAGTTGATGGGTGCAGCAAACCACCATGGCACATGTATACCTATGTAACAAACTTGCATGTTCTGTACATGTACCCCAGAACTTAAAGCATTAAAAAAAAAAAAAGTTTACATCCTAGTGGAGAAAGCAGATAGCAGTTCATTCAACAGATAAATAAGTAATGTCCTTGCAGAGAGTAAAGGGAATTTTGAAGTCACTCTACCAATGGGAGAGAAGCACAATTTTCCATAGAGTCATCAGGGAAGACTTCTCTTAGGAGGTGATATTTAAGGAGGGCCCTGAGAGACAAGAAGGTACTTATCACAGGGTAAGCGTGTTCATGATGGAGTGACCAATATATGCAAAATCCCAGAGGCTGGAATAAACCTGACACACTCGAGGAATTTCAAGAAGGCCTGAGTGGCCACAGTGCATTGAGAAAGCATGGCTGGGCCGACCACAGTGGCTCACGCCTATAATCTCAGCACTTTGGGAGGCCGAGGCGGGTGGATCACAAGGTCAGGAGATCAAGACCATCCTGGCTAACTCGGTGAAACCTCGTCTCTACTAAAAATATTAAAAAATTAGCCAGGCGTGGTGGTGGGCGCCTGTAGTCCCAGCTACTCAGGAGGCTGAGGCAGGAGAATGGTGTGAACCTGGAAGGCGGAGCTTGCAGTGAGCCAAGATCACACCACTGCACTCCAGCCTGGGTTACAGAGTGAGACTCTGTCTCAAAAAAAAAAAAAAAAAAAAAGAGAGAAAGCATGGCTGGAGTATAAGGCGAGACCAGCCAGTTAGCAGAGGTCAGACCTAATGAGGAGAAAGAGGAGAAAGGATTGCAAACCAATAATATATGAAGTTTAGATTTTCTTGGAAGTGCAATGGAAAGTCACTGGAGGATTTGAAGTAAAGGGTGAGGTCTGTGACCAGGTTAGCATTATTAAGAGATAATTCTGCCAGAAAGCAAGGAAGTGCTCAAAGACTAAGGAGATGATATTACAAAGACAAAGAAGAGGCTATAAAGTCCTCAAAATCGGCCGGGTGCAGTGACTGACACCTGTAATCCTAGCATTTTGGGAGGCTGAGGTGGGTGGATCACCTGAGGTCAGGCGTTCAAGACAAGCCTGGCCAACATGGTGAAATCCCATCTCTACTAAAAATACAAAAATTAGCTGGGTAGTGTCAGCTCCTTGGGAGGCTGAGGCTGGAGAATCAGTTGAAACTGGGAGGTGGAGGTTGCAGTAAGCCAAGATCACACCACTGCACTCCAGCCTGGGTGACAGAGCCAGACTCCATCTCAAAAATAAACAGATAGATAGATAGATTCCTCAAGATAAGAGGCTATCACTTCAAACTATACTACAAGGCTACAGTAACCAAAACAGCATGGTACTGGTATAAAAATAGACACACAGACCAATGGAACACAATTGAGAGCCCAGAAATAATGCCACACACCTACAACCATCTGATCTTCAACAAGCTAACAAAAACAAGCAAAGAGGAAAGGATTCCCTATTCAATAAGTGGTGCTGGTATAACTGGCTAGCCATAGGTAGAAGATCCAAACTGGGCCCCTTCATTATACCATATACGAAAATCAACTCAAGATAAAGACTTAAATATAAAACCTGAGACTATAAAAACTCTGGAAGAGAATCTAGGAAATGCCATTCTAGACATAGGACCTGGCAAAGATTTCATGACAAAGATACCAAAAGCCATCACAGCAAAAACGAAAATTGACAAATGGGACTTAATTAAACTTCAAAGCTCAGCAAAGCAAAAGAAACTACCAACGGAGTAAACAGACAACCTACAGAATGAGAGAAAATAATTGCAAACTATGCATCTGACAAAGGTCTAACATCCAGAATCTATAAGGAATTTAAGCAAATTAACAAGCAAAAAAATAAACAACCCCACTAAAATGTGGGCAAAGGACATGAACAGACATTTCCTGTTCATTAGACACATGACAAGGGCTTAAGCCCAGGAGGGAGGTTGCAGTGAGCTGTGATTCCCCACTGCACTCCGGCCTGGGTGACAGAGCCAGACCTTGTCTCGAAATGCACCTCCACCCTCTTTCTCTTGCTCCTACTCTCGACATGTGATGTGCTGGCTCCCCACGTGCCTTCCACCAGGATTGTATATTTCCTGAGGCCTCCCCAAAAGCCAAGCAGATGCTGCCATGCTTCCTGTACAGCCTGTGGAACCGTGAGCCAATTAAACCTCTTATCTTTATAAATTACCCAGTCTCAGGTATTTCTTTGTAGCAAAATGAGAATGGACTAATTCATCTATAAAACCTCTTATTTTAAAGGTAATACTATTTAGGATAAGGCAATCATAGGTACTTAAATAGCTATTGAATATAATAGGTACTTTAAGAAATGAGCTACTTTAAAGAAAAGCTTTAGATTCATAATATAACGCGTGCTACAAGACTATTTAAAAATGACCCTGGGGCTGGGCACTGTGGCTCACACCTGTAATCCTAGCACTTTGGGAGACCGAGGTGGGTGGGATGACCTGAGGTCAGGAGTTCGAGACCAGTCTGGCCAACATGGTGAAACCCCATCTTTACTAAAAGTACAAAAAAATTATCTGGGCATGGTGGTGTGTGCCTGTAATCCCAGCTACTTGGGAGGCTGAGGCAAGAGAATCACTTCAACCTGGGAGGTGGAGGTTGCAGTGAGCTGAGATCCGGCCACTGCACTCCAGACTGGGCAACAGAGCGAGACTCCGTCTCAAAAAAAAAAAAAAAAAAAAAAAAAGACCATGGGATGTGAAGATGTGAATGACTGAAATTTGGGGGAAACTTTTCTCGGATGTGTATTTTCATAGCTACAGCCCTCACCAAGAAAATACACACACACACACACACACACAGTCCTACTGAATGGCACTAAATTTTTCACATACTACTGATAGATTATTTCACTCCCTACAAACTTCTGAGATGGAAAAAGCCAGCTTCCTAGGACTCCAGAGAGGAGAGGAATTTATCATAAGATAGAGCAATCCCAGTTTCTTAGACTAACTAGCCAAACCCCTGTCAACCTAAATAGCAAACAGAGAGAGACTCTCTAAAGGAAAGTATGTGCAATTGGGAATAGAACATTGCAGTGGGAATATGCATGCTACTGTAAACTACGTGCATATTCAGGAAGGCAATGAGAATTGCATAATAGTTTTTAAATATTTGTCCTTGGCTACAAAGATCAATAACAAGGGTAACACCTTTTCTGTAGAGACAGCATCTTGGAAGGCTGGGCACGGTGGCTCATGCCTGTAATCCCAGCACTCTGGGAGGCCGAGGCGGGCAGATCACAAGGACAGGAGTTCGAGACCAACCTGGCCAATATGGTGAAACGCCATCTCTACTAAAAATACAAAAATTAGTCAGGTGTGGTGGCGGGAGCCTGTAGTCCCAGCTACTCGGGAGGCTGAGGCAGGAGAATGGTGTAAAACCTGCAGGCGGAGCTTGCAGTGAGCGGAGATGGAGCCACTGTACTCCAGCCTGGGCAACAGAGCGAGACTGTCTCAAAAAAAAAAGAAAAAGAAAAAAGTATTTTCCGGCCAAGTGTGGTGGCTCACTCCTGTATTCCAGCACTTTGGGAGGCCGAGGCAGGCAGATCACCTGAAGTCAGGAGTTTGAGACCAGCCTGACCAAAATAGTGAAACCCTGTCTCTACTAAAAATACAAAAATTAGCCGGGTGTGGTGGCACATGCCTGTAATCCCAGCTACTTGGGAGGCTGAGGCAGGAGAACTGCTTGAATCCAGGAGGCAGAGGTTGCAGTGAGCCGAGATCGCACCACTGCACTCCAGCCTGGGTGACAAGAATGAAACACCTTCTCAAAAAAAGAAAAGAAAAATCTTTTTTCATCATGCATCTATAAGCAAAACTAGTCACAATTGCACACTGGTACACAACGGTACAATGGAACTGCTACACTGGTACACAATATATTGCACACTGGTACACAATATGTAATGTATTTCTTACCATGGATCCCAGTCTAAAAAGACTATATTAGCTCCTGCATCAGCTCATCCTCTGATAGACAGCACCTGCCTTCCTCCCCTCCCTCATCTCTTTGCCTCCTTCTCTCAGTACTGGGGGTCGCTAAGAAAGAGGGTGTCTCAGACCACAGGGGAGCTGGGTCAGAATCACTAGGGTCTTACAGACCCAGTCTGCCCAGGGTCAAAGCCCAGCCCTACCACACAGCAGCTATGTGCCCTTGGACAGGCTGCGTAACTATGCCTCGGTTTCCTTTTCTGCAAAATGGAAATGATAATAGGACGTACGTCCTATTATTCTCCAAGTTATGTTATGTTGTGTTGTGTTATGTTACGTTACGTTACGCTACGTTACGTTACGTTACGTTACGTTACGTTATGCTATGAGGATTTAATGAATTCATACGTGCAAAGAGGTTAAAAGAGTGCCTGGTCCATGTTAGTGCTCCCTGTTAGCTATTACCATTATCATGACTTGCTCTACAATAGCCCTTACGCCAGAGTGTAATTCTTTTTATGATTAGGGGAAGGGGGCAATATGGGTTCAGAGTGACTGAGAGGGGGTGGATCAGAGCCAGAATAAGCACAGGGAGCCCAGCTCAGATTCACTGTGTGTTGGGGGCAGGGTGGGCAGAGCTGCAAGCGCTAGGACAAGTGTCCCAGAACAGGTCTGACAAAGGGTTAAATGAAGCAGATGGAATTGTTCAGGGTGAGATGAAAAGTCCAGGGAGGGTGGGGACAGTAGGCAGCCTACCTCCCTGCACCGCACTGTTTGTTTCCTTGACAGGTGGGAGGCCCAGTTCCACTCAGGTATGTGGCCAGACCAGCCAGGGCAGCCCCCTGGACCTCTCATCTCAGGCAGAGATGAGGAGAGGGACAGGGTGGGGCCCCCAAGCCCAAGATGGCTTCGGCCCACCTCCTCTCTCCCACCCAGGAGGGTCTGAGCCACTTTGGACAATGGGCTGAGTCCCCTGACCCCACTCAGCCCCACTGGCCCGTCCTGTCCCCACAGGGACTGCTGGAGGTCCTTGGGGGATGTTGGCACCAACTGCTCCTTTGTTTTGCTACCTGCCCTAGAAAGAGCAAGCAAAGGTCTCCTCTTCCCAACTGAGGAAAGGAAGATATTTTGCCAAGAGTGGCAAAGGAGGACCCCTGCTGCCCCAGAGGAAGAGGAAGAGGAAGGAACATATATGTACCCACACATGCACACACACATTCATGCACACTCTGTCGCACTTATGCACACACAAAAACTCATTTGCATGCACGCACACACATGCCCTTACACATGGACACGCATGCACGAATACAAACACACACATGCATACACTCAAACTTATGTACATACACTCACAGTCTCACACATGTGCAGACTCAAGCACACTCATGCACACACTAATACACACACAAACGCACATACATGTGTATGCACTCTCTTGTACATATGAACACACACAGCTACACACTCACATGTAAGCATTCAAACACACCCACACATGGATGCACATGCTGAAAAACAAGCACACACTCATTCATGCACACCCACACACCTATGCACACAGGCATGCACACACACATTCACACTCACACACACATTCACACACGTTTATGCACACACTCAGTCACACCTGTGCAAACTCACTCATTGCACACACTTGTAGACACACAGGTGTATGCACACACTAGTATGCGCACACTCACTAGTATGCACACAAGCACTAAGTTGCACACTCACACATGAACACGTGCACACACATACTTGCACACACTTATGCACATTCTCTCTAACACACACATGCTCATGCAGACACACACAAAGCACACACAGACACACAATCACACACTCATTCACGCACACCCTCACTGGGCAGGAACTCAAGTCCTAGAGCTCTGGGTTTCATCCTAGTTCTGCCCCAACTCGCTTCACTGAGCCTCACTTTCCCCACGGTTAAAGCAGAAATAGCAGCGTACACCTCTCCAGGCACTGCAACAAGGTCAACCTGAGATGAGCTAGTCGTGAATCTGTAACAAGAACCCCACCCCTCAAGTCTTAGCTTCTCAGTGAGGCCTTTCCTTGAACCCACTTTACTGGAAACAGCAACATGCCTCACAGCATACTCCAGCACCCCTGGGTCTCCATCCTGTTTCTTTTCTCCTTATTCCCTTCTTTTTTTTTTTTTTTTTTTTTTGAGACGGAGTTTTGCTCTTGTTGCCCAGGCTGGAGTGCAATGGCTCAATCTCAGCTCACTGCAACCTCCACCTCCCGTGTTCAAGTGATTCTCCTGCCTCAGCCTCCCGAGTAGCTGGGATGACAGGCACGCACCACCACACCCAGCTAATTTTGTATTTATAGTAGAGACGGGGTTTCTCCATGTTGGTCAGGCTGGTCTCGAACTCCCGACCTCAGGTGATTCGCCCACCTCAGCCTCCCAAAGTGCTGGGATTACAGGCATGAGCCACTATGCCCGGCCCCCTTATTCCCTTTCTAATACTGCATCATGTACTTACTCTGGCTATGGTTTAAGGTCATCCCCCTTTGCTAAGAGCATCAGCTCAGCAGGGATCTTTTGATTTGCTCACAGCCATCCCCTCATTGCCCAGAACAGTGCCTGCAGACAGTAGGTGCTCAATAAATACTCATTGAACAAATTGAATGAATGAATCTCTTCAAAACTATTGACTAAAAAGGTAAAGGGCCCTTCTTGATAGAGTAAAACTGCAAAGAGGACCCTTCCTTGATATCAGTGTGGAAAAACTCACATCAAGGGACTTCCCCTCACCACACACACACACACAAAAAAAGAATAATGAAGAGTCCTTATTTTCCAGGTTGAGAAAGGGAGGGGATGTCTCCTCTCCTGGGAAGAGTGACAACATCTCTAGAAGCCAGGCATGAAAGAAGAGAACGAAAACTCCATCCGGTGTGGATTGAGACAGTATCTCCAAGAGACATATGCACCTCCCCACTTTCATTGTAGCATTGTTCAGAGTAGCCAGGATATGGAAACAATTTAAGTGTCCACCAATGGATGAAGAAACAAAGAAATCGTGGTTTATCTACAGTGGAATATTATTCGGTCTTTGAAAAGAAAGAAATTCTGCCATATATGACATCATGGATTAAATGGAGAACATTTTATGCGAAGTGAAATAAGCCAGTCATAAGTGAAATAAGGACGGAAAGATAATTACTGCATGATTTCACTCACATGTGGAATCTAAAACAGTCAACCTCACGACCGGGCACAGTGGCTCATGCCTGTAATCCCAGCACCCTGGGAGGCCGAGACAGGCGGATCACCTGAGGTCGGGAGTTCGAGACCAGCCTGGCCAACACAGTGAAACCCTGTCTCTATTAGAAACACAAAATTAGCCAGGCATGGTGATGTACACCTATAACTCCAGCTACTTGGGAGGCTGAGGCAGGCGAATTGCTTGAATCCGGGAGGCGGAGGTTGCAGTGAGCCGAGATCACGCCATTGCACTCCAGCCTGGGCAAAAAGAGTGAAACTCCATCTCAAAAACAAAAAAATGCTAAAGGAGTTGATCTTAAATGTTCTCACAACCTCGTAATTTTCCCCGTGCCGGCACTAACCAAGACTCAAACTCCTCGTCATCGTTATTTGTCGGAATAGTAAATTTGTTTGTGCGGCATGACCCCTCTGTCTGCAAGACTTCAGCCCCTAGCCGGCAACCTCCGAGCAACTCCCAGCAGCACCAAGTATAAAGTTTTAGTTATGCAGGATGAACAAGTTCTGGAGACCTAATGTACAGCATGGTGACTATAGGTAGTAACACTGTATTATATACTTGAAATATGCTAAAAGAAGGCCGGGGGCAGTGGCTCATGCCTGTAATCCCAGCACTCTGGGAGGCCAAGGTGAGCAGATCACCTGAGGTCAGGAGTTCGAGACCAGCCTGACCAACGTGGTGAAACCCCATCTCTACTAAAAATACAAAATTAGCCTGTAATCCCCAGCTACTCCAGAGGCTGAGGCAGGAAAATTGCTTAAACCCGGGAGGCAGAGGTTGCAGTGACCGAGATCACGCCATTGCACTCCAGCCTGGGCAACAGGAGTTGCTCTGTCTCAAAAAAAAAAAAGAAAAAAAAAAGAAATACCCTAAAAAGAGTTGATCTTAAATGTTCTCACAACATTAAAAAAGGTAATCATGTGAGGTGATGATGGGCATGTTAATTAGCTTGATCGTGGTAATCATTTCACAAGGTGTACATATATCAAAACAGTGTATTGTACATGTTGTTTATAAATACAGGCAATTTTTATTGGTCAAGTGTACCTCAATAGAACTGGGGGGAAAAGTAGTCTATTACCTTGTTCATTCATTCATGTAACAAATATGTCGTGCACACTCACTATGTGCCAGGTACATAGTGGGACAGGCTGAAAAGAGGAAGTGTCAGGAAGGAAATCCGTATAGGAGAGCGTCCGGGATGGACGAGTGACCCTCATGTCCTGGTCTACTCAGGGCTCTCTTAGTTTTACTGAAGTCCCTCAACCAAGGAACTGCCTCAGGCTCAAGCAAACCGGGATATTCTACTGGTCATCCTACTGAGATCTGTGTCCTCCTGACCTGGCATTTGTCCCTGTGGCTCTGGGACTGTGATAAGGTCCCTAAGCACAGCTCTGAGTTGCAGGAGTGAGGAGTTTTTGGGAGCACCTCCAGGGAGGAGAGGAAGAGGCTGGTACCCGGATTAGAAGTCGGGCCTGGATAATGGCAGGAAGATAAAGAGAATGGGTTCAGTTCTACCCTGGTTACCTGGCGGTCTTCCTCTTTCAGCATTTTCTTTTTTTTTTTTTTTTTTTTTCAGACAAGGTCTCACTGTGTTGCCCAGGTTGGAGTGCAGTGGTGCGATCTTGGCTCACTGCAGGCTCTGCCTCCAGAATTCAAGTGATTCTCGTGCCTCAGCCTCCTGAGTAGCTGGGGCTACAGGCGTATGTCACCACACCTCACTGATTTTTGTATTTTTTGGTAGAGACAGGGTTTCACCCTCTAGGCCAGGCTGGTCCCGAACTCCTGACCTCAAGGATTCCGCCTGTCTCTGCCTCCCAAAGTGCTGGGATTACAGGTGTGGGCCACTGCTCCTGGCCCTTCCTCTTTGAGCTTATGTCCTCTCATCTGTAAAATGGGGATAGTCATTTGGACCACTGAATCTACGGTCAGCATGAGTATATTCCTGGATAAGCCGCTATGTCTGACCTTCTGGCCCTTGGGTCCCCAGGAAGGCAGAAGAGTCTCCTTCACTTGCTCATCCCACCCTGGGAGAACCAACTGACCAGAAGAATCCATTAAGCATAAAGAATGCCCAGGCTGGCCGGGCACCGTGGCTCAGGCCTGTAATCTCAGCACTTTGGGAGGCTGAGGCAGACAGATCACTTGAGGCCAGGAGTTTGAGACCAGCCTGGCCAACATGTTGAAACCCCATCTTTACTAAAAACACAAAAATTAGCCAGGTGTGGTGGTGCATGCCTGTAATCCCAGTTACTCAGGATGCTGAGGCAGGAGAATCGCTTGAACCTGGGAGGTGGGAGGCTGCAGTGAGCCGAGATCACGCCACTACACTTCAGCCTGGGCGACAAAGACTCCATCTCACAATACACACACACACACACACACAGAGAGAGAGACAGAGAGAGAGAGAGAGAGAACGCCCAGGCCTGCCCCTCTTGAACCCACTGTCTTCCTTTGCTACCCAGAAACTGCAGCAACTGGGAAGAAAAGTAACTTTCTCTCTCCAGGATTGGAGGAAACAGTAAGCAAACCTTTCTGCTTTTTGTTGAACCAAAAGTGGTGAAAGATAAACTGTCATTCTAAGGGCAGGTTAGACTCAGGAACCCACCTCACAGTTCTACCCACCCCCAGTACACACACCCGCTCCCACCAATGCCCCCTTTCCTTGATAATCCAACTCCCTTAACTTCACATCTCCCTGGCCAGGCCTGGGCTGGGACAATGACCACTGTTCAGGGACCCAGGAAGGGGCCCAGCAGGGCACGATGAGATCTTGCTAGGTTCTGTGTCTTCACAGCCCTTCTCCTGGGACGGGTGGCACAGAACTCATTTCCTCGGCGGTGGGGGGACTCATGTACCCAGAAACTGCCAGGAGAGGAGAAATCCTCAACCTTCAGTCTCTTCCCAGGCAAAGGATAAAAACCAGTGTTTAGGAATCATCTGGAAACTGGAGTTGGCATCCTGGCTGTGTGACTTTAAACAAAAGGCTTAGCCTCTCTGAGCCTGCTTTCTGCAAAATGAGGGGTAGTGGTGCCTCTATGTTCACCCATCAGGCAGGTTCAATTGAGACAATACAGGTAAAGTGCAAGCACATATTATACAGAAGGTGGACCATATAAAATGATGGTGGGCCGGGCATGGTGCCTCATGCCTGTAATCCGAGCACTTTGAGAGGCTGAGGCGGGCAGATCACCTGAGGTCAGGAGTTCGAAACCAGCCTGACCAACATGGTGAAACCTCCGTCTCTACTAAAAACAGAAAAAAAAAAAAAAAAATTAGCCGGGCATGGTGGCAGGCACCTGTAATCCCAGCAACTCAGGAGGCTGAGACAGGAGAATTGCTTGAACTGGGGAGGCAGAGGTTGCAGTGAGCCAAGGTTGTGCCACCGCACTCCAGACTGGGCAACAGAGCGGGACTCCGTCTCAAATACATAAATAAATAAATAAAATAAAATAAAATAAAATAAAATAAAATGATGGTCACAGAGGTCCTTTGGGCGTTTGGAGTTTCTCAGCCAGAGGGTGGAGGGAGAAGCGAATGGGAGGTGGATTTCTCCAGTTCTGGAATTCTTTTAAAACTTGCTCTTTGGGGAGATGGAAATTCAGAGAGGTTAGGTGTCTGGCCCAAGGACGCCCAGCTTGCCAGCAGTGGGCTCAGATTTATAGCCAGGGATTAAGAGAGTCTCCTCCAGCGTTTTATGTGAAAAGTCCCGCATGGTGTCTGGAATGACTCCAAGGGAATCCCTTGGGGAGGGACTGATGTGGCCGGAGGAGTGATGGGGATAGGGAGGGGTGTCAGCCCAAAGCCCAGTCCTCCCTGAAACAGGAGCAGAGGTCTGCCCAATGCAAACAGCCTCCAGCAGCAGACCCTGAGTGAACCTTGGGGACAAACGCAGTTAACAGCCTCTGTTAGTGGTGACCTGCTTTGAGGACAGGTCAGGGGGACACGCCCCACTGGAGGTGGTGGGGTTGTCCTATATAAACCCGCCCATCATTCAGGCCATTGTGTGGAGGCCTCACAATGGCGTCCAACCACAAAGCTCTCCCTCCGTCCCCAGCTGCCCGGCCTTGGTGACTCAGGGCTGGGGGACTAGGGCGCCTTTCCCACCTGCTCCTCAGGCTAGATCTGGGGCCTGGGTGGGGAAGGGCATGGGGGCAGGTGAATCACAGGCTGCCTGCATTCCGGGGACCCCCCTTCCCCTGATAGGGGAGGTGGATGGGCTTCCCCCAACCCCAACCCCTTGAGGCCCCTCACGGCCTCCGTTTCCAGGCCAAGCCAGGAGAAACAGCCCATCCTCCTCCTCTGAGTAAATGACCAGACATCTAAGCACCCAGCGCAATATAGATCTCCTCTTCTGCAAGCCTCAGTTCATCTTGCACACCAGGGCTTTTTGGTGAAAAAGCCCCAACTTCTTGCCCCTGGAGGCAACCAGAGTAAAATGAGTCCTGGGTGGGTATGGGCAGCCCCGGGTCCGGGTATGAACAATCTTGAAACTTCCCTGTAGGGAAGAGAGGCTGGCTCCCTTAACCCTGCAACAACACACAGAAACACCAAGCTGGATGCCAGCCCTTCCCTGAGCCCAGGGTCTTTTCTCTGGGCAGTAATGTCCAGGCTAATTTCCTAAAATGACCAACAGTCCTTGAAAGACCCCTTTGGACCCAGGAACACGCCACCCACAACACTCCATACTGCGTTTCTGCTTCCAGTCCTTCCCTCAGTATCTCCCCATCACACAGCCCAGATACACGCAGCTCACACAAAACGACGCAGATACACCCGCTGGCTCCCTGCCTCCTATCCTATGCCCACTCTATCCCCGCTGCCAGGAATGCCCTTCTCTTTTGCTCCTAACTGTGCCTGTAAAACTCCAACCGTATACAATTTAGATGCCACCCTGCAGTTTAAGACCCACCCCCGCCCGCCGCCACCCTCACCCCATCAAGGCATTTTAGCAAAGTTCCTGCTCAGCCCTGTACCCCGAGTGACTGGACGCCCCAGTCTCTCTCACCCACCAGACAGGAGCTCCTGGAACCCTGCAGCGGCGACTTGCTCATTTCTGTCCCTGAGAGCTGGGCACAGGTACCAGGACTGGAGGTGTCGCTAAAACCCCCTCAGGGAGTGAGTGTGTGAGTGAGCCCATGATGGAAGGAATCCCTGGGCGTTTCCACACCCATCTCGGCAGATACTCAATTCACAATACAGCGGTTTTGTGAACTCGCCCACGTCAGTCAGGTAAATGGTCGGGGGGGGGGAGGAGGAGGCATTTACAGAAAAGCAAAAGCAGACCTCCGGGCCGTCCCTGCTGGGGCTTAGGAAGCGCAAGGCACCTGTCATACCAGCCTCTCTCCTGTAGGAATCTGTCCAACTCCTCAGTGAGCCCCAGCCCAGTCCCGCTTACCTGGCCAGCAGGTGAGGAGGAGGCTCACAACCAGCGCCAGCAGCGGCCTGCATCGGTGCCCTGGGTGTGCAGGGCGCTCCCGGCCCATCCTCCTGCCCGCCCAGGCTGTGCTCCTCACCCCTGGAGAGAGTCCCTGAGACTGAACCCAGCCCAGTCTGGCCCCGGCTACAGGGAGGGTGGCGAGGACACACCTTGCTGAGCTTCTCAAGAGGGGCAGGGCTTGCCCTAGAGGGAAGCAGTGGGTGCCTTCCTGGCAAAGGTCAGCTGGCATGATTC
This sequence comes from Macaca thibetana thibetana, assembly GCF_024542745.1. Taxonomy (NCBI): domain Eukaryota; kingdom Metazoa; phylum Chordata; class Mammalia; order Primates; family Cercopithecidae; genus Macaca; species Macaca thibetana. The sequence continues at coordinate 15,247,138 of NC_065596.1, read as the reverse complement.
AGTACACTCAGTGACTGACACCTGCAGACTGATACCATCCGAGAGCAGTGGCCCGAGGGAGCCCCCACCGCGGACAGACACAGCCTGACTCCAGAGTCTGCTGCCAAACTGGGGGTCCCTCTGGGTCTGAAGGAAAACAGGGACCCAGGCATAGACCTGTCCCGTTCTCCAAAACCCCCAGGCTCTACCTCACCCCCTCCTATGCAGGGACTGGCACCGCCAGACTGGAGTTGGGTGGACCCTCCTTGGGGGAGGCACGGCTGCCTCTGGAGGGTTTTGGAATGTTGAGGAGTGTAGGGGAGGCTGCATTCCCACGCAGGAACTCCCTGGCTGCCAGGGGAGCTGAGGGCCGGCCTTCTTCTACCCTTCCAAAGCCCCACAGAGCCACACCCGCTATACTCCTACCGCGCTCTGAGCCCTACAAAACCACCTTGGGGCTACAGTCCCTCATTCCCCAGTCAGGCACTTCGGCTGCCCTTGACAGCAGCAGAGAGGCAAGGAAGGGGCTGGTGTGGGGTACAGGGAGGGGCTTGGGGGTTCTTCCTCCTCCTCACCAGCCCTGCAACCTCCACCAGCTTCTTCTCACCCCAGGCCTTGGTGATGACAACAGTCATTCCAGAAGTAGGCTCTCCCCCGGCAGATCGGCCCAGCACGGATTGCAGGGTGATCTTTCTGAAGTGCCATGCCCCTCAAGTCATCCCCTTGCTGTCCCCCTTTGTCCAGGCACTCAAGAGACCCCCCACCCCTCCAGCCTCTAACAGTCAGAGGAAGTGGGTTTATCATCACCCATCTTCTTTTTTTGAGATGGAGTCTCACTCTGTCACCCAGGCTGGAGTGCAATGGTGCGATCTCAGCTCACCGAAACCTCCGCCTCCCGGGTTCAAGAGATTCTCCTGCCTCAGCCTCCCAGGTAGCTGAGATTACAGGTGTGTGCCACCATGCCCGGCTAATTTTTGTGTTTTTAGTAGAGATGGGTTTTTGCCATGTTGGCCAGGCTGACTTCGAACTCCTAACCTCAAGTGATCCACCCGCCTCGGCCTCCCGAAGCTCTGGGATTACAGGCATGAGCCACCGTGCCCGGCCTGTCATCACCCGTCTTCAAGATAAGGAGACACCTGCAGGTGCCCAGTGTGAAGGAGGCAGGCAGTGGATCTGGACACCCTCAGTGTACCACACATCCCCACGGGGCCACCCACTTCTCCTGGGTCTTGTACCTGGAGCCAGACTCCATGGCCCTGTGGCTGGGCTCATGGCCCAGGGAAGTTTGTCGGCAACCCCTGGGGCTTATGCTCTGTGCAATTTCCTATTAACCAATTCTCTTCTCTCCTTGCTCTGTAGCCCTTCCTGTCAGCCTAGATATACCCTGAGTGCCAGAAAACACTCTGGGTGTGCAGTCTGGCCAAAACAGAGAAATGAACGCATACAGATGATCAAGCTGGAATCGAGAGGTAGGTGGGAGATGCCAAACCCAGACTGGGAGGGGGCAGGGAATCAGGGAAGCCTTCCTGGAGGAGGTGGCACATGCATCAAGACGGAAAGATAGGCTGGAGTCCTCCAGACCAGGGGAGGTGGAGCGAAGGGAAGGGAAGGGAGTTTCCCAAGGAGGAGATAATGGCTGGAAGCAACAGAAAGGAAGGCAGGAAGGTGAAAGTTGAGCCTATGTTTTGTCCAAACTCCCACTCTAGTTCTCTCCCAAGGCACCCATCCCTCACTTAAAAAAAAATCATCGCAGAGAAACAGAAGGCAAGCCAGTGAGTTTTCTGGGCAATCACTGTATTCAATTTTCCCTACCTCAGAGATGGAAAAACTGGGCCCCTAAAAAGAGTACCGCCTGTAATCTCAGCACTTTGTGAGGCTGAGGCAGGTGGATCACCTGAAGTCAGGAGTTCGAGACCAGCCTGGCCAATATGGTGAAACTCCATTTCTACTAAAAATACAAAATTAGCCAGGCATGGTGGTGCACACCCATGATCCCAGCTACTTGGGAGGCTGAGGCAGGAGAATCGCTTGAACCCAGGAGGTGGAGGTTGCAGTGAGCGGAGATTGTGCCATTGCACTCCAGTCTGGGAGACAATAGCAAAACTCCATCTCAAAAAAAAAAAAAAAAAAGGAGCACCAGAATCTGCAAGATCAGCGATAGAACTGGAAACAGGCCCCAGAACTCTAGACTCCACAACCAGTGCTCTTCTCGAGTAAGCAGTGCAAATCTTTCTCTAGCACATAGCAGCAAGCATCCCCAAGCATCACAGTACATCATGCCTTAGGTCCAGGGGTTGCCCGTTCTTACAAGGAGTGGATCTGGGAAAATGGGTTTAGATTCCAGATAGGTCATCGTAGCTCCTGGTTTTTTTTTTTTTTTTTTTTTTTTTTTTTTGGTGGTTGTTTTTGTTTTGTTTTTTTTTGTTGTTGTTGTGTTGTGTGTTTTTTTTTTTTTTTTTGAGATGGAGTCGCCCAGGCTAAAGTGCAATGGTGTGATCTCAGCTCACTGAAACCTCTACCTCCCAGGTTCAAGCAGTTCTCCTGCCTCAGCCTCCCAAGTAGCTAGGATTACAGGCAAGAACCACCATGCCTGGCTAATTTTGTATTTTTTTTAGTAGAGACAGGCTTTCACCATGTTGGCCAGGCTGGTCTCAAACTCCTGACCTCAAGTGATCCACCCACCTCGGCCTCTCAAAGTGCTGAGATTACAGGCATGACCCGTGTACCTGGCCCTAGTATCCTAAATGAATAACCCAGGGACAGAAAACCAAATACTGCATGATCTCACTTATAAGTGGGAGGTAAACAATGGGTATGTATGGACGTAAAGATGGGAACTAGAGACACTGGAGGGTACTAGAGGTGGGAGGCAGGAGGCGGGGCTAGGGTTGAAAACCCACCTATTGAGTACTATGCATGGTATCTGGGAGACAGGTACATTCGTACCCCAAACCTCAGCATCATATAATATACCCACGTAACAAACCTGAACATAATTTGTACCTCCTGAATCTAAAATAAAAGTGGAAATTATAAATAAATAAATAAATAAATAAATATTTTTAAAGTATGTTTAAAAAAATTAGGCCAGGCATGATGGCTCACGCCTATAATCCCAGCACTTTTGGGAGGCTGAGGCAGGTGGATCACTTGAGGCCAGGAGTTTGAGACCACCCTGGCCATCAGGGTGAAACCCCGTCTCTACTAAAAATGCAAAAAAATTAGCTGGGCATGGTGGTGCGCGCCTGTAAATCCCAGCTACTCACTGAGGCAGGAGAATCGCTTGAACCCAGGAGGGGGAGCTTGCAGTGAGCTGAGATCGTGCCACTGCACTCCAGCCTGGGCGACAGAGTGAGACTCTGCCTCAAAAAAAAAAAAAAAGAAGAAAGAAAAGCCTCTGACTGTTGGTGGGAATGTAAATTAGTTCAGCCCCTATGGAAAACAGTATGAAGATTTCTCAAAGAACTAAACATAGAACTACCATTCAACCCAGCAATCCCACTACTACCCAAAGGGAAAGAAATCTGCCTAAAGGAAAAGAAATTGGTTTATCTAAAATACACTTGCACCTGTATGTTTATTGCAGTACTGTATACAAAAGCAAAGTTGTGGAATCAACCTAAGTGTCCATCAATGGATGAATGAATAAAGTAAATGTGGCATATATATGCCATGGAATACCATACAGCCATAAAAAAGAACAAAATCGTGTCCTTTGCAGCAACATGGATGGAGCTGGAGGTCATTATCCTAAGTGAAATAACTCAGAAACACGAAGTAAAATGCCACATGTTCTCACTTAAAACTGAGAGCTAAACAATGAGTATACATGACCACAAAGATGGAAATAACAGACACTGGTAACTCCAAAAAAGGGGAGGGTAGGAGGAAGAGGGAGGGTTGAAAAATTACCGATCGGCCAGGTGCAGTGGCTCATGCCTGTAATCCCAGTACTTTGGGAAGCCAAGGCAGGTGGATTACCTGAAGTCAGGAGTTCGAGACCAGCCTGGCCAATATGGTGAAACTCCATTTCTACTAAAACTACAAAAATTAGCCAGGCATGGTGGCGTGTGCCTGTAGTCCCAGAACTCGGGAGGCTGACACAGGAGAATCGCTTGAACCCGGGAGGCGGAGGTTGCGGTGAGCCGAGATCGTGCCATTGCACTCCAGCCTGGGCAACAAGAGCAAAACTCTGTCTCAAAAAAAATGTTTTTAAATTAAAAAAAAAACAAACTTGGATGCTGAAACAATTTGTACAACAAACCCCCATGACATGAGTTCACCTTTGTAGCAAACCTTCCCATGTACCCCTGAACTTAAAATAAAAGCTTTTTTAAAAAGGAACTGGGGGAGAAGGGTACAGATTTCTGGGTACTCTCTTCTCAAAGGTCTGCCTGCCCCTCTGTGGGAAAATGGAGAGGACCAGAGCAGAATCAAAGAAGGAGCAAGGCAACCTCTGGCTCCTGCTGTCCCCAGACTGACCCAGCCTGAGCCAGCTTTGCTTATCTGATAACATCGCTGGGGGCAAAGAAGAGACGTCAGGGCTGGGTGGGGCTGGCCGAGCAAGACAGAGGGCTGAGGGACGCTGCCTGAGTAGAGAAGAGGCAGAGACAGAGGAGGCAGGGGCAGAGAGGCAGGAGGAGAAACCCACAGTCATCATTAAACAGCAAGGTGGAGTGGGGTTTGTTTGTCTGAGGTTTTCTTTTTTGAGACAGAATTTTGCTGTGTCACCCAGGCTGGAGTGCAGTGGCGCGATCTCGGCTCACTGCAACCTCTGCCTTCCGGGTTCAAGCGATTCTCCTGCCTCAGCCTCCCGAGTAGCTGGGGCTACACGCGCCTGCCACCACGTCCGGCTCATTTTTGTATTTTAGTAGAGACGGAGTTTCCCCATGTTGGCCAGGCTGGTCTCGAACTCCCGTCCTCAAGTGATCCGCCTGCCTCGGCCTCCCAAAGTGTTGGGATTACAGGCGTGCGCCACCGCACCCAGCCAAGGAGTGGGTTTCAACGGCACGGGAGAGTCTCCCAGGGCAAACATCATAGAAAAGGAGGAACTAGAGGAAACTCAGAAAAGCTGTTGGCATTTCTTAATAAGATGGGGTTTCCACGTAGGAGAACAGAAGAGGCTGGATTGTCAGGTTTAGACATCACAGGGGACACTGGGCCTGGTGGCTTATGCCTGTAATCCCAGCACTTTTGGAAGCCGAGCCCAGAGGATTGCTTGAGCCCAAGAGTTTGGGACCAGCCTGGGCAAGTAAGACTCCATATCTACAAAAAATAAAATACAAAAATTAGCCAGGCGTGGTGGTGCTCACCTGTAGTCTCAGCTACTCGGGAGGCTGAGGTAGGAGGATGGCCTGAGCTCTGAGCCCAGGAGGTCGAGACTGCAGTTAGCCAAGATCACACCACTGCACTCCATCCAGCCTGGGTGACAGAGTAAGACCCTGTCTCAAAAAAAAAAAGCCAGGCATGTTGGCTCATGCCTGTAATCCTAGCACTTTGGGAGGCTGAGATGGGAGGATTGCTTGAGGCCAGGAGTTCAAGACCAGTCTGGGCAATATAGTGAGACCCCATCTCTCTAAAAAAAGAAAAAAAGAAATCACAAGGGAATGACAGGAGAGTTGGAGGTAGTCTAGGTTCAAATCCCCACAGCAGAAGAAATGAACATGACCCTAAAAGTGTTCACCGAGCACTTAGTGTTTGCCAGGCATCCATCCGCGAAACCAGAAGAAAGGACACTGACATTAAATCATAGCATCGACAAATGACGTGAGTTCAATATTTTCTCTGAGCCACACCCTTCCCAGAAGTGAATGGCTCTTCGTTCTCAAGGTTTCTCTGTGAAGTGGTGCGTTTCACTGACCCATTTTACAGTGGGGGAAACTGAGGCACAACGAAATTACATAACTCGCATGAGATTGCACAGCTGGGCCCTGTATATTTCCATTTGTAACGTGTTCAAGGACAGGCAAGAGGAATTGAGGGGAAACAAGCCAAAAGAGTGTTCTGAGGTGGGGTGTGGTGTCTCATGCCTGTAATCCCAGCACTTTGGAAGGCTGAGGCGGGCAGATCCTGAGGTTAGGAGTTTGACACCAGCCTGGCCAACATAGTGAAACCCCTACTAAAAATACCAAAAAAAAGTAGCCGGGCATGGTGGCAGGCACCTGTAATCCCAGCTACTCGAGAGTCTGAGGCAGGAGAATTGCTTGAACCTGGGAGGTGGAGGTTGTAGTGAACCGAATCGTGCCATTGTACTCCAGCCCAGGAAACGGTGCAAGATTCCATTTCAAAAAAAAACAAACAAAACAAAACAAAAAAAAAAACGAGTGTTCTGGGGATGAGGGCACTATCTGAAAAAGGCGTTTGAAGGAGCTTTCTATAGCAGTGGTTTTCTTTTCTTCTCTTTTCTTTTCTTTTTTTATTTTCTTGAGACGGAGTCTTGCTCTGACGCCCAGGCTGGAGTGCAGTGGCGTGATCGTGGCTCACTGCAAGCTCTGCCTCCTGAGTTCATGTCATTCTCCTGTCTCAGCCTCCCCAGTAGCTGTGACTACGGGCGCCCGCCACCACGCTGGGCTAATTTTTTGTATTTTTAGTAGAGATGGGATTTCACCGTGTTAGTCAGGATGGTCTCGATTTCCTGACCTTGTGATCCGCCCGCCTCGGCCTCCCAAAGTGCTGGGATTACAGGTGTGAGCCACCGCGCTCGGCCAGCAGTGGTTTTCAAGTGAGGGCAATTATGCCTCCCAGTGGGCATTTGGCAATGTCTAAAGACATTGTTTTAACTGAGAGAGAAGGGGTACTACTGGCATCTAATAGGTGGAGGCCAGAGATGCTGCTAAACATCCTACAACACACAGGACAGCCCCTTACAACAAAGTATTATCCAGCTTCTAATGTCAAAAGCACGAAGGCTGAGAAATTCTCTTCCAGAGAAAGGGGGCCGCAGGTGGCTCATGTCTGTAATCCCAGGGCTTTGGGAGGCTGAGGCAAGAGGATCGCTTGAGCTCAGGAGTTCGAGACCAGCCTGGACAACGCAGTGAGATGTCTCCACTAAAAACTAAAAAAAAAAGAAATTAGCCAGGCGTGGTGGTGCACATCTGTTGTACCAGCTACTCTGGAGGCTGAGACATGAGGATTGCTTGAGCCCAGGAGGCTGAGGCTGCAGTAAGCCTCACTGTACTCCAGCCTGGGTGATAGTGTGAGACTCTGTTTCAAAAAACAAAATTAAAATTAAAAAAAAATAGAGGAAGGGAACGTTTCACATCGTGGTGTGCAATGGTTAGACATATGTAAAAATTCATTGATATGCACTTAAGATTCAGGCATTTTGTGCACACTTTACTGTGTGTCTGTTATATTGCAACAAAAAGTTTCTTTTTGTTTTTTTGTTTGTTTGTTTGTTTTTGAGATGAAGTCTTGCTCTGTCACCCAGGCTGGAGTACAGTGGCACTGTCTTGGCTCACTGCAACCTCTGCCTCCCAGGTTTAAGTGATTCTCCTGTCTCAACCTCCTGAGTAGCTGGGATTACAGGCGTGCGCCACTACACCCGGCTTGTGTGTGTGTGTGTGTGTTTAGTAGAGACGGGGTTTCACCATGTTGGCCAGGCTGGTCTTGAACTCCTGACCTTAAGTGATCCACCCGCCTCGGCCTCTCAAAGTGCTGGGATTACAGGCGTGAGCCACCCTGGTCGATCCCTTCTAAGTACTTCTTGACTCAGCCCACCGCCTCACCTCCGTTCATGCCCTCATCCTCTCTCTCTGCCTGACTTCCTGAAATAGCTTCTTTACTCATATTCATCTCCTACTGCCAGCTCCACCCTCCTCCAGTTCCCCTCCACCTGCCCAGTCCACAGAGTGACCTTACAAAAATGCAACACCGGCCATGCCCTGCCCCGGTCCAAATTCTTCAGTGCCTTCTCACCGCCCTCGGGACCAAGTCCAAACGCTGCAGCCTGGTGTCGAAGGCCCACCTTGAGCCGGGACCTGGCCTGCATGGGACTAACGTATGACTTCGCTTCTCACCCCCAAGCCTTTCTCTCGGCCGTTCCCTTTGCTGGAATTGCCCTCCCTCCCTTTACCTGACTCTGTGTCCCCTAATTCTCTCCAGGCCTCCCTTGCCTCCCTCCCCAGAGAGAAAGCAGAGCTCCCCGCCCTGTTCCCAAAGCACCTGGTAACTTCCTTGTAAAATCGTTTGACCCCAGGATCACGTATCTGTGTTTTCATCTCTTGTAATTCTCTCCAGTGTGTGAATATGAAGAGGGTACCTGACACATAATAGGTGTGTCACACAGACAAAAAAAGCTTGCTGAATGATTTATTCATGTGTTGACCACTCACCAGGTACCAAGCGCTGGGGATAAAGAGAAGGAACAAGGCCGGGCGCGGTGGCTCACGCCTGTAATCCCAACACTTTGTGAGGCCGAGGCAGGCAGATCACCTGAGGTCAGGAGTTTGAGACCAGCCTGGCCAACATGGGGAAACCCCGTCTCTACTAAAAATACAAAAATTTGCCGGGCGTGGTGGTGGGCACCTGTAATCCCAGTTACTCGGGAGGCTGACACAGAGAATTGCTTGAGCCCGGGAGGCGGAGGTTGCAGTGAGGCGAGATGGCACCACTGCACTCCAGCCTGGGCAACAAAGTGAGACTCTGTCAGAAAAAAAAAGAAAGAAAGAAAGAAAAAAGAAGTTTCCTCGAGTTACAGCTATCAAAGTCACTGACATGTCAGGAGGTTGTGGGGTGATGTATGAAATTAAAATTGAATCAGAAGAAGTTAAGGAGAAGAGAACTATCCAGCAGCACCAGACAGTTAATCAGGTACTACAAGAAGAAATCAAACAGATGCCTGCATTATGGATATTTACCTCTGTCCCCAAACGCCGACCATGCCCTGGCTGCATAGATGCTGCTGCTTAAGACCTTGGATGAACTTGACTGACACCATTCTTCCCTAGGCATTTGCCAAAAAAGTTATATATTTCGCTCATACACACTTCCACATTATAATTATAGAAGATGTGTAATCTATTTAGACATTAATTAAAGGAAACAATGAAAAAAAAATTAGCCAGGCTTGGTGGTGTGTGCCTGTAGTCCCAGCTACTCAGAAGGCTGAGGTGGGAGGATTGCTTGAGCCCAGGAGATGAAGGCTGCAGTGATCTGAGATCGCACCACTGCACTCCAGCCTGGGCAACAGAGCAAGACCTTGTCTCAAAGGAAAAAAAAAAGGGGGGGAGAGAGAGAGGAGAACAAGATTCAGGAGGCTGATGCTAGAGGATCTCTTTGAGGCCAGGAGTTCAAGACCAGACTGGGCGGCATAGTAAGACCCCGTCTCTAAACAAATAAAAAACAGCCAGATGTGGTGGCACCAGCCTGAAGTCCTAGATATTTGGGAGGCTGAGACAGGAGAAATATTTGAGCCCAGGAGTTCAAGACCAGCCTGGGCAACATAGTGAGATCCTGTCTCTACAGAATTAAAAAAAAAATAAAAAAAATCAGCCAGGCACGGTGTTATCTGTAGTCCCAGCTACTTGAGAGGCTGAGAAAGGAGGATCGCTTGTGCCTAGGAGCTGGAAGCTGCAGTGACCTATGATTGCGCCACTGCACTCCAGCCTGGGTGACAGCGCAAGACCCCGTCTCTTAAAACAAAACAAACAAAAAAAGAGAGATGAACAAAGCTGATGAGGTATATTTTCTGTAACCCTTTGTTTTGTTTTCATTTTTGTTTTGAGATGGAGTCTTGCTCTGTTGCCCAGGCTGGAGTACAGTGGTGCAATCTTGGCTCAGCACAACCTCTGCTTCACGAGTTCCTGCGATTCTCCTACCTCAGCCTCCTGAGTGGCTGGGACTACAGGCACCTGCCATCACACCTGGCAAATTTTTGTATTTTTAGTGGAGACAGGGTTTCACCATATTGACCAGGCTGGTCTCGAACTCCTGACCTGAAGTGATCCGTCGGCCTCAGCCTCTCAAAGTGCTGGGATTACAGGCGTGAGCCACTGTGCCTGGCTTTTCTGTACCCCTTTGGTGAGTCATCCCCCTTCTGACCGTGGTGTATGTTTCCTTGTATATGGTGTGCAGGACCCCTTGATACAACCCAAGCTGGCTCAGTTTCCATCTCCAGACACATGTGTGCAGTTCTGGAGGATGGATGGATTGGAGGATTTGAGGTCTATCAATATCAACTTTCTCCATCTTGGCACTATTGACATTTTAGGGTAGATAATTCTTTGCTATGGGGGTGCAGGGGCTGTCCCGTGCATTGTAGAGTGTTAGCAGTTTATCTCGTCTCTACCCATGAGATGCTGGTAGCCTCACTCCACCTCCCAGGGGTGAAAACCAAAATGTCTCCAGGTATTACAGGCACCCGCCACCACATCCAGCTACTCAGGAGGCTGAGGCAGGAGAATTGCTTGAACTCGGGAGGCGGAGGTTGCAGTGAGCCGAGATCGCACCACTGCACTCCAGTTTGGGCGACAGAGCGAGACTCCATCTCAAAAAAAAAAAAAAGGAAAGAAAAGAAAAAAAAAAAATGACAACTCCACCACCAGTTCCCAGGTGTGCCGTCTTAGACAATGACTTCAGTTTTTTGTGCATTTGAAATGGGTAATGACAGCACCTACTTTGAAGCATCGCTGTGAGGCTGAAATGAGGACTCCCAGTGCCCTTGCAGCAAAGCTGGTTAAGTGGCGTCAAGCATGTTTATCTGTGAGAGGGTGCGAGACACCTGCAGTCGCCCTGGGGGAGACTTTGAGAGACTTCAGGAAAGCAGGAGGGGGCGGGGTCAAGGAAATATTTTCTTGCAATTATTTGCAATTACTAAATCTGTTTGCTTTTCTCCTCCCCAGGCGAAGCAACCTGAAACACAGAGTTTTCAAAGGCACATCTGGGCTGGCACGGTGGCTCATGCCTGTAATCCCGGCACTTTGGAAAGCCGAGGAGGGAGGATCAGTAGAACTGAGAAGTTTGAGATCAGCCTGGGCAACATAGCAAGGCCCCCATCTCTATAGAAAGTTAAAAAATTAGCCCAGCAGCTGGGCGTGGTGGCTCACGCCTGTAATTCCAGCACTGTGGGAAGCCAAGGCAGGCGAATCACGAGGTCAAGAGATCGAGACCATCCTGGCCAACCTATTGAAACCCCGTCTCTACTAAAAATACAAAAATTAGTTGGGGGTGGTGGCACACGCCTGTAGTCCCAGCTACTCGGGAGGCTGAGGCAGGAGAATAGCTTGAACTCGGAAGGTGGAGGTTGCAGTGAGCCGAGATAGCGCCACTGCACTCCAGCCTGGCGACAGATCGAGACTTTTTTGACTTTGGGTCAAAAAAAAAAAAAAAAAAAAAAAAAAAAGTTAGCAAACGACCAGGCACTGGGAGAGAGAGACATAGAACATATCCTTCCCTCCACAGCCCCAGAGGAACCAACTCTGTCCACACCCTGATCCCGGACTTCTGGCTTTCAGAACGGTGAGACACTAAATTTCTGTTGTTGAAGTCACCTAGTCTGTGATACTTTGTCACTGCAGCCCTCGGAAATTAAAACACGCTGTACATAGCAATAAGGAAGCTGGTGGTGGGGCGGGAGAAGAGGGGGCAATGACTCAGTTCACACTGTCAGATTTTTGCCGGGGGCTGACAGGTACCAGGGAGAGTGTCAGGTATGAGGATGTGAGAGTGACTGAGAGTTATAGCCCCTGCCCCCAGGGGCCTCAGAGTGACACTGCCAAGGCAGGTGATGAATAAGAAATAGGTGCATGCCCCTTAGGTGACAGCAGTGGGTGGGACCGCAAGGAGGGGGTGCACTCTGATCTGGGTTGCATGCCAGCTGAGGTTGGATGCCTAAAAGGTGGGTGATGTTGGCCAGGTGCAGTGGCTCACGCCTGTCATCTCAGCACTTTGGGAGGCCAAGGAGGGAACATCACTTGCGCTCAGGAGTTTGAGACCAGCCTGGCCAACATGGCGAAACACTGTCTCTACTAAAAATACAAAAATTAGCCAGGTGTGGTGGTGCGTGCCTGTAATCCCAGCTACTCAGAAGGCTGAGGCAGGAAAATCACTTGAGCCCGGGAGGTGAAGCTTGCAGTGAGCCAAGATCTTGCCACTGCACTCCAGTCTGGGCAACAGAGCGAGACTCTGTCTCACAAAATTAAAAAAAAATATGCTGGGCCTGGTGGCTCACGCCTGTAATCCCAACACTTTGGGAGGCCGAGGCGGGCAGATCACTTGAGGTCAGGAGTTTGAGACCAGCCTGACCAATATGGAGAAAGCCCGTCTCTACTAAAAATACAAAATTAGCCAGGTATGGTGGCGCATGCCTGTAATCCCAGCTACTTGGGAGTCTAAGGCAGGAAAATTGCGTGAGCCTCGGGAGGTGGAGGTTGTAGTGAGCCAAGATCATGCCATTGCACTCCAGCCTGGGCAACAAGAGTGAAACTCTGTCTCAAAAATAAATAAATAAATAAATAAAAATAAGAAATAAAGAAATAAATTACCCAGTCTCAGGTATTTCTTTATAGCACTGCAAGAATGGCCCAATATGCCTTGCCTCCGGTGTGGGCTGAACCTAATGACTCAATTCTAAGGAACAGAAACTGGAAAAGCAATAGTGTGTCACTTTTGTGACTAGGTTACAAAAGACTGCGATTTCCATCTCACTGCACTCCATCTAACTCCTTCTTGGCTTGCATGCTTTGAAAAAACAAGCGGCCACCTGGGAGAAAGCCGTGTGTCAGTGACACTGAGGGTTTTTTTGTTTTGTTTTGTTTTGTTTGAGACAGTCTCGCTCTGTCGCCCAGGCTGGGGTGCAGTGGTGCAATCTCTGCTCACTGCAAGCTCCGCCTCCCAGGTTCAAGCGATTCTTCTGCCTCAGCCTGTTGAGTAGCTGGGACCACAGGCGCATGCCACCACACCCGGCTAATTTTTTCTTTTTGTTTGTTTGTTTGTTTGTTTTTGAGACGGAGTTTCGCTCTTGTTGCCCAGGTTGGAGTGCACGGGCGCGATCTCGGCTCACTGCAACCTCCACTTCCCAGGTTCAAGTGATTCTCCTGCCTCAGCCTCCTGAGTAGCTGGGATTACAGGCGTGCGCCACCACGCCCGGGTAATTTTTGTATTTTTAGTAGAGATGGGGTTTCACCATGTTGGCCAGGCTGGTCTCAAACTCCTGACCTCGTGATCCACCTGCCTCGGCCTCCCAAAGTGCTGGGATTACAGGCGTGAGTCACTGTGCCCAGCCTTCTTTTTTTTTTCAATTGTTTTTTCTTTTATAGAGGTGAAGTCTTGCTATGTTGGCCAGGTTGGTCTTGAACTCTTGGCCTCAAGCAATCCTCCTACCTCGTCCTCCCAAAGTGCTAGGATTACACGCATGCGCCACTGTGCCCGACCTCCAAATGAATTTTTGTTGTTTATGTGAAGTCACTTCAAAGAGGCTCTTACTGATCTCTGCAGAGTCAGATAAGTTGGACTTTTCTGTTTGGATTTCATAATAGTAAGTGAACCTGCCACTGGGCATTGCTTTTGTTTTAGTGTTTTGAGACAGGGTCTCCCTCTGTCACCCAGGCTGGAATGCAGCCGTGTGACCACAGCTCAATGCAACCTCGACCTCCCAGGCTTAAGCCATCCTCCCACCTCAGCCTCATGAGTAGCTGGGACTACAGGTGCATGCCACCATCCCTGGCTAACTTTTGTGTTTTTTTTTTGAAGAGATGGAGTTTTGCCATGTTGCCTAGGCTGTTCTCGAACTCCTGGGCTGAAGCAAATCCTCCTGCCTCGGGCTCCTAAAGTGCTGGGATTATGGGTGTGAGCCAGCACACTGCACCTGGACTTCTTAACTAATATCTAGAAGAGAGAGCTGTTACTTCGGAAAAAACCCTCAAGCTATTTTTGTTGTTGTTGTTGTTGTTGAGACAGAGTCTCGCTCTGTCACTTAGGCTGAAGTGCAGTGGTGCGATCTTGGCTCACTGCAACCTCCGCCTCCCAGATTCAAGCGATTCGCCTCCACAGTCTCCTAAGTAGCTGGGATTACAGGCACGCACCACCACGCCCAACTAATTTTTGTATTTTTCGTAGAGACGGAGTTTCACCATGTTGGTCAGGCTGGTCTCAAACTCCTGACCTCAGGTGATCTGCCTGCCTACGCCTCCCAAAGTGCTGGGATTACAGGTGTGAGTCTGTGCGCCTGGCAAAAATCCACAAGCTATTTCAAGGAGAGGGGAAACCAAGATGTTCTGAGTGAGTAGAGGAAGAAGTTGAGGAGGGAGCTGAGCTGGACCAGGGAGCTGAGCTGGACCCCGGATGAGAGCATTTCAGGAAACTCTGAACCCCAAAAAATGACCCCAGTGGGCACACTCTCCCCTGCGCTGCAGACACTGGAATAACCAAATATCTAACTAATCATGTGAAATCTTCAGAGTTAACAATTCCCTAAGATGTTGACATTTTAACTAAAAAATTTCTAATCTACTCCCAGCACGTTGGGAGGCCGAGACAGGTGGATCACCTGAGGTCGGGAGTTTGAGACCAGCCTGACCAACAAAGTGAAACCCTGTCTCTACCAAAAATACAAAAATTAGCCAGGCGTGGTGGCGCGTGCCTGTAATCCCAGCTATTCAGGAGGCTGAGGAAGGAGAATCGCTTGAACCCAGGAGGCGGAAGTTGTGGTGAGCTGAGATTGCGCCATTGCACTGCAGTCTGGTCGACAAGAGCAAAAAAACTCCGTTTAAAATAAACAAATAAATAAAATAAAATAAAAAGAAGTTTAACTGACACATATTGTATGTATTTACAGAGTACAATGTGTTATTTTGATCCATGAACATATTGTTGACAGATTAAATCAAGCTAAATTTTTGTTTTTGTTTTTGTTTTAGATGGAGTCTTGCTCTGTCGCCTAGGCGGGAGTGCAGTGGCACTTGAATCGCTTGAACCCGGGAGATGGAGGTTACAGTGAACTGAGATCACGCCACTGCACTCCAGCCTGGGTGATAGAGCAAGACTCTGTCTCAAAACAAACAAACAAATGGATACCTTCACTTGTAGGTTTATCACAGCACTACGCACAATAGCAAACATAAGAAATCAGCCTCAATGTCCATCCACAGAGGACTGGCTACAGAAAATGTGGTACATATACATGGTGGAATACTACACGGCCATAAAAAAAAGTCTTTGAGCCATGAAACCATGCCTTTTGCTGCAACAGGGATGGAACTGGAGGTCATTATCTTAAATGAAACAGGTCAGACACACAGACAAATATTGCATGTTCTTACTCACATGTGGATGCTAAAAAATGTGTTCATGTGGATGTAGAGAGTGGAATGAGAGAGCAGACATGGTAGGGTGATGAGAAACTACTTAATGGCTATGATGTACATTATTGGGGTGATGGATACCCCAAAAGCCCTGACTTCACCACTATACAATTTATGCATGTAACAAAATTACATATCCTCTATAGAGTTATTTATTTATTTATTTATTTATGTATTTATTTATTTACTGAGACAGAGTTTCACTCTCATTGCCCAGGCTGGAGTGCAATGGCGTGATCTCGGCCCACTGCAGCCTCCGCCTGTAATCCCAGCACTTTGGGAAGGCCGAGGGGAGCAGATCACCTGAGGTCAGGCGTTCAAGATCAGCCTGACCAACATGGAAATACCCCATTTCTACTAAAAATACAAAATCAGCCAGGCATGGTCACGCATGCCTGTCATCCCAGCTACACGGGAGGCTGAGGCAGGAGAATCACTTGAACCCGAGAGGCAGAGGTTGTGATGAGCCGAGATCGCACCATTGCATTCCAGCCTGGGCCACAAGAGTGAAACTCCGTCTCAAAAAAAAAAAAAAAAAAAAGATGGGGTCTTGCTATGTTGCCCAGGCTGCAGTGCAGTGGCTATCCACAAGCAATGATCACAAACTACAGTCTCTAACTTCTGAGCTCAAGTGATCCTCCCACCTCAGCCTCCAAAGTAGCTAGGACTAGAGGCACATGCCACCACCTGCAGCTGCATAAATTTTTTTTACAATCTTTATCTTCTTAATTTTCTGCCTTGGCAAGGGCAGAAGCCCTGACCACATTGTTTACTGTACATCCCATGGGTGTTTGACACAGGCATTACCACCCAGCAGATGCTCAATAAATATTTGCCAAACAAGCGAGGGAATGAATGAAGGAAGTTAGTGGCCACAAGACATGCCCGCTTCACCCTTTGAGTTTGGAAACAAAGCAGATGACAAGAGCTGGTGGCACGTACACTCCCAAATGTCCAGTGCTAACACCTCACCCTGCTCTTATTGGCTGGCCAGGTGGGAGCTGACTTGTACTTTCTCCAGTTCCCCAGCAGAATCTGTATGGCACTTCCCAGTTGCTGGGAGGACCCCCTCTCATTGCACAGTTGGCCTCATGGCAGCCTCGCCCTAATGCTCTTCATGGTCTCCTGGCCACACCTGTGGTGTTAGCCAACTCAGGTAACATCATGACCGGCTGCTAATCTCAAGTGTTCACAGAAGCAGTTGGGAAGGGCAGCAAGGAAGCGTTCCCGCGGGGCCAGACCGGGAAAGCCCAGAAGGCTAAGTAAGGTGCTCTCCTGAGCTCTCCTGAAATATGCAAAGAGCACATTTGGGTCCAGGAGGTAGTGACTTGGAGGGTCTCCAGCAAATGACTTAAAAGAGGCATCCTCCACCTGATGCTTTCAGTGAGCCAGGCATTGTGTTAAGTGTTTGCTTTGTGCTATCTCTCTCTCTCTTTTTTTTTTTTCACATGGCGTTTCGCTCTTGTTGCCCAGGCTGGAGTGCAATGGCGCGATCTCCGCTCACTGCAACCTCCGCCTCCCGGATTCAAGCGATTCTCCTTCCTCAGCCTCCTGAGTAGCTGGGATTACAGCCATTCGCCACCACATCTGGCTAATTTTTTGTATTTTTAGTAGAGACCGGGTTTCTCCATGTTGGCCAGGATGGTCTCGAACTCCCGACCTCAGGTGATCCACCCGCCTCGGCCTCCCAAAGTGCTGGGATTACAGGTGTAAGCCACCGTGCCTGGCCTTTTTTTTTTTTAAACAGGGTCTTGCTCTGTCACCCAGGCTGGAGTGCAGTGACGCCATCTGGGCTCACTGCAGGGAGGGGTTAACCAGGCCGAGGTTGCAGTGAACTGAGATCCCGCCACTGCACTCCAGCCTGGCGACAGCAAGAATCCGTCTAAAAATAAAAAAAAAAGGAGGTGGAAGAAGAAGAAACATCCACTAAACCCTTACATCATGTGGATGCCATCTTTGCTGGATAACTCCTCCCTGCAGCTTAAATTTCAGTTACTAGCAGAGAAACTCCTGATTCCCTTCCCCTAGGTTCAGCCTACTTGCCTGAATGCTACATACTTCCCTCATCCTCCGAATCATCCTGTTTTATTGTGACAATTTGTTTCAAACTTCTCTTCACTGGTTGACTCTGAACTGTGTGAAGCTGCAACCAATTTGCCCATCCTCTGGCATCAGGCACAGTTTCAATGTCTACTAGACCAATGAATAAAGAATCAAAGACAATTAATCACTGGCAGGGCCAATGTCTAGTTAGAAGATTAAAAAGGCAAGGACTTACTGTCTCCGGTCCTAGTGGGGGAATGTGGCCAGTGCTGTAGCCCTGAGTGAGCAGAGTATGACTGCTCAGGGGGCACGGGATACACTGGGGTCCTGGGGCCTCCGGGGTCCCATCCCTGGCCTCTGGCGTCCAGCCTCCAGGAAGTCATAGGACCCTCTGGCCTCGAAGGTGACCTTGAAGGAACTGGGCTGAATGGTGCCCTTCTGACCGGTTTTCTCTTGTTTGGCTGCCTCTTGGTGTCCAAAGAAGCATCACTCATGTTCCTGACTCTGGACAGTGAGCGTATCCCCAGGGTTCTCCCACAGGAGATGGGTATATTAGGGCACAGGTCTTCTGCAGAAGGCTGAGATGTGGGTACATGGTGACCACCCAGGATTTCTGTGGCTGCAACCAGGCTTAGCAGGAGTCTGGTGTCCAGATGAGTAATTCCTCCTGGGGAGAGGAGAGAGAGAAGAGAGGATCGGTGTTACCTCTTCAGTGATTTAGAAAACTCAGAGCCATAAGTATACTTCAGAAGAGGCAATCCTCTGTAAGTCATCCCTGAATAAGACCCCAAATTGCAAACAAACCTTGCAAACAAAGAGCTAGTCTAGGCCGGGCACTGTGGCTCACCCCTGTAAATCCAAGCACTTTGGGAGGCCGAGGTGGGTGGATCACCTGAGGTCAGGAGCTCAAGACCAGCCTGGCCAACATGGTGAAACCCCGTCTCTACTAAAAATACAAAAATTAGCTGGGCATGGTGGCGGGCACCTATAATCTCAGCTACTCGGGAGGTTGAGGCAGGAGAATCACTTGAACTTGGGAGAAGGAAGTTGCAGTGAGCTGAGATCACGCCGTTGCATTCCAGCCTAGGGGACAAGAGCAAAACTCTGTCCCAAACCAAAAAAAAGAGCTAGTCTAGTGCCGATCTGCCCAATTCTGGAAGTTACAATAATTAAAATTGAAAATAGTAGCCCTACCATTTATGGAGTCACCAGTGTATGCCAGCATTGAGCATGCTTCCTCCCAGTCTTCACAACTCTTGTCAATATTGGTAATGTTTACAGCAGTATCCCTCAAGATTTGATTCACATGGGAATCATTTGTTAAAATGCAGATTCTGATACAGAAGGTCCTGCTGAGATTCTTCATGTCTAACAAGACCCTAGGTGATCATTCTGCTTCACAGACCTTGCAAAGAGTTCGAGTAGATATATTTGGGCAAACTGAGCATTTAATGACTACTTGCTGGACGAATGAACGGATGGGTGGATGAGTGGACAGGCAGATAGGTGGATGCATGAGCAGATAGATGGATTGATGAGTGGATGGATGGGTGGGTGGATGGATGGAAGAATGAATGGATGAATAGATGGATGAATAGAAGATGGATGGATGAATGAAAGATGGCTGCTTGGATGGAAGAAGAGGTGGGTGGGTGAGTGCATGAATGGATAGATGGATGAGTGAATGAATGAATGGGTGAGTGGATGAATGAATGGATCGGTGAATGGATGAATGGGTGGGTGGATGGATGGAGGAATGAGTGGGTGAATAGATGGATGAATAGAAGATGGATGGATGAATGAAAGACAGTCATCTTTATTAAATATAAGATGAATTAAAGAGGCAATTTTCCCAACAAGCCTCTGAAATGTGGTTATTAGAAAATAATTATGTCCTGGAAGGCCAGCTCAGGGCCAGGCATATCATAGGTTCTTAGTAATAAACAAGCACCTTGGCACTTGAAAAAAATATCCAAGGCATGAAGGTTATTCTCACGTTTTTCTTTTCTCTCCTAAAGGAGGCTGTAAGTCTCTCATGTGAGAGCAGCCCTCCCTATCTCTGGAGGAGAGGAACATCTTATCTCTGAAGACACAGCACAGAGAGAAGAATCTGAACAAACAGGCCTGGTTAAGTTCTCCCATTTTCCTGGCAGAAGATCCTTTTTTAATTATTATGATTATTGTTTTGTTTTGTTTTGTTTAACCCAATTCTACTTTTCTTTTTTTTTTTTTTTTTTTTTTTTTCAGACGGAGTCTTGCTCTGTCGCCCAGGCTGGAGTGCAGTGGCCAGATCTCAGCTCACTGCAAGCTCCGCCTCCCAGGTTCACGCCATTCTCCTGCCTCAGCCTCCCGAGCAGCTGGGACTACAGGCGCCCGCCACCTCGCCCAGCTAGTTTTTTTTTTTTTTGTATTTTTTAGTAGAGACAGGGTTTCACTGGGTTAGTCAGGATGGTCTCGATCTCCTGACCTCGTGATCCACCCGCCTCAGCCTTCCAAAGTGCTGGGATTACAGGCTTGAGCCACCGCACCCAGCCCCAATTCTACTTTTCTATGACTATCCACCTCTTTATCAGACCTAGCATAAAAAAATTACACAGGTTGGCCGGCCACAGTGACTCACCTGTAATTCCAGCATTTTGGGAGGCCGAGGTGGGCGGATCATTTGAGGTCAGGAGTTCAAGACCAGCCTGGCCAACATGGTGAAACCCCATCTCTACTAAAAATACACAAATTAGCCAGGGATTACAGGCATCTCAGCCCTTTTAGATCATGCTCACCAAGCATCCTCCCTGGCCACTGGATGGTTTCAATGACCTCCCTCGCACTTGGAACATCCAAACCTATAACTCCAGACCCCTCCAGAATCAAATACTCAGCTAGCCCTTTGGAGATAGCTGACCCACTCCAAGCCTAACATGGGTGCAACGGAGCTGATCACTGCTCTAGGCGCCGCTTTTCCTCTCTCTTGCTGAATGATTCCAACATCCACTTATTTGCCCCAAACACCTAGAGATTACTCCATCTTCTTCCCTCACCCTCAGCCCCAAATACTATATTTCCTTCATATAACACCTACTGTCATTTATAGTAATCATTTACTGGAGCCCCTACCCCCCAATACCCTTAGAGCTCTGCAAACAAACAGATGTGGGGAACCAGGCCATGCCACGCCAAAATATGCTCCTTTAGCATAAGGACTGTTGAACTGAAGGCAGTTAAGAAGTGGGCATGGGCTGGACGCAGTGGCTCACGCCTGTAATCCCAGCACTTTGGGAGGCCAAGGTGGGTGGATCACTCGAGACCAGCCTGGCCAATATGGTGAAACCCCATCTCTACTAATAATATAAAAATTAGCCAGGCATGGTGGTGGGTGCCTGTCATCCCAGCTCCTCGGGAGGCTGAAGCACAAGAATTGCTTAAACCCAGGAGGTGGAGGTTGTAGTGAGCCAAGCCTGCACCACAGCACTCCAGGATAGAGTGAGACTCCTTCTCAAGGAAAAAAAAAAAAAAAAAAAAAAAACAAGTGGGTGCAGGAAGGCTCCCTGCCCTATTTGCCCAAAAACAAATAGAGACACAGGACAGAGAGCTGACTGTACTTGGAAATTGATAAGAGAGTAGATTTTGGGGGTTCTCAAAAAAAAAAGTATTTGAAGTAATATATATGTTTTGTTTTGTTTTTGAGACAGAGTCTCATCCCGTTGCCCAGGCTGGAGTGCAATGGCACAATCTCGGCTCACTGCAACCTCCACCTCCTGGGTTCAAATGATTCTCCTGCCTCAGCCTCCCAAGTAGCTGGGATTACAGGCCCTCAACACCATGCTCAACTAATTTTTGTATTTTTAGTAGAGACAGGGTTTCATCATGTTGGCCAGGCTGGTCTCAAACTCCTGACCTTGTGATTTGCCTGTCTCGGTCTCCCAAAGTGCTGGGATTACAGGCGTGAGCCACCGCGCCCGGCCAGTAATATGTATGTTAATTAGCTCAATTTACTCATTTCACAATGTTTACAAATTTCGAAACATCATCTTGTACATCATAAACATATACAATGTTTTGTCAATGTGAAAAATAAAAAAGTGCCAGGCGCAGTGGCTCATGCCTATAATCCCAGCACTTTGGGAGGCCAAGGCGGGCAGATTATTTGAGGTCAGGAGTTTGAGACCAGCCTGGCCAACATGATGAAACCCTGTCTCTACTAAAAATACAAAAATTAGCCAGGCATGATGGTGGGCACCTGTAATCCCAGCTGCTCGGGAGGCTGAGGCAGGAGAATTGCTTGAACCCAGAAGGTGGAAGCTGCAGTGAGCCCAGATCATGCCACTGCACTCCAGCCTAGGCGACAGAATGAGACTTCATCTCAAAACAAAAACAACAACGACAACAAAAACAACAATGAAAAAAAAAAAAAAAACCAGCGAAACCCTAACTCACTGCACTCCAACCTGGGCAACAGAGCAAGACTCCATCTCAAAAAAAAAAATTAAAATTACACACATGACTCACATTATATTTCCACACTGGGTACTGCTATCTTGTAAGTATCCACATTTTACAGTGAAGAAAATTGAGACACAGAGAGTCTAAGTACATTCCCAGTGTAACGCAGCTGATAAGTAGTACAGCTGGGATATAGTGCTGAGTGTTAAGGCCTCCATATCCTTCATAAATCATTGTGGGAAGGGTTAACTGAGGATCAGATACCTGCTTCCCAAGGAAGCCCTTTCACCTCAATTGTCCACCCTGGACAGGAGGTGAGCAACATGTTCGGACTTGTCTGCCTCTCCCCTGCAGATTCTCAACCAGGGCCGATGTCAATCTGCTTCATTCCCGTCACACAAGCAAAAGGAAACTATTTGTGAGCATCAGGTGGAAGAAAAAGTAAGGTGTGGAACAAAAAACAATTGTATTTCTGGATGATTGCATTTCAAATAAACGAAACTCACTCTCTGTGAGTGTGGCCTGAGGGACAGAACCAGGGTCACCGCCCGGCTTCCAGAAACTCCTATTTCCAGCAGAAGGGCCCTCAACGGATCAGGGTCACTGTGACTTAAGACCTGGCCCCTTCCTGGGACTTCAGGAGCTGGCTTCCCAGGGAGAAGATAGAAGTGGAAGGTGAGCTTTTTTATTTGTCTTTTTTAGAACACTTCTATCTGGAGCGACATGCCCTTGTCACTAACGCCACGCTGACCCACGGTCAGAGTTACTCATGGTCAGACTCACCCACCCCAAACCTATCCTACACGCCCAGATGCAGCCATTCCCAAGCTCTTACCCACTGTGGTATGCTCCCTCAGGGACGTGCAGCCTCAGAGATATACTTCAACAGCATCTTCACACAAACCCCCAGACCCTCTGAGACCCACCTGCTTACAAACATACCACCAGTTATTTGGCCCTGCAACAGCATCATGTTCTTTTCTTTCCTTTTCTTTTAATTTAATAATTGCAGGGGGGTTTTGTGGTTCTGTTTCTAGTCACATATTCCCTTGAAAATCATGCCATAAAGGCTGGGCGCGGTGGCTCACGCCTGTAATCCCAGCACTTTGGGAGGCCGAGGCAGGTGGATCACAAGGTCAGGAGTTCAAGACCAGCCTGGCCAACACGGTGAAGCACCATGACCTCCAGCCTGGGCAACAAAGAGAGACTCTATTTCAAAATAATAATAATAATAATAATAATAAAACAAAAGCTTTAAGGAAAAAACCACCAGATGGGTAAACCTTATGTTCTTATGTTCAAATAAACCAGTTATAAAAATATATATTAGAGATAATGGGGGGTTTCAAGGTGAACTGGGTGTTAGGAGACATTAAGGAGGCATCATCAGTTTTGTTGTATGTGGCAATGACAAGGTTGCTGCAGTGGAGTTGTAACAGCCACAGATCTTCCCTTCCATTGAAAAGTGGAATCTGCTTCCCCTCACCTTGAATCTGGGCTTGGCCATGTGACTTGCTTTAAGCATTTTAGGACATGGCAGAAATGGTCTTGTGGGATTCCTGAAGTTGAGCCTGAGAACATCTAGAGCTTCCCCTTTTGGGGGTTTGGAATGCTCCTTTTAGGAATCCATCTGCCATGCTGTGAGAAGCCCAAGCTATGTGGAGGAGGGTCAAGAGCTCCAGTCAACAGCACCAGCAAAGCTCCCAGTCAACAGACAGCATCAGCTCTCAGCCATGAAAACAAACCACTTAGAAGGTCCAGCCCAGTGGGGTCTTCAAATGACTGCAGCCCCAGGCAACATATCACGGAGCAGAAGAACTTCCCAACTGAGCCCAGCCAATCTATGGAACCATGACCAATACTAGATGGTCATTGTTGTTTTGCTTAAACCAAGAAACATTTGGCTGGGCGTGGTGGCTCACGCCTGTAATCCCTACACTTTGGAAGGCTGAGGCAGATGGATCACCTGACGTCAGGAGTTCAAGACCAGCCTCAACATGGAGACACCCCGCCTCTACTAAAAATACAAAATTAGCCGGGCATGGTGGCACATGCCTGTAATCCCAGCTACTCCAGAGGTGAGGCAGGAGAATTGCTTGAACCTGGGAGATGGAGGTTGCGGTGAGCGGAGGTTGTGCCATTGCACTCCAGCCTGTGCAACAAGAGCAAAACTCCATCTCAAAAAAAAAAAAAAAAAAAAAAAAAACCACCTTGAGCACAACTTCTCTTGATCTAAAGACCAATAAATTTGCCTTCACTCACTCTTCTTTCTTTTCAGAGTTCCGGGCTTCTCTTTGATATCATTTCCCTTCAGCCTCAATAACTCCCTTTACTGTTTCTTTTAGAGCAATTCTGTTGATGATGACTTCTTTTCATTTTCTTTTACCTGATAATTTATTTATTTTACCATCATTCCTCCTAAGATATTTTCACTGGCATAGAATTCTTAGTGAATCATCATCTTCTCTCAGCATTTTAGAAACATGGTTCCATTGTGTTCTAGAGTCCATGGTTTCCGATGAGAAATCCAGTCATTCAAATCATTGTTTGCTAGAGGGTGGCTGGTGTTTTTCTGTTTTGTTTTTTTTTTTAGAGATGGGGTCTCATTACGTTACCCAGGCTGGACTCAGACTCTTGGGCTCAAGCGATCCTCCTATCTCAGCTACCCAAATAACTGAAACTACAGACGTGTGCTGGGTTATTAATTTAAGCCTCTGCATTTCGGGGTCGTTTCTTCTATAACAATAGATAACTGGGCCAGGTGCTGTGGCTCACACCTGTAATCCCAATACTTTGGGAGGCTTAGGTGGGCGATCACCTGAGGTTGCGAGTTCAAGAAGAGCCTGACCAACATGGAGAAATCCCGTCTCTACTAAAAATACAAAATTAGCTGGGCATGGTGGCGCATGCCTGTAGTCCCAGCTACTCGTGAGTCTGAGGCAGGAGAATCACTTGAACCCAGGAGGTGTAGGTTGGTTGAGGTGAGCCGAGATGGCACCATTGCACTCCAGCCTGGGCAATAAGAGCAAAACTCTGTCTCAAAAAAAAAAAAAAAAAAAAAAAAAAAAAAAAAGGCCAGGTACGGTAGCTCAAGCCTGTAATCCCAGCACTTTGGGAGGTCGAGACAGGTGGATCACGAGGTCAGGAGATCGAGACCATCCTGGCTAACATGGTGAAACCCCATCTCTACTAAAAAATACAAAAAACTAGCCAGGCAGACGTGGCGGGCGCCTGTAGTCCCAAGCTACTCGGGAGGCTGAGGCAGGAGAATGGCGTAAACCTGGGAGGCGGAGCTTGCAGTGAGCTGAGATCTGGCCACTGCACTCCAGCCTGGGCAACAGAGCAAGACTCCGTCTCAAAAAAAAAAAAAAAAAAAAAAGGATAACAGAACAGCAATGATATAAACAAGCTCTTACTCTCAGATGTACACACAGACATTCATCCTCCCCAAACTAAACACACACATTCCCAATAGATCTTCTACAGAGGCACCTATAGTTCCCTGAATATACACCTACAAATGTGCAACCCCAGGAATTGACCCCCCAAAATACTGGAAATTCCCAAAGGCAAACAATCCATACTCACCAATGGACCTGCCCACAGATTTAACCACAGAAATGCACAGGAGTCTATGTTTAACGACAGAAACACAGGCGTGTGTGTATTGACGCACACAAGTTCACGGACATACCCACACACACCCTTAACTACCCATAGATATGTCTAGACCTTATCGAGGAAACAAATATGCTTAAGATCAAGGGTGCAGGCAGACAAGTACAGAGTGTCCTCTTACCTCTGAAGTCCTTGTCCCTGGCTCAGTTCTCTGCCAGATTATTTTGGGCCTTGTGTCTTTAGGACAAAAGAGACTGCATGGAGTCTGCCTGAAGCTGAGTGTGGACGTGTCCTCCCTAAAGGAACTGCATCTTCTTTTTTTTTTCCCTCTCTGTCTCTTTTTTCTTTTTGAGACAGGATCTTGCTCTGTTGCCCAGGCTGGAGTGCAGTGACGTGATCTTGGCTCACTGCACCCTCCACCTCCTAGGTCCAAGCGATTTTTGTGCCTCAGCCTCCTGAGCAGCTGGAATTACAGGCACCCACCACCATGACAGCCTAATTTTTCTTTTTTCTATATATATATATTTTAGATGGAGTCTTGCTGCAATGCCTAAGTTAGAGTGTGATGGTGTGATCTCGTCTCACTGCAACCTCCACCTCCTGGTTTCAAGTGATTCTCCTGCCTCAGCCTCCTGAGTAGCTGGGATTACAGGTGCGCACCACCACTCCCGGCTGATTTTTGTATTTTTAGTAGAGATGGGGTTTCACCATGTTGGCCAGGCTGGTCTCAAACTCCTGAACTCAGGCTGTTAACTTGAATACATTTCTTCTGCTCTCTGACTTAGTGTACTCATCTGGAAAATGGGGGTGAATGTGCTCCCACACTGCCGAGCTGCTGTAGAGGGTATTACATGAGTTGAGTTAATCTCTCCCTGAAATCTCTCTGTGAATGGCCCAACCTTAATCGGACTCCATAAAAGGCAGCTGTGGTCATTCTTCTTTTTCCCTCCTCCCCTCTCCCACTCATTCTGGTGACCCAAGTTCTTTACCTATGACTCACCCCACCCCAGGACTTTTTCTTTTTTTCTTGAGATGGAGTCTTGCTCTGTCACCCAAGCTGGAGTACAGTGGTGTGATCTCCGCTCACTGCAACCTCAGGCTCCCAGGTTCAAGCAATTCTCCTGCCTCAGCCTCCAAAGCAGCTGGGGTTACAGGTGCACACCACCATGCTTGGCTAATTTTTGTATTATTGGTAGAGACGGGGTTTTACCATGTTGGCCAAGCTAGTCTCAAACTCTTGACCTCAAGTGATTGGCCCAGCTTGGCCTCCCAAACCAAGCTTTTTCTTTTTGCCTTTTTTTTTTTTCTTTTTTGAGACAGAGTCTCACTCTGTCACCCAGGCTGGAGTGCAGTGGCATGATCTTGGCTCACTGCAACCTCCACCTCCCGGGTTTAAGCAATTCTCCTGCCTCAGCCTCCCAGGTAGCTGGGATTACAGGCGACCGCCACCACACCTGGCTGATTTTTGTATATTAGTAGAGACAGGGTTTCACCATGTTGGCCAGGCTGGTCTTGAACTCCTGACCTCAAGTGATCTGCCCACCTCAGCCTCGCAAAGTGTTGGGATTACAGGTGTGAGCCACCACGCCCAGCCCAGAGCTTTTCCTTACAGGGCTCTTGGACCGCCTGACCCAGATACTGGACATTTTCTACAACTCCAAGGCAAAATCCCCTTCTTCCTGCCTCTGCGGAAGTGACAAAGAGAAAGTAACACTAGCTGTTTCCTTTCTTCCAGACCCTTCTGAAAATTCTAATTCCAGAAAACTCATCCTATAAACCAAAATAAAATTCTAAGCCCCCTAACCGACTCAATGGACCCCTCTCTTGCCCAAGAAGGTCCCAAAGGAACCTGCAAAACTAGTTCAGCCCATGATAAGAAGAGGATTTGGACATCCCTCAGTGTACCCCCTCCCTTTGGAGTTTAAGCACAACTGACCAGCATTCACATTAAAACAGGCCCAGTATATTGTCTTTTTGTTTGTTTGTTTTTGAGACAGAGTTTCGCTCTTGTTGCCCAGGCTAGAGTGCAGTGTCTCGATCTCAGCTCACCACAACCTCCACCTCCCAGATGCAAGTGATTCTCCTGCTTCAGCCTCTTAAGTAACTGGAATTATAGGTGTGCACCACCATGCCCAGCTAATTTTGTATTTTTGATAGAGACAGGGTTTCACCATGTTGGCCAGGCTGTTCTCAAACTCCTGAACTCAGGTGATCCACCTACCTTGGCCTCCCAAAGTGCTGGGATTACACGCGTGAGCCACCACGCCTTTTTGCCTTTCTAACTGAGCTCCTGGCAAATTCAAAAACTGTTTTTCTCTCTCTGCGAGTCTCCCTGGCAGATCCCTCAGTTATATTCACACCCGCCCCTTGAATGCTGTGGCTTCCAGAGATCCACCGGAAGACCAAAGACTTCCATTCTCAATCACCTGAATCTCCGGAATCCCCTGCACCCACCTCCTCTCCCAGTGTTTCACGGATCAGCTAATCCTTCAAGGTCTTTAAAATCTATCCACATCTTCCTCTTGGATTATTGCCTCCTGATAACCTCTCTGATTTCTTTCCACCTTGTGCCCTAACAGTCTGCTCTTTGTACAGCAGCCAGAAGGAGGATGTGAAAAATAAGAGTCAAAGGATGGGCTGGGTGTGGTGGCTCATGCCTGTAATCCCAGCATTTGGGAGGCCAAGGCGATAGGATATCTTAGGCCCAGGAATTTGAGATCAACCTAGGCAACATAGTGAGATCCTGTCGCTACAAACAAACAAACAAAAAAATTAAATAAGCCAGGCACAGTGGCTCATGCCCATAATCCTAGCACTTTGGGAAGCAGAGGCAGGCTGATCACCCGAGGTCAGGAGTTCAAGACTAGCCTGGCCAACATGGTGAAACCCTGTCTCTACAAAAATACAAAAATTAGCCGGGCATGATGACGGGTGCCTGTAATCCCAGCTACTCAGGAGGCTGAGGCAGGAGAATCGCTTGAACCCAAGAGGTGGAGGTGGAGGTGGAGGTTGCAGTGAGCCGAGATCGTGCCATTGCACTCCAGCCTGGGCAACAGAGCAAGACTCTATCTCAAAAAAAAAATAAAATAAAATAAAAAATGAGCCAGGTATGGTAGTGCACACCTGTAGTCCCAGGTATTTGGGAAACTGAGGCGGGAGGATCACTTGAGCCCAGGAGGTTGAGGCTGCAGTGAGCCATGATCAGGCCACTGCACTGCAGCCTGGGGTACAGGGCAAGACTCTGTCCAAAAAAAAAGAAAAAGAAAATGATAGACCAGACCTTAACGTCTTTCCATGGCTCTGCATGTATGTCAGAATCAAAACTCAGTTCCCTCGAAGGGCCCATTGCTTTGTCCCCGCCCTCATGACCCTCCCCAGATTCCTTCTCTTCCCCCCTCGTTCACTCTGTTTCAGCTGCTCTGGTTTCTTTGCTGTTTTTCAAATTCATTCCTGCCTCAAGGCCCTTGCATTTGCCGTTCCCATTGCCTGGAACATCATTCCACCCACCGAAATATCTAAATAGTTCCATCCTCACCTTATTAAGTCCTCTGCTGAGATGCCACCTTTTCAAAAACTGCCCTACCTCACCTCCGAACCCTGACGCCCACTATCTCTCTTGGCACAGTGAGTGCTCAGTAAATGTTTGTGGGACTAAAACATGATGGAAAAGAGCTTCTGCTCAAAGTTTTTTCTCCTTTTCTCTTTCTCTCCTTCCTTCCTTCCCCATCTTTTTTTTTTTTTTTTAAGATGGAATTTCACTCTTGTTGCCCAGGCTGGAGTGCAGTGGCACAATCTCGGCTCACTGCAACCTCTGCCTTCCGGATTCAAGCGATTCTCCTGCCTCAGCCTCCTGAGTAGCTGGGATTACAGGTGCCCACCCCCGCACCCAGCTTATTTTTTGTATTTTTAGTAGAGACGGGGTTTCACCATGTTGCTCAGGCTGGTCTTGAACTCCTGAACTCAGGTGATTCACCCTCCTCGGCCTCCCAAAGTGTTGGGATTACAGGCGTGAGCCACCATGTCTGGCTCTTCCTTCTTTCTTTTCTTCCTTTCTTCTCTTTCTTTTTCTCTCCTTCTTTCCTTCCTTCCCTCCCTCCTTCCTTCTCTCTCTCCTTCCTTCCTTCTCTCTCTCCTTCCTTCCTTCTTTCCCCTTCTTCCCTCCCTCCCTCCCTTTCATCCTTCCCTCCTTCCCTCCCTCCCTTCCTTCCTTCCTTCTCTTCCTTCCTTCCTTCAAGGGATCCTCCCACCTCAGCCTCCCGAGTAGCTGAGACTATAGGCACGTACAACCATGCCTAGCTAATGTTTTGTATTTTTAGTAGAAATGG
The DNA here is from genome assembly GCF_024542745.1 of Macaca thibetana thibetana. NCBI lineage: Eukaryota > Metazoa > Chordata > Mammalia > Primates > Cercopithecidae > Macaca > Macaca thibetana. Next base: position 15,217,437 of record NC_065596.1, on the reverse strand, counting down.
GGTTTTCCCATGTTGCCCAGGCTGGTCTTGAGCTCCTGGACTCAAGCACTCTTCCCACCTCTGCCTCCAAAAGTACTAGGGTTTCAGGTGAGAGCCACTGCGCCTGGCCCTCTCTCTCTCCCATCTCAGATTTTTCTCTCCACCTTAGCCACTCCCAAACGTTCTCCTCACTCCAGTCTCCTTCCGTTGAAAAACCACCTTCAAGCTACTGGTGGATGAAGGATGCGGACCACCCCACCCCTGGATCAAACCCCCAAGCCCCACCTCTATCACCCACGGCTATATTTCCTTGAACAAGCTGCTTAATCTCTCCAGGCCTCTGTTTCCTCAACTACAAAACATATACAAATAGAAAGTGATACGTGACTGCTTCACTGCAGTAACCGTTGCACCATCTGCGCGCGTCCCACAATGTCACGTAGCAAACAACAAAAATTATTAAAGAGAAAAAAAGACGATCTGATCTCACAGATCTGTTAAGAGGATTAAATGGGATTGTTCATGTAAAGCTCTCCACATGTGATGTCATAGTGTAAATATCAAATTAACGGTGGAATGAGCTGTTGCAATCAATTCTTATCTAAATATGGCCAATAATGACAATGCTTAATGTGATTACTACTAACCGTAGTTGTATTACCTCTTATATTAACCTCTCAGTCTCTCCTTACTATATTATAGATCGTCAATAAATATTTATTGAACAAACAATTGAATGAATGAATGGTTACTGAATTTTTGTAAGGAGGGAAAGATCATGGACCTCTTGTAAAAAGTATAAAAGTCAGGCCGGGTGCCATGGCTCATGCCTGTAACCCCAGCACTTTGGGAGGCCGAGGCAGGCAGATCACTTAAGGTCAGGAGTTCAAGACCAGCCATGGCCCACATGGTGAAACCCCATCTCTACCAAAAAGTATAAAAAATTAGCCAGATACGGTGGTATGCCCCTATAATCCCAACTACTCAGGAGGCTGGGGCAGGAGAATCACTTGAACCCAGGAGGCGGAGGTTGCAGTGAGCCGAGATTGTGCCACTGCACTCCAGCCTGGGCAACAGAGTGAGACTCTATCTCAAAGAAAAAAAAGAAAAGTATAAAAGCCAGGTCTGTGGCCAGGCATGGTGGCTCACACCTGTAATCCCAACACTTTCGGGGCCAAGGCGGGCAGATAACTTCAGGTGAGGAGTTTGAGACCAGCCTGGACAACACAGTGAAACCCTATCTCTACTAAATATACAAAAAATTAGGCCAGGCGCAATGGCTCATGCCTGTAATCCCAGCACTTTGGGAGGCCGAGGCAGGCGGATCACAAGGTCACGAGCTCCAAAGATGGAGACAATCCTGGCCAACATAGTGAAACCCTGTCTCTCCTAAAAATACAAAAATTAGCTGGGCATGGTGGGGCGCCTGTAGTCCCAGCTACTCGGGAGGCTGAGGCAGGAGAAGTGCTTGAACCCAGGAGGTGGAGGTTACAGTGATACGAGATCGCGCCACTGCACTCCAGCCTGGTGACAGAGCGAGACTCCGTCTCCAAAAAAACAAAAATTAGCCAGGCGTGGTGGTATGTGCTTGTAATCCCAGCTACTCAGGAGGCTGAGGCAGGAGAGTCGTCTGAACCCAGGATGCAGAGGTTGTAGTGAGCTGAGATCACACCACTGCACTCCAGCCTGGGCGACAGAGTGAGGCTCTGTCTCAAAAAGGAAAAAAACAAACACAAAACCGGGTCAGGTGAGGTGGCTCACACCTATAATCCCAGCACTTTGGGAAGCCGAGATGAGAGGATTGCTTGAGGCCAGGAGTTTGAGCCCCACCTGGGCAACATGGCAAGACCCCAATTTCTACAAAAGTGTAAAAATTAGTGCCCGGTGCAGTGACTCATGCTTGTAGTCCCAGCACTTTGGGAGGCCGAGGCGGGCAGATCTCCTGAGGTCAGGAGTTTGTGACCAGCCAGCCTGACCAAAATGATGAAACCTCGTCTCTATTAAAACTACAAAAATTAGCCAGGTGTGGTGGCATATGCCTGTAATCCCAGCAACTTGGGAGGCTGAGGCAGGAAAATCACTTGAACTCAGGAGGTGAAGGTTGTGGTGAGCCAAGATCGCGCCATTGCCCTCCAGTCTGGGCAACAAAAGTGAAACTCCATCTCAAAAAAAAAAAAAAATTAGCTGGGTGGCCAGGCACAGTGGCTCACACCTGTAATCCCAGCACTTTGGGAGGCTGAGGCAAGCGGATCACAAAGTCAGAAGTTCGGGACCAGCCTGGTCAACATGGTAAAACCCTGTCTCTACTAAAAATACAAAAATTAGCTGGGCGTGGTGGCAGGCACTGTAATCCCAGTTACTCGGGAGGCTGAGGCAGGAGAATTGCTTGAACCCGGGAGGCGGAGGTTGCAGTGAGCTGAGATCATTCCACTGCCCTCCAGCCTGGGCGACAGAGTGAGTCTCCATCTCAAAAAAAAAAAAGAAAAAAAAGAAAAAATTAACTGGCCATGGTGGCGCGTGCCCGTAGTCTCAGTTACTTGGGAGGTTAAGGCACGAGAATCGCTGGAACCCAGGAGGAGGAGGTTGCAGTAAGCCGAGATCGTGCCACTACACTCCAGCCTGGCTAAGAGACTCTGCCTCAAAAACAAAAACAAAAATGGTTCTTGGCTTGGCATGGTGTCTCACGCCTGAAATCCCAACACTTTGGGAGGCCAAAGCAGGCAGATCGGATCATCTGAGGTCAGGAGTTAGAGACCAGCCTGGCCAACACGGCAAAACCCCATCTCTACTAAAAAAAAATGCAAAAAATAGCCGGGCATGGTGGCATGTGCCTGTAATCGCAGCTACTTGGGAAGCTGAGGCAGGAGAATTCCTTGAACCGGGGAGGTGGAGGTTGCAGGGAGCCGAGATTGTGCCACTGCACTCGCCCAGCCTTAAAATTTATATTTTAACTTAAAATATATTTACAACTAGAGATGGGTCTCACTGTGTTGCCCAGGCTGGTCTTGAAGTCCTGGGCTCAAGTGATCCTCTCACCTTGGCCTCCCAAAGTCCTGGGATCATGGATATGAGACACTGCCCAGGCCAGTGATAAGCGTTTGTGTATCAAGACGTATTTAAACATAGAGAAGGGACAGTAAAAATACAGTATTACAATCTGTTGGGACCACTGTCATATATGCAGTCTATCATTGACTGAAATATTATACAGCATATAATGGTACTGAATGAGGATTAAAGCTAATGGGACATTTAGCCAGGTGCAGTGGCTCATGCCTGTAATCCCAGCACTTGGAAGGCCGAGGTGAGCAGATCACCTGAGATCAGGAATTTGAGACCAGCCTGGACAACATGGTGAAACCCCCATCTTTACTAAAAATACAAAAATTAGCCAGGCATTGTGGCGGGTGCCAGCTACTCGGGAGGCTGAGGCAGAAAAATCACTTGAACCTGGGAGGCAGAGGTTGAAGTTAGCTGAGACAGCACCACTGTACTCCAGTCTGGGTAACAGAGTGAGATGTTGTCTCAAAAACAAACAAACAAATAAATAAATAAGCCAGGCACAGTGGCTCACTCCTGTAATCCCAGCACTTTGGGAGACCAAGGTGGATGGATCACTTGGGGTCCAAAGTTCAAGACCAGCCTGGCCTACATGGTGAAACCCTGTCTCTACTAAAAATACAAAACATTAGCTGGGTGTGGTGGCAGGTGCCTGTAATCCCAGCTACTCAGGAGGCTGAGGCAGGAGAATCGCTTGAACCCAGGAGGCAGAGGTTGCAGTGAGCTAAGATCGCACCATTGCACTCCAGCCTAAGGGACAGAGCAAGACTGTCTCAAAAATAAATAAATAAATAAATAAATAAAGCTAATGGGACATTCATCTGAGCCAGGGAGGTACAAAAATAATAATAATCATTATTATACTAAAAATAGTAATGTTATAATAGTAGATATTAATCTATTATTATAGATAATAGAAATGGATAAATGCTATAATACTGATAATATAATTACAATGGCCAGGCATGGTGGCTCACGCCTGTAATCTCAGCACTTTGAGAGACCAAGGTGGGTGGATCATGAGGTTAGGAGTTCAAGACCAGTCTGGCCAAGAGGGTGAAATCCCATCTCTACTAAAAATAGAAAAATTAGCCCAACATGGTGGCGGGTGCCTGTAATCCCAATTACTCGGGAGGCTGAGGCGGAGAATTACTTGAACCTGGGAGATGGAGGTTGCAGTGAGCCAAGATTGCACCACTGCACTTCAGCCTTGGCAACAAAGCGAGATTGTGTCTCTCTCTATATATATATATATAAATATATATATATTTACATAATATATATTTTATAATATATATTTATATATATATTTTATAATAATAGATAATAGTATTAATACCATGATATAAATATTAAGGACTTAATATAATGTTAGTAAGGACCATGTCAGGCATCCTTCCAAAAACTCTAAATATATTAAATCACAGAATTCTCACAACTTTTTTTTTTTTAAATGGGGTCTCACTCTGTCACCCAGGCTGGAGTGTAGTGGCACGATCTTGGTTCATTGCAACCACCAACTCCTGGGTTCAAGCGATTCTCCCACCTCAACCTCCTGAGTAGCTGGGACTACAAGAGTGCACTACCATGCCCAGCTAGTTTTTGTATTTTAAGTAGAGACAGAGTTTCACTATGTTGGCCATGCTGGTCTCAAACTCCTGACCTCAAGAGATCTGTCTGCCTTGACCCCCCAACATTCTTGGATTACCGACACCACACCCAGCTCATTTTTGCATTTTCAGTAGAGATGGGGTTTCACCATATTGACCATGCTGATCTGGAACTCCTGACCTCAAGCGATCTCACTGTCTCGGCCCCCCAAAGTGCTGGGATTACAGGCATTATCTACTGCACCCGGCCCTCACAACAATCTTTTGATAGTACTATTTTTAAGCTCGTTTCACAGATGAGGAACCTGAGAGGTAAGGAGAGGTAGAATAATCTGCCTAAGGTCATCGTGGAGCTAGTGATTGACTAAGCAGCACCTGGAAGTCCCGTTGGAGAGTGTCACTGTTTAATGGACCGTTGGACATTTCCAAAGCCTTGGGTGTGTTTTACATCATCCCCTAGCCGTGCACAGCTAGTGAGCTCTTGCAGTGCAGTTACTGGGGCTACCATCGTTGTAGCCATAATGCTATGTACTATGGGTGAGGAACTTAATATTTTTTTAATTTGTATTAGCCAAGCATGGTGATGTGCACCTGTAGTTCCAGCTACTTGGGAGGCTGAGATGGGAAGATTGCTTGAGCCTAGGAGGTGGAGGCTGCAGTGAGCTGCATTGGTGCCATTGCACTCCAGCCTGGGTGACAAAATGAGATCCCATCTCAAAACAAAAATCAGGTCATACGTAGATGGTTGCATTCCTTTGAGTTTCTGATGAGCCTCTCCAAAGGAGCCAATCTAATACATTAGATTGTGAATGTATCTAAGTGAGCAGAGGAGGGACTCTGAATAGAAGGAGAGGCAGGTTGGCCCTGAGCAGTTCACAGCTTGACTTTTCACTCTAGCTTAATGATTTTGAGAGGTGAAGCTGGCTGTGCTTCTGGGTCGGGTGGGGACTTGGAGAACTTTTCTGTCTAACTAAAGGTTTGTAAACACACCAATCAGGACTCTGTAAAAAGCACACCAATCAGCACTCTGTGTCTAGCTAAACGTTTGTAAACGCACCAATCAACACTCTGTAAAAACGCACCAATCAGCACTGTGTCTAGCTAAAGGTTTGTAAACGCACCAATCAGCCCTCTGTAAAAATGGACCAATCAGCACTTTGTAAAATGGACCAATTAGCACTCTGTAAATGGACCAATGAGCAGGATGTGGGCGGGGCCAAATAAGGGAATAAAAGCTGCCTACGCAAGATAGCAGTGGCTACCTGCTCTGGTCATTTCCCACGTAGTGGACTCTTTGTTCTTTTGGTGTCCATAATAAATCTTCCTGCTGCTCACGCTTTGAGCATGCACTACCTTTAAGGGCTGTAACACTGCCAAGGTCTGCGGCTTCACTCCTGAAGTCCGTGAGACCAAGAACCCATCAAAAGGAAGAAACTCTGGACACATATGAGCATCTGAAGGAACACACTCGGGGCACACCACCTTTAAGAACTGTAACACTTGGCCGGGTGCGGTGGCTCACGCCTGTAATCCCAGCACTTTGGGAGGCCGAGGCGGGCGGATCACAAGGTCAGGAGATCGAGACCATCCTGGCTAACACGGTGAAACCCCGTCTCTACTAAAAATACAAAAACTTGAGCCAGGAGAATGGCGTGAACCCGGGAGGCGGAGTTTGCAGCGAGCCGACATCATGCCACTGCACTCCAACCCGGGCGATAGAGCGAGACTCCGTCTAAAAAAAAAAAAAAAAAGAACTGTAACGCTCACCGTGAGGGTCCATGGCTTCATTCTTTAAGTTAGCAGAACCCACCAGAAGGAACCAATTCCAGACATGATTTGGGGGGTCCCGAAATTTACTTTTCCTTCACAGTTCCCTTCCTCTTTCCTCTTTCTCCTCTTCACTTCCTTTGTCTCTCTGAGAGCCGCTTTCCCTTTACTCTTCTGTCATCCGATTCTCTCTCCATCTTTTTCCTTTTTTGTTGTTGTAGTTGTTGTTGAGATGGAGTCTCACTCTGTTGCCCAGTGTGGAGGCCATTGGCTGTGATCTTGGCTCACTGCAACCGCCGCCTCCCGAGTTCAGGCAGTTCTCCTGCCTCAGGCTCCCAAGTAGCTGGGATTACAAGCACGCACCATCAAGCCTGGATAATTTTTTTTTTTTTTTTTTTTTTTTTTTTTTTTTTCTGGTAGAGACGGGGTTTCACTCTTTTCCAAGCTGGTCTCGAACTCCTGGCAGCAAGTGATCCTCCCGCCTCGGCCTCCCAAAGTGCTGGGATTACAGAGGTGAGCCATCGCACCTGGCTCCATCTCTTCTATCTGCGGCTTCTCACCCCTTCCACCCAACCAGGGCGGGGAGGGAGCGGAAGGGATGACAAACTCCCTCTATTTACTCTCAAGCTTCTCTGTCTCCACCTCCACTAACGCTGGAGCCCTGAAGCGCCCCAGGCCTGCAGTGTGTAAATGCCTTCCTGGCAGGCGTTGCTATGACTTGAGCTCAGCAGTCCTCACCCTCCTTAATCCTAACCAAACAGTATCTGTCACTAGGCTCAGCGTGCAGAGGACGCCTCGGGTCCTTTTCCTCCTATGAAACCATAGAAGCAGCCCTGGGGCAAACAATAAAACAGTGTGGAGGGCTGGGGGCTGAGGGCGGGAGCTTGCCTGGCAGGGAACCTTTCTTTTTTTCCCACCTTCAAAAATTGGAGGGGAGGCCGGGCACGGTGGCTCACTCTTGTAATCTCAACACTGTGGGAGGCCGAGGCCGGCGGATCATCCGAAGCCAGGAGTTGGAGACCAACCAGACCAATATGGTGAAACCCCATCTATAGTAAAAATACAAAAATTAGCCAGGCGTGGTGGTGGGAAGCTGTAGTCCTAGCTACTCAGGAGGCTGAAACAGGAGAATTGCTTGAACCCGGGAGTCAGAGGTTGCAGTGAGTGAGCAGAGATAGCGCCCGTTGCCCTCCGGCCGACAGAGTGAGTTTCAAAAAAAAAAAAAAAAAAGGAAGGAGACAAAAATGTCGGTTGGGACAAATAGAGGCTTTACTATGGTAATTTTCTGGCTTTGAGCCAAGGACTGCACCCTCCCCAGCGAGCAGCGCTGAGAGCTGAGTCAGCCAGGATGGTCTAAGATTAAACTCAATTTTCAACATTGTAACTCCTCACAGACAAACACAACTGTGTTTACTAACATCATTTCTCGGTTTTATCTGACTTTTGAGTTCTGAAGTCAGGAGATGTGGAGGCTGGAAGTATAAACTGAAAAGAAGTGGGCAGAACAGCTGCCTCCTGGCTCCCCCGTCCCCAGCCAGCCTCTCTGATTTTCTTTTTCTTTTTTTTTGAGATAGAGGCTTGCTCTGTCACCCAGGCTGGAGGGCAGTGGCTCAATCTCGGCTCACTGCGACCTCTGCCTCCCAGGTTCAAGTGATTCTTCTGCCTCAGCCCCCCAAGTAGCTGGGATTACAGGCACGCGCCACGATGCCAGGCTATTTTTTTGAATTTTTTTTTCTTTTTTTTTTTTAAGTAGAGACGGTGTTTCACCAAGATGGCCAGGCTGGTCTCGAACTACTGACCTCAGGTGGTCCACCCCCCTTGGTCACCCAAAGTGCTGGGATTACAGGCGTGAGCTCCTGCACCTGGCCCAGCCTCTCTGATTTTGACCCAAGTCATGCCCAAAGCTTGGAAGCGGCTTTACACAACCTTTCTCTGCTCAAAAATTTGCCATCCGTCTGTCCATGCAATAAATACCTACTGAATATCTAACAGAAGCTGAATTCTGTGCTAAAAGCTAAGGATTATAGTTTTATTTATTTATTTATTTATTTATTTATTTATTTATTTTGAGACGGAGTCTCGCTCTGTAACCCAGACTGGAGTTCAATGGCATAGTGTCGACTCACTGCAACCTCCACCTCCTGGGTTCAAGCAATTCTTCTGCCTCAGCCTCCTGAGTAGCTGGGATTACAGGCGCACCCCACCATGCCCAACAAATTTTTATACTTTTAGTAGAGAGAGGGTTTCACCATGTTGGCCAGGCTGATCTTGAACTCCTGACCTCGTGATCCACCTGCCTCGGCCTCCCAAAGTGCTGTGATTACAGGCACGAGCCACCACACCCAGCCCTGTTGTTACTATTACTACTATAACAACAAAAGCAGCAATTTATTAATATTTATTTATTTATTGTGAGGCATAGTCTTGCACCGTTGCCCAGACTGGAGTGCAGTGGCAGATCACGGCTCACTGCAGCCTCAACCTCCCAGGCTCAGGCTATCTTTCTGCCTCAGCCTCCTGAGTAGCTGGGACCACACATGTGTGCCACTATGTCTAGCTAGTTCTTTAATTTTTGTAGAGATGGGGTCTGGCTATGTTGCCAGGGCTAGTTTTGATTTTTTTCTTTTTCCTTGTAGAGATAGGGTCTTGCTACATTGCCCAGCCTGGCCTCGAACTCCTGGGCTCAAGTGATTCTCTCATCTCAGCCTCTCAAAGTGCTGGGACTTTGGCTGGGATTACAGGTGTGCACCATCATGCCTGGCTAATTTTTGTATTTTTTGGTAGAGACATGGTTTCACTGTGTTTTCCAGGCTGGTCTCGAACTCCTGGCCTCAAGTGATCCTCCTGCTTCGGCCTCCCAAAGTGCTGGGATTACAGGCACGAGCCACTGTGCCCAGCTCCATCTCTCTCTCCTATCTGCTGCTACTCCTAGAATACTTAGTGGGCACAGAATAGGGACTATTTAAGTGTCTGCTGGCCAGACATGGTAGCTCATGCCTGTAATCCCAGTACTTTGGGAGACACATAGCCCCTATTCTGTACCCACCCACTAGGTATTCTAGGAGTTGTTTATTAGTCCTTCTAGAAACTTTTCAAACCAGATATGGTGGCTCACACCTGTAATCCCAACACTTTGAGAGGCTGAGGCAGGAGAATCGCCTGGACCCAGGAGTTTGAGGCCAGGCTGGGCAATGTAGCAAGACCCTATCTCTACAAGAAAAAAAAAAAATCAAAAAATTAGTCGAGCACAGTGATGCACCTCCATGGTTCCAGCTACTTGGGAGGCTGAGGTGAGAGCAGTGCTTGAACCCAGGAGGTTGAGGCTGCAGTGAGCTGAGATCACCTTGCCATTGCATTCCAGCCTGGGTGACATAGCAAGACCCTGCCTCAGAAATAAATAAATAAATAAATAAATAAATAAATAAATAAATACCTGTCTACATCTCCCATTTTATAGAGGAGGATACAGAGGCTCAGAGAGGCCCCCAAGGCATATGGCTGAGCTGGGATTTGAACCCACAATGATGGGTGCTCTTCACCACCTTGCAGCTTGCCACTCATGAAAAACATACAGTCTAGTGCGGTACACATAATAATTATACAAACAAGGTAATTCGGATATTTAAATGCTCTAAAGATTCTATATCAGATTATTTCCAGTATTATTTTCCTGCTCATCCCAGAAGGATAAGGAGGAGCCAACCTTCCAAAGAGCTGCAGAGAGAACGCCCAGAGTAAAAAGCAAGTGCAAAGGCCCTGTGGTCCAAACCACTTAAAAAGGTTTAGAGGCAGCAGAGGTCAGAGTAGCAGGAAGGAAGAAACAAGAGGCAACAGGGCAGGATATGATGATTTCAGGCCACAGAGGAAGTTCGGGTTTCACTGTTTCTTTTTTGAGACAGGGTCTGGCTCTGTTTCCCGGGCTGGAGTGCAGGGTACAATTTCAGCTCACTGCCTATCTTCACCTGCTGGGTCAAACCATCCTCCCACCTCAGCCTCCCAAGTGGCTGGGATTACAGGCATATGCCATCACTCCTGGCTAAATTTTTTTTTTTTTTGAGACAGAGTTTTGCTTTTGTTGCCCAGGCTAGAGTGCAATGATGTGATCTCGGCTCACTGCAACCTCTGCCACCCGGGTTCAAGCAATTCTCCTGCCTCAGCCTCCTGAGTAGCTGGGATTACAGGCATGTGCCACCACGCCTGGCTAATTTTGTATTTTTAGTAGAGACGGGGTTTCTCCATGTAGGTCAGGCTGATCTTGAACTCTCAACCTCAGGTGATCCACCCGCCTCGGCCTCCCAAAGTGCTGGGATTACAGGCTTAAGCCACTGCGCCCAGCTTTAATTTTTTTTTCTTTTTCTTTTTTGAGATGGAGTTTCGCTCTTGTTGTCCATGCTGGAGTTCAATGGCCTGATCTCGGCTCACTGCAACCTCCGCCTCCCGAGTTCAAGGAATTATTTTGCCTCCACTTCCCGACTAGCTGGGATTACAGGCGCCTGCCACCACGCCTGGCTAATTTTTTTGTATTTTTAGTAGAGACGAGGTTTCGCCATGTTGGCCGGGCTGGTCTCGAACTCCTGACCTCAGGTGATCCGCCCACCTCGGCCTGCCAAAGTGCTGAGATTACAGGCATGAACCACCACGCGTGGCCGCTAATATTTGTATTGTTTGTAGGGGCAGGGTCTTGCTATGTTGCCCAGGCTGGTTTGGGTTTTATCCCCAGTAGGACAGGATTCTAGGAGCACAGCTGGGACCAGGGAGGCCGTTTTTTGAGCACTCCGGGGTGGGGCTGGTAAAAGCTTCACGTCCCAGCTGCTCTACCTCTAGGATGTTTATCACCCCGTCCTGCAAGATCTAATTCTGTGACGTCTTTGCTGTCCCTGAATGACAACAACGAGGCAGATTACCCCAACTCTTTCCCCTCTGCTGCATATTTAAGCACCTCCCCTTTGACTTTACATCCTGAACTTGTCTGTGTAAAGACAAAGAAAAACGAGAAACAAGAGGCTTAATCCTTCCTGTATTCTGGTTTCGGGGGAGGGTCAAAGTATAACTTCAGTGGATGCCTTGCTCCAAATTGCAAAACTCCCTCCTGTCATGATGAAAGATGTGTTTCTCCCCTGGGATAAAGCCAGTTAGCTCACATAGTCGTCACAATGACTAGGTGGCTATGCGTTTGATAAATGGTGCTGTCAAGTTCTATTACTGGAGAACTAATGATTGTTTATCATGAGGCGTGAAGGTGACGGGTTGTATCTGCTTGGCTATAGAAAAAGGGTGAGATGTAGGCTGGACACGGTGGCTCACGTCTGTAATCCCAGCCCTTTGGGAGGCTGAGGCAAGTGGATCACTTGAGGCCAGGGGTTTGAGACCAGCCATGGTGAGACCTCGTCTCTACTAAAAATACAAAAATGCGGGCTGGGTGTGGTGGCTCAAACACCTGTAATCCCAGCACATTGGGAGGCAGAGGTGGGCAGATCACTTGAGGTCAGGAGTTTGAGACCAGCCTGGCCAACATGGCAAAACCCTGTCTCTACCAAAAATTTAAAAATTAGCCGGATGTGGTGGCAGGCACCTGTAATCCCAGCTACTCGGGAGGCTGAGGTGGAAGGATCATTTGAACCGGGGAGGGGGAGGTTGCAGTGAGCCAAGGTTGCACCACTGCACTCCATCCTGGGCGACAAAGCGAGACTCCGTCTCAAAAACAAAACAAAAAATTAGCTGGGTATGGTGTCTCCTGCCTGTAATCCTAGCTACTCAGGAGGCTGAGGCGTGAGAATCGCTTGAGCCCAGGAGGCAGAGCTTACAGTGAGCTGAGATCACTGGCCTGCACTCCAGCTTGGGCGACAGAGCAAGACACTGTCTCAAAAAAATAAATAAAATAAATGAAAAAGGGCGAGATTTCTTTCTGCCTTTGCAATGTCCTAGGCCTTATCTACGATGTGCACCACATTCTGGATGAATGCTTATTCAATGATAAAATTGAGGGGTATTTTTTTCCTTTCCCTTCTACTTTTGTGGAGAGGTGTTCTGAGTTGGAAGAAGATTCTTGCATTTAGTTGTATTTCCACAACATCAGCACGTCCTACATTTCTTTTCATCCGCCCAGTCAGCCTGAGTTTCAGGAAGCCAGAGAGGCCCTAGTTTGTTGCTATTCTGTATTTACTTAGAGACAGAGTCTCACTCTGTTGCCCAGGCTGGAGTGCAGTGACGGTGATCTCCACTCACTGCAACCTCCGCCTCCTGGATTCAAGCAATTCTCATGCCTCAGCCTCCTGAAGAGCTCGGATTACAGGCACTGACCACCACACCCAGCTAATTTTTTGTATTTTTAGTAGAGACAGAGTTTCACCATGTTGGCCAGGCTGGTCTCGAACTCTCAACCTGAGTTGATCTGCCCGCCTCGGCCTCCCAAAGTGCTGGGATTATAGGCGTGAGCCACTGCGCCCAGCCTGTTGCTATAATTTTAGAGAAACACAGTGGACTCTATCATCAGTCCTGGGTTCAAATCCTGTGTGGCCCAGGGTAGGCCACTCAAACTCTGCCTAAGTTTCCTCTCTAGTAAATTAGGGTTACCTCTGACAGCATCTGTTTTGGAGAGTCATTGCCAGGACTAATGGTGACAAAGAGCTTAACACAGATCCTAGCCCAGATCAAACAATTTTAGTTAATAGTAATAACCACCTTGCTTTTAGGATAGGTGACACTCACTGGGCCAGCACCATACCAAGCTCCTATCTTCGTAACAATGAAATGATGCCTAGCTTTGCAATAAAAGCTAACATAATAGTGTTGGCCATGTGGCAGGCACTGGGCTAATTCCTTTTTGGTTTTTTAAATGTTTTAGAGGTAGGATCTGGCTCTGTCACCCAGGCTGGAGTGCAATGGCATGATCTCAGCTCACTGCAACCTCTGTCTCCCGGGCTCAAGTCAACCTCCCACCTCAGCCTCCCGAGTAGCTGGGACTACAGGGGTGCGCCACCACACCTGGCTAATTTTTGTATTTTTTGTAGAGACAGGGTTTTGCCACGTTGGCCAGGCTAGTCTTGAACTCTTGAGCTAAAGTGATCTGCCTGCCCTGGCCTCCCAAAGTGTGGAATTACAGGCGTGAGCCACTGCGCCTGGCTGTCTGCCTTTACTTTCTTTCTTTCTGTCCTTTTTTTTTTTTTTTTTTTTTTTTTTTTTTGCTTTGAGACAGAGTCTCAATCTGTCACCCAAGCTGGAATGCAGCAGAACAGTCATAGCTCACTGTAGCCTCGATCTCCTGGACTCAAGTGATCCTCCGACCTCAGCCTCCTGAGTAGCTGGGACTACAGGCATGCAACATCATGCCTGGCTAATTTTTATTTTATTTTTAGTAGAGAAGGTTTCGCTGTATTGCCCAGGCTGTTCTCAAACTACTGAGCTCAAGTGATCCTCCCATCTTGGCCTCCCAAAATGTTGGGACTGCAGGCCTGGCTAATTAAAGAAAATTTTTTTTTGCAGAGATGGGGATCTCATAATGTTGTCCAGGCTCGTCCTGAACTCCTGGGCTCAAGCGATTCTCCCACCTCAGCATCCCAAAGTCCTGGGATTACAGGCAAGAACCACTGCGCCCGGCCTCTCTTTGCATTTTTCTTTTCTTTCTTTCTTTCCTCTCTCTCTCTCTTTGTCTCTTCTCTTTTCTGAGATCAAGTCTCACTCTGTTGCCCAGGATGGAGTGCAGTGGCGTGATCTTGGCTCACTGCAACCTCCGCCTCCCAGGTAGCTGGGACTACAGGCGCAAGCCACCACACCTGGCAAAATTTTTTTTGTATTTTTAATACAGATGGGGTTTCACCATGTTGGCCAGGCTGGTCTCGAACTCCTGACCTCAAGTGATCTGCCCACCTCGACCTCCCAAAGTACTGGGATTACAGGCATGAACCACCTAGCCCGGCCTGCATTTTTCAAGAGTACAATAAACTGTCATTAACTATCATCACCCTGCTATACAATAGATGTCTTGAAATTTTTCCTCCCATATAACTGTAATTATGTATCCTTTCACCACCTCTCTTCATCCCTCTTCCCCAACAACCTTCTCAGCCTCTGGTAACCACCATGGTAACCTGCAGACACCTTGATCTCCAACTTCCAGCCTCCAGAACAGAGAGATGATACATTTCTGTTGTTGAAACCTCCAGTCTGTAGTACTTGGTTATGGCAACCTCAGAAAACTAATGCAACCTCCAAATCCCTCATCGCTTCCTCTGGGTGTCTGTCTACTTTTTCTTCAGTGTTTCCTGTTAAGTCCTCAAAGCCTGCAGGGGCACATAGCAGGGGCTCAATGTACAAATGCCCATTGACTGACTACATGATCCTCCCAGGGGAGGCAGGAGAAACACGACCAAGTTAAAGAAGAAGAGAGACTGGGCTTGGGCGCCATGGCTATGCCTGTAATCCCAGCACTTTGGGAAGATGAGGTGGGAGGATTGCTTGAGTCCAGGAGTTCAAGACCAGTCTGGGCAACATAGGGAGACCCTTTTTCTCTATTTTTATTACTTTTATTTTTTATTTTTTTTTGGAGATGAAGTCTTGCTCTTGTCCCCCAGGCTGGAGTGCGATGGCGTGATCTCGGCTCACTGCAACCTCCTCCTCCCAGGTTCAAGCGATTCTCCTGCCTCAGCCTCCCGAGTAGCTGGGATTACAGGTGCCCGCCACTACACCCGGCTATTTTTTGTATTTTTAGTAGAGACGGGGTTTCACCATGTTGGCCAGGCTGGTCTCGAACTCCTGACCTCAGGTGATCCGCCCGCGTCGGCCTCCCAAAGTGCTGGGATTACAGGTGTGAGCCACCGCACCCGGCAATAAAATTCTTTAAAAAAAAAAAAAAAAAGAGAGAGAGAGAGAGAGAAGAAGAGATTGGGAACTGGTCCCATGTCTCCTGCTGCAGGACCTTGGGAAAGTCCTGAACCCTTTGAACCTCAGTTTGCTCCTCCGTAAAACAGGGCCGTCAGAACATCAGCCAGTATCTCTAAGTTCCCCGTGGGATTGTGAATCCTACATGCCCCGGTTTACCCCAGGCTTGCATGAAAAATAAGGTTTCTCGGCCGGGCGCGGTGGCTCAACCCTGTAATCCCAGCACTTTGGGAGGCCGAGATGGGCGGATCACGAGGTCAGGAGATCGAGACCATCCTGGCTAACACAGTGAAACCCCGTCTCTACTAAAAAAATACAAAAAACTAGCCGGGCGAGGTGGCGGGCGCCTGTAGTCCCAACTACTCGGGAGGCTGAGGCAGGAGAATGGCGTGAACCTGGGAGGCGGAGCTTGCAGTGAGCTGAGATCCGGCCACTGCACTCCAGCCTGGGCAACAGAGCGAGACTCCGTCTCAAAAAAAAAAAAAAAAAAAAAAAGAAAAATAAGGTTTCTCTTGGGTGCCACACAGAGACGATCCCTTCTGTGTCCCTCAAGCCATCTGTGACCTTCCCACCTCATAAAAGCAAAGGTCACTTGCTCATTGAAACTTCCTCTGTGCCAGGCAAGAGTTGAATAATCATTTTGCATCCCCCCAACAGGCCCCTCAGGCAAGGTGCTGTTATCATCATCATGATGCCCATTTTGCAGATGGGGGAAAGTGAGGCTCAGAAAGACCAAGTCTGCAGGCCCCGTCTCTACTGAAAATACAAAAACATCAGCGCCTGTAATCCCAGCTACTTGGGAGGCTGAGGCAGGAGAATTGCTGAGATCGCGCCATTGCCCTCCAGCCTGGGTGACAAGAGCGAAACTCCGTCTCAAAAAAAAAAAAAAAGTACAGTGGGAGAAAGAAAGGGAAAAGTTGGTTGGGGACATGGAAGAGGTGACAATTGGGTAGGGACTCAAGGTGGAAAGGGGTACAAAGTGCAAGCTGGGTGCAGTGGCTCATGCCTGTAATCCCAGCACTTTGGGAGGCCAAGGCAAGAGGATCACTTGTGCCCAGGAGTTCTAGACCAGCCTGGCCAACATAGAGACACCTTGTCTCTACAAAATATTTAAAAACAATTCGCTGGGTTAGGTGGCGCACGTCTGTGGTCCCAGCTACTTGTGAGGTTGAATTGGGAGAATCACTTGAGTTTGGGAGGTCTAGGCTGCAGTGAGCTGTGATCGTGCCACTATACTCCAGTCTGGGCAACAGAGCAAGAGCTTGTCTCAAAAAAAAAAAAAAGGAAGGAAAGAGGGAGGGAGGGGGGTTGACATGCAAGGCCATTTGAGGATGGGCTGGGACCTTGTACACTCATTTCCCTCCTCCCCAGAGGACCAGAAGGAGCAAGAGATCCCCTTACCTGTGGGCACCAGGTATCTCAGCATTAGTAACACCAGGACCCACCGCCGGCCTCCAGGGGCACCCTGCTGCGGGCCGGCCATTCACAGCATCAGGAAGATTTGGGGGCTGCTCTTTGCCCTCGTTCCAACCCCTCGGCCGAGCCCAGAGGCATGTCCAGCAGCCCCGGGCGGCCAGGTGGCTGAGATCTGGGGGGTATCAAATGTGCCCAGTCGGCCTAATCCCTGCGAGGCCGGGCGGGGCTGGGAAGGATCCCCTCGCCTATTCCCAGGCCCTGATTGGCTCCCTGGGCCCTTGGTTCAGCCTGCCTGGGCTCCCAGGAAGACAGGGCTCCCTGGACATTGAGGGGAGCGGGAGTTTCAGCTGCCAGGCTCAGCTGTGGATGTCAGGAAAAGTCTCTCTAGAATGTTCCCCAGACCCAGAGCCGAACTGCGACTTTCGTGGGCCACAATCACCAGTGCAATTAACCCATTAAATTGTTTTTGTTTTTTTTTTTAAAGCAAAGTCCCATTATGTTGCCCAGGCTGGAATGCAGTGGTGCCACCTTGGCTCACAGTAACCCCCTCCTCCCGGTTCAAGCGATTCTTGTACCTCAGCCTCCTGAGTAGCTAGGACTACAAATACGCGCCACCATGCCCAGCTAATTTTTGTATTTTTTTGGTAGAGACAGGGTTTCACCATGTTGGCCAGGCTGGTCTCGAACTCCGGATCTCAAGTGATCTGGCAGCCTCGGCCTCACAAAGTGCCGAGATTACAGGCGTGAGCCACCACGCCTGGCCTATACTTACATTTTTGCCTCCAGCTTTATTGAGGAGTGATTGGCAAATAAAAAATTGAGTGTCTTATACTTTGTAATAATTTTTGAGTGAAGGGGCCCCCGTTTTCACTTTGCACTGGACCCTGCAAATCTCACCTCTGGTCCTGCTGCAAGAGGTCGTCTCTGCTATTCCATAGCAGCCTCATGTTCCCTCTCTGTGACGCTCTGAATTGCATCCCCCTCAAATTCACAAGTTGAAGCCTTTACTTCCGATGTGACTGCATTCAGAACCAGTTTTCAGGCTAGGCGCGGTGGCTCTCACCTGTAATCCCAGCACTTTGGGAGGTTGAGGCAGGCAGACCATCTGAGGTCAGGAGTTCGAGACCAACCTGACCAACATGGAGAAACACCATCTCTACTAAAAATACAAAATTTCCCGGGCGTGGTGGTGCATGCCTGTAATCCCAGCTACTCAGGAGGCTGAGGCAGGAGAATTGCTTGAACCCGGGAGGCGGAGGTTGCAGTGAGCAGAGATCAGGCCATTGTACAAAAAAAAAAACAGAGTTTTCAGGGAGGATATTGAGGATATTTTAAGGTTCAGTAAGGTCATAAGGGTAGAACTTTGACAGGACTGTTGTCCCTATAAAAAGGGGAGGAGCCCAGTGTAGTGGTTCACACCTGCAATCCTAGCACTTTGGGAGGCCAAGGCAGGAGGATCGCTTGAGCTCAGGAGTTTGAGACCAGACTGGACAACAGAGCAAGAGTTCATCTCTATTGAAAACAAACAAAAATGGCCGGTTGCGGTGGCTCACGCCTGTAATCCCAGCACTTTGGGAGGCTGAGGTAGAAGGATCACCTGAGGTCATGAGTTTGAGACCAGCCAGGCCAACATGGTGAAACCCCATCTCTACTAAAAATACAAAGATCAGCTGAGTGTGGTGGTGGGCGCCTGTAATCCCAGCTACTCGGGAAGCTGAGGAAGGAGAATCACTTGAACCCAGGAGGCAGAGGTTGCAGTGAGTCAAGATCATGCCACAGCACTCCAGCATGGGTGACAGAACGAGGCTTCATCTCAAAAAAAAAAAAAAAAAAAGAGAGAAAGTTATCAGCTGTCTGTAGTCCCAGCTACTTGGAAGGCTGAAGTGGGAGGATCACTTGAGCCCAGGAGGTGGAGGTTGCAGTAAGCTGTGATTGCACCTGTACTGTACTACAGCCTGGGTGACAGAGCGAGACTTTGTCTCAAAAATATATATATAAACTGGGCACGGTGGCTCACACCTGTAATCCCAGCACTTTGAGAGGCCGAGGTGGGTGGATCATCTGAGGTCAGGAGTTTGAGACTGCAGGAGTTTGCCAGCATGGTCAAACCCTATTTCTACTAAAAATACAAAAATTAGCCAGACGTAGTAGCAGGCGCCTGTAATCCCAGCTACTCGGGAGGCTGAGACATGAGAATCACTTGAATCTAGAAGACGGAGTTTGCAGTGAGCCAAGATCACACCACTGCACTCCAGCCTGGGCAACAGAGTGAAACTCCATCTCAGAAACAACAACAACAAAATATATATATATGTAATTAAGCACCTCCTGTGTGTCCATGTTTTGATTGGTTGGCAGGCGGGTAGGCAGAATTGCTCTAGGTAGAAAGGACACAGCAACCAATACACAAAAGAAACAAACATCCGGCCAGCTGTGGTGGCTCACACTTCTAATCCCAGCACTTTGGGAAGTCGAGGTGGGTGGATCACGAGGTCAGGAGATCGAGACCATCCTAGCTAATGCGGTGAAACCCCATCTCTAGTAAAAAATACAAAAAACTAGCCGGGCGCGGTGGCGGGCGCCTGTAGTCCCAGCTACTTGGGAGGCTGAGGCAGGAGAATGGCCTAAACCCGGGAGGCGGAGCTTGCAGTGAGCTGAGATCCGGCCACTGCACTCCAGCCTGGGCGACAGACTCCGTCTCAAAAAAAAAAGAAAAAAAAAAAGAAAATTTAAAAGTAAGCAATTGCCCACCGGGTTCTTCTTTCTTTTTCTTTCTTTTTTTTTTTTTTTTTTTTTGAGACAGTGTCTCACTCTGTTCCTCAGGCTGGAGTGCAGTGATGCAATCATAGCTCTCTGCAGCCTCAAACTCCTGGGCCCAAGCAATCCACCTGCTTCAGTACCCTGAGTAACTGGGACTACAGGCATGTACCATCGCGCCCAGCTGAGTTTTACTTTTTTTTTTTTTTTGTAGAGACTGAGTCTGGATATGTTGCCCAGGGTTTTTCTTTTCTTTTTTTTTTTTTTTTTGGAGGGAGGTCGGGGGGTGAGGACCGTGCCTTGCTCTGGTACCCAGGTTGGAGTGCAGTGGTGTGATCTCGGCTCACTGCAACCTTCGCCTACCAGGTTCAAGTAATTTTCGTGCCTCAGCCTCAGTAGCTGGGACTACAGGTGCTCGCCACCACGCCTGGCTAATTTTTTTTGTATTTCTGATAGAGACAAGGTTTCACCATGTTGGTCAGGCTGGTCTCGAACTCCTGAGCTCAGATGATCTGCCCGCCTTAGCCTCCCAGAGTGCTGGGATTACAGATATGAGTTCAGCTCCAGGCTGGATCTTGAATTCCTGGGCTCAAGCCATCCTTCTGCCTCAGCCTCCCAGAATGCCGGGATTACAAAGCTTGAGACAGCACCTTGGCCACCAGGCTCCTCTTTTCTTTTTTTCTTCTTTTCTTTTCTTTTCTTTTCTTTTTTTTTTTTGAGACTGAGTCTCGCTCTGTCACCCAGGTTGGAGTGCAGTGGCGCGATCTCGCCTCACTGCAACCTCTGTCTCCTGGGTTCAAGCGATTCTCCTGCCTCAGCCTCCCGAGTAGCTAGGATTATAGCTGCACACCACCATGGGCTGCTAATTTTTGTATTAAAAGAGAGGGAGTTTCACCATGTTGGGCAGGCTGGTCTGGAACCCCTGACCTCATGATCCGCCCACCTTGGCCTCTCAAAGTTCTGGGATTACGGACGTGAGCCACTGCGCCTGGCCAGGTTCCTCTTTTCAAAGGCGGCTCCTGGGGGCATGACTGACTTGTGTCTGGTAATATTTGTGGTTTTTTTTTTTTTAAGGAAAACCATCTAGATTTTTGGGAAAACCAGACTCAGAGCTCAGAGGATCTGAGCAGAGATTTAGGCTCCTGGGTCCTCCAGCTCCTTGAACCCACGGGGAATCCAGCGGCGGTTGTTCCCTTCCACCCTGAGGAGTGCAGGAACCCTGCCCAGAAGTGGCATTAGCAACTGAGCTGTCCCTTTGTCCCTAAGCTGCCATTCCATTGTCTTCTCCCAGTGACCGTGGAAAAGGTCCCGGAGGGTGGAAGAGAGGTGCTCAGAATGGAGGAGGAGGAGGGGTGCTGAAACTGCTCAGCTCTTCCTGAAGTAAACGCCTGCTCTGTGTTCCATAAGCTGGGACCCCAGGGTCAGGCCAAAGGGAAATGGATTCCCCGGGTTTGAGTGGTCTCAAATTCTAATGCATTTGCTACCTACATCATAGGCCATCCCCAAATAAGCCCAGTGGTTAAGCATACAGTTTCTGGAGTCTGGTGCCAGAGTTTGAAACTGCCTTTGCAATTTTTTTTTTTTTTTTTTTTTTTTTTTGAGACAAGGTCTTACTCTGTTACCCAGGCTGGAGTGCAGTGGCATGATCTCGGCTCCCTGCAACCTCCACCTCCCGGGTTCAAGCGATTCTCCTGCCTCAGCCTCCCTAGTAGCTGAGATTACAGGCGCCCCCAATCATGCCTGGCTAATTTTTTATTTTTAGTAGGGATGGGGTTTCACCATGTTGGCCAGGCTACTCTTGAACTCCTGACCTCAGGTGATCCACCTGCCTCGGCATCCCAAAGTGCTGGGATTACAGGCTTGAGCCACCACACCTGGCCTAATTTTTTTTTTTTTTTTTTTTTTTTTTTTTGAGACAGATTTTTGCTCTTGTCGCCCAGGTTGGAGTGCAATGGCACTATCTCGGCTCACTGCAAACTCCACCTCCCAGATTCAAGTGATTCTTCTGCCTCAGCCTCCCAAGAAGCTGGGATTACAGGCATGCACCACCACACCCAGATAATTTTGTACTTTTAGTACAGATGGGGTTTCCCTGTGTTAGTCAGGCTGGTCTCAAACTCCCGACCTCAGGTGATCCGCCCGCCTCAGGCTCCCAGAGTGCTGGGATTACACGCGTGAGCCACCGCGCCTGGCCCTCTTTAAAGTTCTAAAATGCTTCTAAGCTTTAAGCTGTCCTTGTTCATTCCTGGGCATAGGCCGGACTAACTTTGGGAAGGAATTCAGTTCATAGTTTGACTCTGAAGCAAAATTGGTAACAGCCCTTTCCCTAAAAGTCCCGCTTCTTGCCTGGGGACCCGTCTGCCTTTGCAGGACTAACAAATTAGCTACAAGATTAGACATTGCAGTTTAGGAGTCATGCAGCCTCTGGCTCCAAGAGTCTGAATGTCCCCAAATTGCTCCCAGAGGTAGCACCACTATTGTAAAACCTAAAATCAGTGCTTGAGATAGTTTACAGACCCTGCACTCGATGGATTAGCTGACACCACCCAGACCATCAGACCAGGCCACCAAAGATCACGCCATTGCACTCCAGCGTAGGCAACAAGAGTGAAACTCCGAGAAAGAAGGAAAGAAAGAAGAGAGAGAGAGAAAGAAGGAAAGAAAGAAAGAGAGAGAAAGAAGGGAGGGAGAGAGGGAAGGAAGGAAGGAAGGAAGGAAGGAAGGAAGGAAGGAAGGAAGGAAGGAAGGAAGGAAGGAAGGAAGGAAAGAAACTCTACACTTCCTGTCCTTATTCCTGGGAATTTATTTAACAATTTAATTTCTCACCATACCCAAGGGAAGGCACAGCCTATTGCAAAGTCATTTCGCACAGAAGGCAAACTGGAGCTCAGAGATCCAGGCCTCGGGTCAGAGCTGGTGTCATGGACAACCAGGCCCGCGGTGGAACCTGTTTTATGACGTGGTTGCTCTCCCTGAAGCCAGTGAGGCACAAAGCCTAGGGGAGTAGACAAGGGACAGGAAGGCCTGGGTTTCCATCCTGCTGTATGACCTTGGGGAAGTCCCCTAACCTCCCTGAGCCTTGGTTTTCTTTCTTTTTTCTTCTTTATTTATTTTGAGACAGGATCTCGCTCTGTTGCCCAGGCTGGAGTGCAGTGGTGTGATCTCAGCTCACTGCAACCTCTGCCTCCTGGATTCAAGTGGTTCTCCTGCCTCAGCCTCAGAGTAGCTGGGATTACACACGCATGCCACCACACTCGGCTAATTTTTGTATTTTTAATAGACATGGGGTTTCTCCATGTTGGTCAGGCTGGTCTCAAACTCCTGACCTCGTGATTTGCCCGCTTTGGCTTCCCAAAGTGCTGGGATTACAGGCATGAGCCACCGTGCCCGGCCTTCTTTTTTTTTTTTTTTTTAATTAAAAAAAAAAATTATTATGGCCGGGTGCAATGGGTCATACCTGTAATCCCAGCGCTTTGGGAGGACAAGGTGGGTGGATCACCTGAGGTCAAGAGTTCGAGACCAGCCTGACCAACATGGCAAAACCCCATCCCTACTATAAGTACAAAAATTAGCCCGGCGTGGTGGCATATGTGTGTAATCCGAGCTACTCAGGAGGCTGAGGCAGGAGAATCACTTGAACCCAGGAGGCGGAGGTTGCAGTGAGCTGAGATTGTGCCACTGCACTCCAGCCTGGGCAACACAGCGAGACTCTGTCTCAAATAAAAAAAAAAAAAAAAAAAAAAAAAAACAGAAGAGATGTGTGGTGCATGCAAAATACACATGAGATTTTGAAGGCTGAGTATGAAAAAAAGAATGTAAAATATCTTGGCCATAATTTTCATCAGAATTACTTGATTTGTATTTAAACTTCATGGCATTTAGTTTATGAGGTTTTTTTGTTTGTTTAATTTATCTTTTTTTTTTTTTTTTTGAGCAAATGCTTAACATCCAAAGTTTATGGTTATATGTTTGAGATGGGATCTCATTCTGTCGCCCAGGCTGGGGTGCAGTGGCTCACTGCAGCCTCTACCTCCTGGGTTCAAGCGATCCTCCCACCTCAGCCTCCCGAGTAGCTGGGACTATATAGGTATGCGCCATCACTCTTGACTAATTTTTAATTTTTTTTTTTCTTTTGAGATGGATTCTCACTCTGTCACCCAGGCTGGAGTGCAGTGGTGCAATCTCGGCTCACTGCAAGCTCCGCCTCCCGGGTTCACGCCATTCTCCTGCCTCAGCCTCCCGAGTAGCTGGGACTACAGGCGCCCGCCACCACGCCTGGCTAAATTTTTTTGTATTTTTAGTAGAGACTGGGTTTCACCATATTAGCCAGGATGGTCTCGATCTCCTGACCTCATGATCCGCCCGTCTCGGCCTCCCAAAGTGCTGGGATTACAGGCGTGAGCCACCGCGCCTGGCTTAAATTTTTTGTAAGAGGCCGGGCGTGGTGGCAAATGCCTGTAATCCTAGCACTTTGGGAGGCCAAGCCAGGTAGATCACTTGAGGTCAGTAGTTTGAGACCAGACTGGCCAATATGGTGAAACTACATTCTACTAAAAATACAAAAGTTAGCTGGGGGTGGTGGTGCACGCCTGTAATCCCAGCTACTTGGGAGGCAGACACAGGAAAATCTCTTGAACCTGGGAGACAGAGATTGCAATGAGCCAAGATTGTGCCACTGTACTCTAGCCTGGGTGACAAAGTGAGACTTTGTCTAAAAAAAATGTTTTTTGTAGACACCGAATCTCACTACATATGTTCCCCAGGATGAACTTGAACTCCTGGGCTCAAGTGATCCTCCCATTTCAGCCTCCCAAAGTGCTGGGATTACAGGTGTGAGCCACCACGCCTTACCCATAGACGCTTGTTAAGAGAGAATCCCAGCACTTTGGGAGGTCAAGGAGGGTGGATCACCTGAAGTCAGGAGTTCGAGACCAGCCTGGCCAATATGGTGAAACCTCATCTCTACTAAAAATACAAGAATTAGCTGGGCTTTTTGGCGGGTGCTTGCAATCTCAGCTCCTTGAGAGGTTGAGGCAGGAGAATCACTTGCCTGTAGTACCAGCTACTTGGGAGATTGAAGTGGGAGGATTTGCTTGAGCCCAGGAGTTCGAGGCTGCAGTCAGCTAAGAGCACCACTGTACTTCAGCCTGGGCAATTAAGTGAGACCCGGTCTCTTAAAAAAAAAAAAAAAAGTCATTTCTCAAGAAGGCCTTCTACCTTCCTTCCTTGCCTTTGAAAAACCTGGGAGGGAGTTATAGATGTTACTGTTCACCAGCTGTATCCTAAGGAATTCAGGTTCTGTCCTAAAGGAAAATGCCTTTTCCCCTTTCCTCATCTCGTTTTAGATACTCTCTGGAGGATTTTCCTTAGATTCTCGCTGAAACCTGACTCTCTCCTGATAATGCAAACATTCCTGGGCTCTCTGTGGGGGAGCTGCAGCCCTGTGCCTGACCCCAAGGTGTTACAGGAAAGAGGTCCCAATCCAAACCCCAAGAGAGGGCTCTTGGATCTCACGCAAGTCCGTAAAGTGAAAGCAAGTTATTAAAAAAGTAAAGGAATAGAAGAATGGCTACTCCTTAGACAGAGCAGCCCCAAGAGCTTCTGGTTGCCCATTTTTATGGCTATTTCTTGAAGATATGCTAAACAAGGGGTGGAATATTCATGCCTCCCTTTTGTAGAGCGTCTAGGGTAACTTCCTGATGTTGCCATGGCATCTGTAAACTGTCATGGTGTTACTGGTAGAAGGTGTCCAGGTTCTTGGTATCTCAAACGATGAATCGGACAAAACACACCAACAAAGCAAGGAAGGCAGAAGCAGGTTTGTTGTTGTTGTTGTTGTTGTTTTTGACACGGAGTCTCGCTCTGTCACCCAGGCTGGAGGGCAGTGGCACCATCTCGGCTGACTGCAACCTCCACCTCCCAGGTTCAAGCATTCTCCGGCCTCAGCCTCCTGAGTAGCTGGGATTACAGGCGCCTGCCACCATGGCCGGCTAATTTTTGTATTTTTAGTAGAGACAGGGTTTCACCATGTTTGTCAGGCTCTTCTCAAACTCCTGACCTCGCGATCCGCCTGCCTCGGCCTCCCAAAGTGCTGAGATTCACAGGCGTGAGCCATCACACCCGGCCTTTTTTTTTTTTTTTTTTTTTGACATGGAGTTTCACTCTTGCTGCCCAGGCTGGAGTACAATTGAGCAATTATGGCTCACCGCAACCTCCGCCTCCCGGGTTCAAGCGATTCTCCTGCCTCAGCCTCCCGAGCAGCTGGGATTACAGGCATGTACCACCACGCCTGGCTAATTTTGTATTTTTTTTTTTTAGCAGAGTCGGGGTTTCTCCGTGTTGGTTAGGCTGGACTTGAACTCCCAACCTTAGGTGATCCGCCCGCCTTGGCCTCCCAAAGTGCTGGGATTACAGGTGTGAGCCAGCGCGCCCTGGCCAGAAGCAGGGATTTGTTGAGAATGAAAGTACACTCCACAGTGTGGGAGTGGGCTGGAGCTTAGGGGCTCAAAGCCCCTGTTACAGAATTTTTCGGAGTTTGAATACCCTCTGCTTGGGGCATGCCCTATGTAAATGGAGAGGATGAAGTAAGGTTACAATGTCATTGACTTGGCTTCCTTCTTATGGAGAGTGTATTTCCTGTCATAGCTGAAGTGTGAATCGGCCTTATGTTCTCGGCCTCCAGACCCTATTTTCCTGCCTCGATGACACTGATGGGAGTGTAGCAGTGAGGACCACCAGAGGTCACTATCGGGGCCATCTTGGTTTTGCTGGGTTTTGACCAGCTTCTTTTGCAACCTGTTTTATCAGCGAGGTCTTTATGACCTGTATCTTGTGCTGACCTCCCCTCTCATCCTGTGACTTAGAATGCCTTAATCGTTTGGGAACGCAGCCCAGCAGGTCTTGGCCTTATTTTACCCAGCCCCTACTCAAGATGGAGTCGCTCTGGTTCAAACGCCTCTGACAAAGGCATTCGGAGAGAAAGTCTGTCCACATGAACACTGTCTCCTAAGCTTGCCGGGTGCTCCAATCACAGCCATGGGCAGGACGTGGGGCAGCTGGTCTCCCCCTCCGAGACTCCCAGATTAGCGGGCAAATCTGACACTCCAGAAATCCTTAAATAGTTCATGAATGACACCTGAAACCTGCATTCTGCTGGGGGAGGCGGGGACGTGTCTTGGCCGTGTCTGGGAAACAAGATTTTTAAAGCTCAGGCCTGAGCTGGAAGAAAAGACTGGAGGAAGAGGGGAGGGGATGGGCAGGATTCCAACTCCCCGGGGGAAGTTCCAGGCCGGGGCAGCATGAGTTTCACTTTTTGAAGCGCAGGGAGGTCTCTGTCCCCACCTGGGCCTGGCTGCTACCCGAGGGTGACACCTGCAACCAGCCATGCACCGCACCGCACCGCCGTTCCCACTGCCCATGACTCACTCGGCCCCCCGTGCGTTCTTTGTTCTTCCCCTCCCTTCCCCCGCCTCCCTGCAGGCTTCACGCTTTGCAGGCCTAGGTCTTAGTCATCTCTGGGAACTGCTCCAATTTTCTTACAATGATAAGCAAATGGATCATTCTTTAGCTGGGCGAGAATGTCCCCATCTTTATTCTCAGAGCAATTCCTTGCACATAGCCTCATGCCCTCATCGCAGGGACTTTGCCCTGGCTGCCACCTTGCCCTCCTTTGGTTCCCTGTTTCATATTCGAAGGTCTTTCTTCTTTGAGACAGGGTCTCGCTCTGTCCCCCAGGTGAAGTCCAGTGATGCGATCATAGTTCACTGTAGCCTCCAACTCCTGGGCTCAGTCGATCCTCCAACCTTGGCCTCCTGAGTAGCTGGGACTCTAGGTGCCTGGCTAATTTTTAAAAATTATTTTCAGAGACAGGGTCTTGGCTGGGCATGGTGGCTCACGCTTGTAATCCCAGTAGTTTAGGAGGCCGAGGTGGGTAGATCACCTGAGGTCAGGAGCTCCAGACCAGTCTGGCCAAAATGGTGAACCCCCGTCTCTATTAAAAATACAAAAAAATTAGCCGGGCATAGTGGTGCACGCTTGTAGTCCCAGCTACTCAGGAGACTGACGCAGGAGAATTGCTTGAACCCAGGAGGCGGAGGTTGCAATGAACCGAAATTATTCCATTGCACTCAAGCCTGGGCGACAAGAACAAAACTCCATCTCAAAAAACAAGCAAACAAACAAAAAGAACTCAAAAGAGACAGGTTATTGCTTTGTTGCCCAGGCTGGTCTCAAACTCCTGGCCTCAAGTGAACTTCCTGCATTGGCCTCCCAAAGTGCTGAGATTACAGTCATGAGCCACCACACCTGGCCTCATTTTGAAGGTCTTGAATCAAATATTACCTTTTCCTTGAGGCGTCCCTTAACCTCCCTATTTAAAAGTGTAATCTTGTCTGCATAAAAACGCACACAAATGTTCATAGGGGCATTATTTATAACAGCCAAAAAGTAGAGGCCTGGCACGGTGGCTCACGCCTGTAATCCCAGCATTTTGGGAGGCCAAGGTGGGTGGAGCATGAGATCAGGAGTTCAAGACCAGCCTGGCCAACATGATGAAACCCCTTCTCTACTAAAAGTACAAAAATTAGCAGGGCATGGTCGCTCACACCTGTAGTCCCAGCTACTCGGGAAGCTAAGGCAGAAGAATCACTTGAACCTGGGAGGTGGAGGCTGCAGTGAGCCAAGATTGCGCCATTGTACTCCAGCCTGGGCAACAGAGCAAGACTCTGTCTTAAAAAATAAATAAATAAAAAAGAAAGAAAACAGGCCAAGTGCCATGACTCATGCCTGTAATACCAGAACTTTGGGAGGCTGAGCGGGGAGGATCACTTGAGCCCAGGAATTTGAGACCAGCCTGGGCAACATAGTAAGACCTCATCTCTATGAGAAATAAAAAATAAAAAATAAACTAACAGGGCTTAATGGCGTGTGCTTGTGGTCCCAGCTACTGGGGAGGCTGAGGCAAGAGGGTAGCTTGAACCCTGAAGTTCAAAGTTGTAGTGAGCTATTGTAGCAGGACAAGCTGCAGACAAACGCCTCAGACACCAAGTTAAAGAAGAAAGGGCTTTATTCAGCTGGGAGCTTCGGCAAGACTCACGTCTCCAACACCCGAGCTCCCTGAGTGAGCAATTCCTGTCCCTTTTAAGGGCTCACAACTCTAGGGGGGTCCCCATGAGAGGGTCATGATCGATTGAGCAAGCAGGGGGTACATACTGGGGGCTGCATGCACCAGTAATCAGAAGGGAACAGAACAGGCCAGGGATTTTCACAATGCTTTTCCATACAATGCCTGGAATCTGTAGATAACATAACCAGTTAGCTCAGGGGTCGACGGGTTAACTACCAGGCCCAGGGTGCGGCGCCGGGCTGTCTGCCTGTGGATTTCATTTCTGCCTTTTAGTTTTTATTTCTTCTTTCTTTGGAGGCAGAAATTGGGCATAAGACAATATGAAAGGTGGTCTCCTCCCTTACTATGATTGTGCCCCTGCACTCCAGCCTGGTCAACATAGCAAGACCCTGTCTCAAAAAGAAAAGGGATCTAACATCTTTTTAAATTTACTTATTTATTATACATGTAGACTCTTAACACTAGAATGTTGGGGATTTTTGCCTGTTGGCTCATTCATTAATCCAGTGTTTCTCAGGCCTGCGGCTTGTCAAGCACACAGGTACCGAATGAACATCTGTTAAGGGACTGCTGAGTGAGCCAAGCATGGAATTTGTAAGGCTCTTGCGTCAGTTCGAACCCCGAGAACAAGCCAACAAACAACATGAGCCGTGGAGCAACATGCTGGTTTAATGTGCACCTGGGTGCAGACAACTGAGGCCTAAAATGGCATCAGTCCCAAGTGAGGAAGGGGCAGGGGTTTTATAAACAGCAAGTGTCCCAGTCTGACGTAATTGCTATGTGATACCCAGATGGCTTCTCTCTCGATCTTCAGGGGTAGATGTCTTCCGGCCAGGGTAGGTGTCTTCCGGCCAGGGTACCTGTCTTCCGGACAGGGTAGGTGTCTTCCGGCCAGGGTACCTGTCTTCCGGCCATCTCTCTTCCTGCTCCTGCTGTCTTGCTGGCGCACGCTGCTAGGGCAAGTAACCTTGCACCTTGGGACTGGGCCTGAGAAGGGAGGAGTTATTCATCCCCCCAGGTTTATCCCCCCGAGTTTTCAGGCCTTAGGGAGAATCTTTCAGAATTATTCTGTCAATATTGTTTCTTCCCCCTTACCCTGGCTCTCTTCTCCCAATCCTGTCCTGGTCGCCATTCAGGAGATCAGTAGACACTGTGTCCCACCTTGTCCTGTGGGTGCCTGAGACTTGACTCCATCAGTGCTTGTGGCTACTGTAGTTTTATTTATTTTTGAGGCAGAGTCTCACTCTGTCACCCAGGCTGGAGTGCAGTGGCACCATCTTGGCTCACTGCAACCTCTGCCTCCCGGGTTCAAGCAATTCTCCTGCCTCAACCTCCCGAGTAACTGGGATTATGTAGGCGTGCACCACCACACCCGGCTATTGTATTTTTAATAGAGACGGGGTTTCACCATGTTGGCCAGGCTGGTATCAAACTCCTGACCTCAGGTGATCCCCCTGCCTCGGCCTACCAAAGGGCTGGGATTACAGGTGCGAGCCACTGCACCCAGCCTGTAGTTTAATTTTTAATTTTTTTGTTTTCGTTTTTGTTTGAGATGGAGTCTTGCTCTATCACCCAGTCTGGAGTACAGTGGCACGACCTTGGCTCACTGCAACCCCTATCTCTCTCCATGTTGAGGCTGGTCTCGATCTCCTGACCTCGTGATCCCCCCGCCTCAGCCTCCCAAAGTGCTGGGATTACAGGTGTGAGCCACCAAGCCCGGCCTTGTTTTGGTTTTTTTTGAGACAGAGTCTTGCTCTGTCGTCCAGACTCGAGTGCAGTGGCGTGATCTCGGCTCACTGAAACCTCTGCCTTCCAGGTTCAAGCGATTCTCCTGCCTCAGCCTGCTGAGTAGCTGGGATTACAGGCGTGCACCACCATGCCCGGCTAATTTTTGTATTTTTAGTAGGGACAGGGTTTCACCATGTTGGTCAGGCTGGTCTCGAACTCCTGACCTCGTGATCTGCCCACCTTGGGCTCCCAAGGTGCTGGGATTACAGGTGTGTGCCACCGCGCCCAGACTAATTTTTGTATTTTTAGTAAAGACGGGGTTTCGTCATGTTGGCCAGGCTGGTCTTGAACGCCTGACTTCAGGTGATCCACCGGCCTCGAAATCTCAAAGTGTTGGGATTGCAGGCATGAGCCACTGGGTCTGGTCTTCTCTCTTTTTGTTTTTTCTTCTTCTTTTTTTTTTTTTTTTCGAGACAGAGTCTTGCTCTGTCACCCAGGCTGGAGTGCAGTGGCGCAATCTCAGTTCACTGCAAACTCTGTCTCCTGGGTTCACACCATTCTCCTGCCTCAGCCTCCTGAGTAGCTGGGACTACAGGTGCCCGCCACCACGCCTGGCTAACTTTTTTGTATTTTTAGTTGAGACGGGATTTCACCGCGTTAGCCAGGATGATCTCGATCTCCTGACCTTGTGATCCACCTGCCTCGGCCTCCCAAAGTGCTGGGATTACAGGAGTGAGCCACCGTGCCTGGCTCTCTCTCTCTTTTTCTTGCATAACTTCAGTATCTCTCTGGGGACAACAGAAACCAGATGGCCCCACCCCAGTCCTGGGTTAGGTGGGCAGAGATTCACGGAGCCCAGGGGCTGGGGTGGGAAATTTGGCAAAAGTAAGGCCACTTTCAACCCTTTCCCAGTGTGCCTTCACTTGGGAAGCCCCTGGGCTGTAGGCTTCTGGCTCCCCAGTGGCACCGAGGTCAGGTAGGGAAAGGCACAAGGATTAAGCAAATGTCTGTGCCAGGAGGGAGATGCTGTGTGTGAAAAGTGCCCGAGGGACTGGAGCGCCTGAGACATCCTCACTGCGTGCTTCTTCTGCCCCCATGTGTCTCCATTGGGAACTGCAGCAACCCCAGTCCAGGTTTTGTTGTTGTTTTTTGAGATGGAGTCTCTGCTCTGTCACCAGGCTGGAGTGCGGTGGTGCGATCTCGGCTCACTGCAACCTCCACCTCCTGGGTTCAAGCGATTCTCCTGCCTCAGCCTCCCGAGTAGCTGGGATTACAGGTGCCCACCATCATGCCCGGCTAATTTTGTATTTTTAGTAGAGACGGAGTTTCCCCATGTTGGTCATTTCTGCTCTCGAACTCCCAACCTCAGGTGATCCACCTGCCTCGGCCTCCCAAAGTGCTGAGATTACAGGCATGAGCCACTGCGCCCAGCCTATTTTATTTTTTTATTTTTTTTATTTTTATTTTTTTTTTTGATATGGAGTCTTGCTCTATTGCCCAGGCTGGAGTGCAGTGACGTGATCTCGGCTCACTACAACCTCTAACTCCTAGGTTCAAGCGATTCTCCTGCCTCAGCCTCCCAAGTAGCTGGGACTACAGGTGCGCGCCACCATGTCTGGCTAATTTTTTTGTATTTTTAGTAGAGATGGGATTTCACCATCTTGGACAGGCTGGTCTTGAACTCTTGACCTTGTGATCCAGCTGCCCTGGCCTCCCAAAGTGCTGGGATTACGGGAGTGAGCTACCGTGCCTGGCCTTATTTTTTTTTTAGTTTAATTTTTTTTTTTTGAGACAAGGGTCTTGCTATGTTGCCCAGCCTGGAGCACAGTGATTATTCACAAGCATGATCATTGTACACTACAGCCCTAAACTTGGGCTCAAGCAATCCTCCCACCTTCCAGTTATCTTAAATTCTGTTTTTGTTTTTGTTTTTGTTTTTGAGTTGGAGTCTCTCTCTGTAGCCCAGGCTGGAGTGCAGTGGTGGGATCTTGGCTCCCTGCAACCTCTGCCTCCTGGGTTCAAGTGATTCTCCTGCCTTGGCTTCCCAAGTAACTGCGATCATAGGTGCATGCCACCCTGCCTGGCTAATTTTTGTATTTTTAGTAGAGACCGGGTTTCGCCATGTTGGCCAGGCCTGTCTGAAACTCCTGATCTCAGGTGATCCGACTGCCTGGGCCTCCCAAAGTGCTGGGATTACAGGTGTTAGCCACCGTGCCACCTGGCCATTCTTTTTTTTTTTTTTTTTTTTTTTTTTTTTTTTTCCAGAGTCCTGCTCTGTCACCCAAGATTGAGTGCAGTGGCACCATCTCAGCTCACTGCAGCCTTCGACTCCCGGGTTCAAGTGATTCTCTTGCCTCAACCTCCCAAGTAGCTGGGATTACAGATGTCTGCCACCACACCCAGTTAATTTTTGTATTTTAGTAGAGATGTGGTTTTACCATGTTGGCCCTCACGCCATGTGGCATGCTGGCTTCCCTTCACCTTCTGCCATGATTGCAAGGTTCCTGAGGCCTGCACCGGAAGCAAATGCTGGAGCCATACTGGTACAGTCTGCAGAACCGTGAGCCAATAAAACCTCTTTTCTTTATAGATTACCCAGTATCGCAAAAGAGACCAGCACATTAAATCTTCTAATAAGCCAATCAAAGGCAGTCTTCATTTCTGTTACAGTATTTTTATCTTCAGCATTTCATTTTGGTTCTTTCTTAGAATTTCCTTCTCTGCTTACATTGCCCATCTGTTCTTGCATGCTGTCTGCTTTATCCATTAGAGCCCTTAGTATATTAATTTTAAATTCTCTGCCTGATAATTCCAGCATTTCCACTATGTCTGGTTCTGATGCTTGCTCTTTCTCTCCAGACTGTTTTTGCTTTGTAATATGCCCTGTAACTTTTTCTTGATAGCCAAACCTGATTTACTTGGTGAAAGAAACTGTTGTAAATAAGCCTTTAGTAATGTATTACAGGGTGTGTGTGGGTGTGTGTGTGTGTGTGTGTGTGTGTGTGAGGGTGAAAAGCATTATATAGTCCTATGATTAGATCTCAATCTTTTAATGAGTCTATGCCTCTGGACTGTGAATTTCACAAGTATTTGTTTATTTATTTATTTATTTTTTGAGACGGAGTTTCACTCTTGTTGCCCGGGCTGGAGTGCAATGGCATGATCTTGGCTCACTGCAACCTCTGCCTTCTGGGTTCAAGCAATTCTCCTGCCTCAGCCTCTCAAGTAGCTGGGATTACAGGTATGCACCACCATGCCCAGCTAATTTTGTATTTTTAGTACAGATGGGGTTTCTCCATGTTGGTCAGACTGGTCATGAACTCCCAACCTCAGGTGATCCACCCGCCTTGGCCTCCCAAAGTGCTGGGATTACAGGTGTGAGCCACCACACCCAGCCTACAAGTATTTATTAATTACTTTCCCCTCTCCTTAGTTGGGACAGTACAGCTGGAGTGTGCTGAAGTTGGGTATTTCCCTTCCTCCTGGTCATTTAGACACTGGTAAAACTCCGGCAGGTTAGGCTCTGATTAACTAATTTCTCCAGAGGGCAGACCTTGTTAAGAACAAAATGCTCTGGCATATTTCAAAATGGTTATTTTTTTCTCCCCTTGCTGGAAGGATGAAGGGATGTTTCTCCAGTATTTACTTGAGAACATGGCTGAGTTCCTAGAGGAGGTAAAGCTCATAAAAGCATGGAAGCCATACTATAATTGATCTCCTTCCTGGATCCCTGGAATTTTTGGGTTTTTTTTTGTTTTGTTTTGTTTTTTTTTTTTTTTGACAATCTTGCTCTGTTGCACAGGCTGGAGTGCAGTAGTGCAATCTTGGCTCACTGCGACCTCTGCCTCCTGGGTTGTAACAAGTCTCATGCCTCAACCTCCTGAATAGCTGGGATTATAGGTGTTTGCCACCATGCCTGGCTAATTTTTTGTATTGTTTGTAGAGACAGGGTTTCACCATGTTGGCCAGGCTGGGCTCAAACTCCTGACCTCAAGTGATCTGCCTGCTTCAGCCTCCCAAAGTGCTGGGATTACAGACGTGAACCACCATGCCCAGCCCTCCCTGGAATTTTTAACTCTCAAATTTGTCCACACCTAGTGTTAGAAACAAATGCTTGTTCCTTGGTGCCAAAAAGAAGAACTAGCACTCAAAGAATTTTCTCAGCAAGGCAATTTTACTTTCTGCAGAAAGGGTGCTTCTCAGAAGTCTGATTGCCACAAGAGAATTCTGAACAAAGAAAAGCAGAGGTTTTTGTCCCTAACGCATTGGGTCCTTACTGCTGTGTCCTATCTTCATTGGCTGGAGCTGGACCGCACAATCTAGACTGGTCCTGATTGGCTAAAAACTTAAAACTTTCCTAAATAAGTAAATGCGCAATGGTGAACAAAGAAAAGAAGGGGGTTGTTTACAGGAAACTAGGAGAATAATAACATTTCCAAATAAAGAAGGGGCATAGACTGTAAGCCAGGAAATGCCTGTGTATGTTCGGACATGTCTGAGCAGGCTATAGGCCAGAACAAATAACTTGGTTAAAGTACAAGGACAAAGAATGTATTTATTCTTTTACAGTATTTAACAGCTACAAAGGGCTTAACAAAGTGTTATTAGCAAAAAGCAAGGAAACTTGAAGGTGTTGGGGTGATCAGACCCGACACCAGGTCGTGGGGGCGACGAAGTCCAGTGGAGTCAGAGGAATGAGAAAAGAGTTTGAGAGAGAAAGTGGGTCCAGGGGGCCAATGCGAGTGTGGAGGCTGTGAAGGCCCTGAGTTCCAGAAGCCCAGACTATTTATGGGAGATCAAACAAAGAAATAGGTGGTGAGAATGTGTGGTTGAAAGGGAGTGTTGCATTAAGCACATGATTTACAACTGTGACAGTTTAACATATCCTCTGCTACTTGAGGTCATGGAGAGCAGATTCTTTTAACTCAAGTTACAATTGATCCTGGGAGAGCGAGGAGCCAGCAAGTCTAGACACATTCCAGAGGCCATAAGCCCTGGATTCTATCCAAGCCACAAGGGGTTTTGTGCCCTGGGCTTAGATTACGGTGGATCAGGGTAGACTTCCACCCATTAGCACAGAGCTTGGTGTTCCAAAGGCCACAAGGGGTTTTAGACCCTGGACCCCGGACATGTTCCAAGACTCTTTTACATTGTGTCAGAAATGCAAGCCCTGCCTCAGCTTCTCCCAACACTCAGCTTTTCTCCCAACAGAAGGAAGTTATTTTTTAAAAGAAACTATTATTTCTGACACTTATTGTTAGAAATATCAAAATTGTGGCCGGGCGCGGTGGCTCAAGCCTGTAATCCCAGCACTTTGGGAGGCCGAGACGGGCGGATCACGAGGTCAGGAGATCGAGACCATCCTGGCGAACACGGTGAAACCCCGTCTCTACTAAAAAATACAAAAAAAAAACTAGCCGGGCGAGGTGGCGGCGCCTGTGGTCCCAGCTACTCGGGAGGCTGAGGCAGGAGAACGGCGGGAACCCGGGAGGCGGAGCTTGCAGTGAGCTGAGATCCGGCCACTGCACTCCAGCCTGGGCGACAGAGCAAGACTCCGTCTCAAAAAAAAAAAAAAAAAAAAAAGAAATATCAAAATTGTTAGAAATAGATAATTGGTTCCATGAAGAAAAGTCAGCACAGAGACAAAAGATCTCTCAGCAAGGCCATCTTCACTTTCTGCAGAAAAGGTGCTCAACTGCAGATGGAACAATGGTGAGAACATACTTGAACAAAGGAAAAGCAGACATATTTATCCCTTACGCATTTGGGTCATCCTGACTGCTGTGTCCTGCATCCATTGCCTAGAGCGAGACCTCACAATCTTAAACCGATACCTGATTTGCTAATAGCCTAAAACTTTCCTAAATAGGTAAGTGCAAGGAAGAACAAAGAAGTTGCTTACAAAAGGTTTAAGGAAGCAATAACATTTCCAAATAAGGAAGGGACATGGGCTGTGAGCTGGAACATGTCTGTGAGCATATCCAACAATTATATAGGATAGGGCTTAACAAAGAGTTATTAGCACAAAGCAAGCAGGCTTGAAGAAAGTTAGTCTTTAAAAGAAACTATTATTTCTAACACTTATGATTTATTCTTTAACAAGAAGGGGAACTTTGTAGAGGAACTTTTTACTTTTCACACTATGTTATCCAGGCCAATCTCAAACTCCTGGGCTCAAGTGATTCTCCTGCCTTGGCCTCCCAAAGGGCTGGGATTACAGCTGTGAACCACTGTTCCTGGCCCAATTTAGATTTATTGAGCCAGAGCTTTAGAGTGCATCTGAAAAAAACACAAGCCACAGACACATCTGCTTTTCTCAAGAGGTTTTTCAGGATGTTCAGTATTTATATATTTCCTTAAGTGGTGTGAGGAGGGAGACTTTAGTGCCCAGTAAATCTACATTTTATGTAAGATAAGGTGAATGTTTGAAGAGAAAAAAGGAAGAATCAGTTATGCAGATGCCTGTGGGAAGGTGGAGGAGTGACTACTCTCCATCTTGTCTTTATTCTCCATCTTGAAAGATAAGCTTGTAATCAGCATTATCACTGTTGGAATCAAGCAGACTTTAGTTTTAGAATCTAGACTTGGGCCAGGCATGGTGGCTCACACCTATAATCCCAGTGCTTTGGGAGATCAAGTTGGGTGGATCACCTGAGGTCAGGAGTTCAAGACCAGCCTGGCCAATATGGTGAAACCCCATCTCTACTAAAAATACAAAAAATTGGCTGAGCATGGTGGTGGGTGCCTGTAATCCCAGCCTGAGAGACTAGGAAAAACAGAACAGAGTATCAGCCTCGGCCTCCCAAAGTGCAATTCTCCTAGCTACCTAGGAGGCTGAGGCACGTGAATTGCTTGAACCCGGGAGGCAGAGGTTGCAGTGAGCCAAGATTGTGCCACTGCACTCCAGCCTGGGTGACAAGAGCAAACCTCTATCTCAAAACAAAACAAAAAAATCTTAAAAGAAGTAATTTATAGAGAAGAAATATAGGTCAGAAACTCAGATCTACACAAATAAAGGAAGAGCATTAAAGAAGTAATAGGTAAAAGAGAAACAAGAGCTTTTGGATGGGTGTGGTGATTGACACCTGTAATTCAATCCCTTGAGGCCAAGAGTTGGAGACCAGCCCAGGAAACATAGCGAGACCTCATCTCTATAAAACATCACAAATTTTTAAAAATTAGCCAGGATTGATGGCACACACCTGTAGTCCCAGCTACTCAGGAGGCTGAAGCAGGAGGGTTACTTAAGCCCAGGAATTGGAGGCTGCCAGGAGCTATGATCAGACCACTGCATTCCAACCTAAGTGACAGAATGAGACCTTGTTCAAAGGAAAAGAAAGGAAAACAGAAAAACCTATAGATTAAAAAGGACTTAAGATAGTAATCAACCAATTGCAATCTATGGACATCATATGAATTCTAATGTGAAAAACTAAAAATGTATGAGGCACTTTGGGTAATTTGAATAATGATTATATATTTGAAAATGTTATATAATTATTATTAATATTTTGAATCAAAATAATTGCCAGGCTTAGTGGCTCACGCCTGTAATCCTAGCACTTTGGGAGGCTGAGGTGGGTGGATTGCTTGAGGTCAGGAGTCCAAGACTAACCTGGCCAACATGGTGAAATCCTGTCTCTACTAAAAATACAACTTGGGAGCCTCCCTACTCAGGAGGCTGAGGCAGGAGAATCGCTTGAACCTGGGAAGCGGAGGTTGCGGTGAGCCAAGATTGCACCACTCCACTCCAGCCTGGGTGACAGAGCAAGACTCCATCTCAAAATAATAATAATAATGGTATTGTGGTTATGCTTTCAAAACGAGATTTTTGTGTTTTGAAGACATACCAAAATCATTATATATATGGAATTCGCTCTGAAATTATCTCTGGAAAGAGAGAGGTCAAAGTAGGTAGGACACAAATTCAACAGAGGCTTGACTTGATCCTTGTGGAAGCTGAGTGGATTTCATTATACGAAGCTGAGGCACACCAAAAAAAAAAAGCCAGTTTTGTTGATCAAAGATAGTAGAATATTGGCAATTGCATATGGCTCAACCTAGTACTATGCTCTTTACCTTGTCTGTATTGGGGTATTTACATAGCTAATGGCTTTGAAAAACCGAGCCTTTGGCCGGGTGCGGTGGCTCATGCCTGTAATCCCAGCACTTTGGGAGGCCAAGGCGGGCGGATTACGAGGTCAGGAGATCGAGACCATCCTGACCAACAAGGTGAAACTCCGTCTCTACTAAAAACACAAAAAGTTAGCCGGGCGTGATGGCAGGCACCTGTAGTCCCAGCTACTCAGGAGACTGAGGCAGGAGAATGGCGTGAACCTGGGAGGCAGAGCTTGCAGTGAGCAGAGATCACGCCACTGCGCTCCAGCCTGGGCAACAGAGCAAGACTCTGTCTCAAAAAAAAAAAAGAAAAAGAAAAAGAAAAACCGAACCTTCATGTACCCATCAGTTTCATGAGTATTTATTGAGTAGACACACAACCCAATAATCCAGGCATGACCTTATAAAACCAAATTCCTGAAAATTCCTGGTCATGCCACCATGATCTCAATACTCGGTGAGAATCTGGCTGCAGACTTAGTCAGCCAACCACTCTCTCCGTGTACACCTGTACACCCATTAGGGTAGATTCTAGTTTCTCCTTTTGCAGAACTGAACGAAAGCCATGATGCCTTTACAGAGAGCT
Organism: Macaca thibetana thibetana; assembly: GCF_024542745.1. NCBI lineage: Eukaryota > Metazoa > Chordata > Mammalia > Primates > Cercopithecidae > Macaca > Macaca thibetana. Next base: position 15,178,415 of record NC_065596.1, on the reverse strand, counting down.
GCCCTGTTGAGGTTAAGGGATGAAAGCAGGTAGCCCTGGGTCTTGGTGACAGATCACTGGGTGGACATGGGAAAATGTTTGGATGGTTTCTTAGTTCTTTTTTTTTTTTTAGAGGGAGGTTCGCTCTTGTTGCCCAGGCTGGAGTACAATGGTGCAATCTCGGCTCACCGCAATCTCCACCTCCCGGGTTGAAGCGATTCTCTTGCCTCAGCCTCCCGAGTAGCTGGGACTACAGGTGCACACCACCATGCCAAGCTAATTTTTGTATTTTTAGTAGAGACGGGGTCTCACAATGTTGGCCAGGATGATCTCGATCTCGACTTTGTGATCCACCCGTCTCAGCCTCCCAAAGTGCTGGGATTACAGGTGTGAGCCACCACACTCAGCCATTTCTTAGTTCTTTAAGCAATGAGGAACATTGGCTTTCAATAAGAATGGAAACTTCTGATGTAAGAAGCCCTAGGCATTGGAAAGACTGAGTTTAGAAGACAAGGAGAGTTTGTTCCTGGAGGAGAGGGTACAGAGAAAGTTAGGAATCATGCAACTTACCCCTAAGTTGCCTCATGAAGATATAAAATGGTTCTTACTGTCATGTCCCAGCCCCCATAGGAAACAGAACTATTCAGGGACCAGAGATGAAATTGGACAATTTGTGTAACAAGGAGCTTGGGGAATTGACTTCTTATTGGCCCAGAAATTATAAATATTCCCTCGGTTCCTACAAGTTATCTCCCACCCTAGCTTTTCTTCTTTGGACCGGGAGAACAACTTCCCAGTGCTTCTATGTAGCATCTGCTGGCCTGAGCATCTAACTTCATCATCTAGTACCTGCTGGGAGAACACTGAGCCAGTTTAACTCATGCCTGGGTGATGGTGTCAAGAAGAGGAAAGATAGCCCAGTAAATGAGTTGAGAGAGAGAGAGAGACTGAATGAATGTTGATAAAATTAATGAAGGCCAAGCTCAATGATCTCAGATACACTGGAAGATTCTTTTTTATTATTTATTGATTTACTGATTTATTTATTTTAGAGACAGAACCTTGCTCTGTCATCCAGGCTGGAGTGCAGTGGCACAATCACAGCTCACTGCAGCTTCTACCTCCTGGGCTTAAGCAATCCTCCTGCCTCAGCCTCTGGAGTAGCTGGGACTACAGGCATGTGCCACCACACCTGGCTGATTTTTTGAACTTTTTTTTCCCCTGAGACAGAGTTTTGCTCTTGTTGCCCAGGCCGGAGTGCAATGGTGCGATCTCAGGTCACTGTAACCTCTGACTCCCAGGTTCAAGCAATTCTCCTACGTCAGCCTCCCGAGTAGCTGGGATTACAGGCATGCACCAGCATGCCTTGCAAATTTTGTATTTTTAGTAGAGACGGGGTTTCACCATATTGGTCAGGCTGGTCTCGAACTCCTGATCTCAGGTGATCCACCCTCCTTGGCCTCCCAAAGTACTGGGATTCACTGTGCTCAGCCGACACTGGAAGATTCTGTCTGGTCGATCAGCACCCACTTCTCAGCCCAGAATCCAATGGCTCTTCTTACCAAACTAGCTCAGCCTGCTTTAGTTGTGATGCTACCAGTCCTTTACCTAAAAACCATGATTATTTGTAGCACTGCTTTTCTCCGTAACTAGACTTTCTTTTTTTTTGTTTGTTTTTGAGATGGAGTCTCACTCTGTCACCCAGGCTGGAGTAGAGTGGCACGATCTCAGCTCACTGCAACCACCACCTCCCGGGTTCAACCGATTCTCCTGCCTCAGCCTCCCAGGTAGCTGGAATTACAGATGCCCACCACCACACCCAGCTAATTTTTGTAGTTTTAGTAGAGCTGGGGTTTCACCGTAATGGCCACGCTGGTGTCCAACTCCTGACCTCAGGTGATCTACCCGCCTTGGCCTCCCAAAGTTCTAGTATTACAAGCGTGAGCCGCTGCGCCCAGCCTGGACTTTCTTTTCCAAGCCCACTTGAGTGCCTGAAGGAACAGATGGCTTCCCCCGCAATACTTCCGTAGGCAGAAGTTCGTGTTATTCCCCATGTTGGGTCTTGGAAGCCCTTGGAGATTCCCAAGTATTCCAGGCTGAGAGACCTTAGACACAGAATGCGGAGGTCCAGATAGGATAGGACTGGTGCTTCCTTGGAGAGAGGCTCATCAAGAAGCTTAAGAGATGAATCTTCCGGTTCCTGATACTTAAATTTTTCCCAAGAGCTGTGGAAGAATGAGGAGCAACAGAGTAATTCAGTGAAAGCATAGGTGTCAGGGCAGGAGGATGTCTGAGATCAGTTCGTTGATTCCATTAGTAATTTAATCACAGAGCGTTCACTGGCTTGTCTTGAGATAGAAAAATACTCTGACTCGGGCGGGCGCAATGGCTCACACTGTAATCCCAGCCCTTTGGGAGGCCGAGGCGGGTGGATCACCTGTGGTCAGGAGTTCGAGACCAGCCTGGTCCACATGATGAAACCTCTTCTCCACTAAAAATACAAAAAATTAGCCAGGTGTGGTGGCACATGCCTGTAATCCCAGCTACTCGGGAGGTTGAGGCCGGAGAATCACTTACCCGGGAGGTGGAGGTTGCAGTGAGCTGAGATCACACCATTGCACTCCCGCCTGGGCAACAAGAGGGAAACTCCGTCTCGGGAAAAAAAAAATACCCTGACTCTTTTTAAAATGTTTTAATTGTATATATTTATGAGGTACATACTAAAGTTTCCATATATGTAATGTACAGTGATCAGATCTGGGTAATTAGCACATCTATTATCGCAAACATTTATCATTTCTCTGTGTTGGGAACATTCAATATTCTCCTTCTAGCTGTTTAGCTATATAGCATATTATTGTTAACTGTATTCATGCTACAGGGATGTAGAACACTAGAACTTACTCTTCCTATTTGCCTGTAATTCTGTATGCTGTAACAAATCTCTTCCTGTCTGCTCCCTCCCTCTACCCTTCCCAGACTCTAGTATCCTCTGTTCTTTTTTACTTCTATGAGATCATGTTTTTCCTTTTTGCTTTCACATATGAGTGAGAACATGCAGTGTTTAACTTTCTGTTCCTGGCTTATTTCATTTATAATATGCTCCAGTTCTTTCCATACTGCTGTAATGACAAGATCTCCTTCATTTTTATGGCTGAATAGTTTTCCATTGTGTATTTATACCACATTTTTTTTTTTTTTTTTTTTTTTTTTTGAGATGGAGTTTCGCTCTTATCACCCCGGCTGGAGTACAATGGCACAATCTCGGCTCACTGCAACCTCTGCCTCCTGGGTTCAAGCGATTCTCCTGCCTCAGCCTCCCAAGTAGCCGGGATTACAGGTGCCCACCACTACGCCCGGCTAATTTTTTGTATTTTTAGTAGAGATGGGGTTTCACCATGTCAGCCAGGCTGGTCTCGAGCTCCTGACCTCAGGCATCCGCCTGCCTCAGCCTCCCAAAGTGCTGGGATTACAGGTGTAAGCCACTGTGCCTGGCCTAAGGCTATTTTATCAACTGACATATTTTCCAAAAATCACTGCCTGACTCAACAGTTTTCAGAGTGCTCTTACAATCCTCAGGAATGGTGTGTGTGGGGAGCTGTGTTTCTCTGTTAATGCAAGCTCCTCATAATCTGATCAATGCTACCTGGAGTTCGTCTCTCTCACTAAACTGTGAATTCATGAATCCGTGTGTGCTTCATGAATTACAGAGATTAAGAGTCCATGCTCTAGATTTAGAATGCATGGGCCAATTCTGCCATACGCTGTCTATGAAACCCTGTTTGATTGTATTAATCTTACTGTGATTCCATTTCTTCCTGCATGAAACAGCACTAACATCATTCAGTTGTCATGAATAGCAAATTAGCAGAGACCTTCGATCAGTGCCTGGCAATACAGGATAATCATCACTGATTCATGCATATATGGAACAATTATGTTTATGCCTTCTGTATCCCAGACAAGAGGCCTGTCACAAAAACGAACAAAGACAAACAATTCCTGATTTCAAATGTCTTGAGGACAGGGTCTGTGTATTTTTGTATATTTGTCCCCACAACTCAGCCCAGATCCTGCCACTGTATATTGCAATTACCAATAATATTTTTTTCTTTTTTTGAGACGGGGTCTCACTCTGTTGCCCAGGCTGGAGTGCAGTGGTGCAATCTCAGCTCACTGCAAGCTCTGCCTCCTGGGTTCACGCCATTCTCCTGCCTCAGCCTTCCGAGTAGCTGGGACTACAGGCGCCCGCCACCATGCCCAGCTAATTTTTTTGTATTTTTAGTAGAGACAGGGTTTCACCATGTTAGCCAGGATGTTCTCGATCTCCTGACCTCGTGATCTGCCCTCCTCAGCCTCCCAAAGTGCTGTGATTACAGGCGTGAGCCATCGCACTCAGCCAACTTCAGGATAGTTTTGAAGGAAGATAATTGGATGCATGAGGCTAGCTAAAGATTAGTGAACTTGGCAACTCAGAAGTAGTAAGAGCCTTTCATTTAGGGTGTCTGGAAGAGGAGATGACTGAAAATGAGTATAAAAATAGAAAGTTCAGGCCAGGTGCAATGGCTCACGCCTGTAATCCCAGCACTTTGGGAGGCCGAGGTGGGTGGATCATGAGGTCAGGAGATCAAGACCATCCTGGCTAACACAGTGAAACTCTGTCTCTACTTAAAAATACAAAAAATTAGCCGGGCGTGGCGGCAGGCACCTGTAGTCCCAGCTACTAGGAAGGCTGAGGCAGGAGAAGGGCATGAACCCGGGAGGCAGAGCTTGCAGTCAGCTGAGATCACACCACTGCACTCCAGCCTGGGTGACAGAGCGAGACTCCATCTCAAAAATAAATTAATCAATTAATTAAATAAAAAATAGAAAGTTCAGGCCAGGAGCAGTGGCTTACACCTGCAATCCCAGCACTTTGGGAGGCCAAGTGGGGGTGGACCACCTGATGTCAAGCGTTAGTGACCAGCCTGGCCAACAAGGTTAAATCCCATTTCTACTAAAAATACAAAAGTGAGCTGGGCATGGTGGCACACTCCTGTAATCCCAGCTACTCGGGGGGGTGAGGCAGGAGAATTGTTTGAGCCTGGGAAGCAGAGGTTACAGTGAGCCGAGATTGTGCCACTGCTCTCCAGCCTAGGCAACAGAGCAAGACCCCATCTCAAAGGAAAAAAAAAAAAACAAAGGAAGTAAGTTCGACTTGTAGAGGATGTGACATTCATTGATGAATTGGCTTTGGTGGTGGAGCTAGACGGGGAGGAAGACTGAAAATTTCAAACACAGGCATCTGGAAGGATGGTGATTCCATTCATGGATGTAGTGGTTCCGGGAGAAAATAAACTTTATTTTTTTATATGTTGAGTTTGCCATGTCAGGAAGAAAGAAAAGAGGGAAAGAATGCTTCATATAGCATTATTATTATTATTATTATTATTATTATTATTATTGAGACAGAGTCTTGCTCTGTCGCCAGGCTGGAGTACCGTGGCGTGATCTCGGCTCACTACAACCTCTGCTCCAAAGGTCAAGCAATCTTCCCACCTCAGCCTCCCGAGTACTTGGGACTATAGGTGTGCACCATCATGCCTGGCTTTTTTTTTTTTTTTTTTTTTTTTTTGGTAGAGATGGGGTTTTGCCATGTTACTCAGGCTGCTCTTGAACTCCTGCATTCAAGCAATTTGCCCTCCTCTGCCTCCCAAAGTGCTGGGATTACAGATGGGACCCATCCTGCCTGGCCCTAACATTTTTTAATTAATAAAAAAAAAGAATTGCTATAAACACTTCATCCATGGTTTAAGGTGCAACCTGTATATAAGTTGTTTTCAGGCCAAGTGCGGTGGCTCACACCTGCAATCGCAGTGCTTTGGAAGGCCTAGATGGGAGGATCAGTTGAGCTCAGGAATTCAAGGCCAGCCTGGACAACATAGCAAGACCCTGTCTCCACCACACACACAAAAAGATAAATAAGCCAGGCTTGGTGGTGTGTGCCTGCAGACCTTGCTACTAGAGAGGCTGTGGCAGGAGAATGGCTTGAGCCCGTAACCCCAGCACTTTGGGAGGCTGAGGTGGGTGGATCACGAGGTCAGGAGTTCGAGACCAGCCTGGCCAATATGGTGAAACCCCATTTCTACTAAAAGTATAAAAAATTAGCTGGGTGTGGTGGTGGGAACCTGTAGTTTCAGCTACTCAGGAGGCTGAGGCAGGAGAATCACTTGAACCTGAGAGGCAGAGATTGCAGTGAGCAGAGATTGCACCACTGCACTCCAATCTGGGTGACAGAGCAAGACTCTGTCTCATATATACATACATATATATATATATTTATATGTAATAATATATATAATATTTCTATTTTAGAGACAGGGTCTGTAAAGTTACAATACCCCACATCTGCATCTGTGGAATATATTTACATATATTCCATATATATATATACACACACACACACGGTGTCATAATTAGCCCAGATGAGAACTGGGATGCGATCTCATCTAACCTTCCAAAACCATCTCCCTGGCATTCCTATAACCTCCCCTTTCCACACTTCCAGAGGACTCACACCCATGGAGCCAAGAAATCAAACCAGTGCCTCTCCATTCATCCTCCTGGGACTCTCAGAAAAGCTGGAGCAGGAGACGCTTCTCTTTTCTCTGTTCCTCTGCATGTACCTGGCCACTGTCGTGGGGAACCTGCTCATCATCCTGGCCATCAGCGGAGACTCTTACCTCCACACCCCCATGTACTTCTTCCTGGCCAACCTGTCCCTGGTTGATTTCTGTCTGGCCACCAACACCATCCCCAAGATGCTGGTGAGCCTTCAAACCGGGAGCAAGGCCATCTCTTATCCCTGCTGCCTGACCCAGATGTACTTCTTCCATTTCTTCGGCATCGTGGACAGCATCATAATCGCCGTGATGGCTTATGACCGGTTCGTGGCCATCTGCCACCCGTTGCACTACGCCACGATCATGAGCCCACGCCTCTGTGGTCTGCTGGTCGGCGTCCCCTGGGCGTTTTCCTGCTTCATCTCTCTCACCCACATCCTCCTGATGGCCCGCCTCGTTTTCTGCGGCAGCCACGAGGTGCCTCACTACTTCTGCGACCTCACTCCATCCTCCGACTTTCGTGCACAGACACATCAGTGAGCAGGGTCTTCATCCTCATTGTGGCAGGGATGGTGATAGCCACGCCTTTCGTCTGCATCCTGGCCTCCTATGCTCGCATCCTTGCAGCCATCATGAAGGTCCCCTCCGCAGGCGGCAGGAAGAAAGCCTTCTCCACCTGCAGCTCCCACCTGTCTGTGGTTGCTCTCTTCTATGGGACCACCATTGGCGTCTATCTGTGTCCCTCCTCCGTCCGCACGGCTGTGAAGGAGAAAGCTTCTGCCGTCATGTACACAGCAGTCACCCCCATGCTGAACCCCTTCATCTACAGCTTGAGGAACAGAGACCTGAAAGGGGCTCTCAGGAAGCTGGTCAATAGAAAGATCACCTCATCTTCCTGAGCGCCGGGACTCAGGAACTTCCAGGGGGTAGAATGTATACATCTGGGGGTCTTGGGCTAACATCTGGAATTGCATGTATTGGAAAACTAGGCACTTTGAATTTTATTATTATTATTATTTATTTATTTATTTATTCACCATGAAGACGTTAGTGCCCTCCCCATAGCAATGAGGAAGTTCTTGTTCTATTACTTCACAAAGACCCTGGCAATCCTCCCCTCTCTCTCTTCCTCTCTCATGATCTGACAAGCCAGCTCCCTTTCCCCTTCCACCGTGATTGGAAGCTTCCTGAGGTCTGCACCAGAAGTAGATGATGGCATCACCCTTCCTTCACAGTCTGCAGAACTGTGAGGGAAACAAATCTCTTTTCTTTATAAACTACCCAGACTCTAGGCTGGGCCTCGTGGCTCACTCCTGTCATCCCAGCACTTTGGGAGGCTGTGGCAGGCAGATCACTTGAGGTCAGGAGTTCGAGAGAAGCCTGGCCAACATGGTGAAACCCTGTCTCTACCAAAAATACAAAAATTAGCCAGGCATGGTGGCGCACTCCCAGCTAATCCCAGCTTCTGGAGAGGCTGAGGCAGGAGAATCGCTTGAACCCAGGAGCCAGAGGTTGCAGTGAGCTGAGACGGCACCACTGCACTCCAGCCTGGGCGACAATAGCAAAACTGTCTCAAAAATGAATAAATAAATAAATAACCCAGACTCAGGTGTTCCTTATAACAACACAAACAGACTGATATAGAAGTCTTCCTAAATATGTAAACAAACATGATAATGCTAACTTAAAAAAAATTTTTTTTTGAGAAGGAGTTTCACTGTGTCACCCAGGCTGGAGTGCAGTGGCACCATTTTGGCTCATTGCAACCTCCACCTCTCCGGTTCAAGTGATTCTCCTGCCTCAGCCTCCCAAGTAGCTGGGATTACAGGTGCCCACCACCACGCCTGGCTAATTTTTTATATTTTTAGTAGAGATGGCATTTCACCATGTTGCCCAGGCTGGTCTCGAACTCTGACCTCAGGTGATCCACCCGCCTCGGCCTCCCAAAGTGCTGGGATTACAGGTGTGAGCCACTGCGCCTGGCCAATGATGCTAACTTTATAGAGGAGTAAATAGAGCTTGGAGCAGTGAAATAAACTGTCAACAATCATACAGTTATTTACAAAGCACAGGTGGGATTCAAAGCCACTTGGTCTGATTCCAAATTCTCACCCTTAACGATGATGATCTTCTCTTGTATTCGAAGACCTTAATCAGGTTCTCTGGATCATTCGTTTCACAGCTTAAAGTCCAAAGTAGCTGGTATATTAGTGGAATGAAGACACTCTAGAAATGAGTTTCTGAGCGGTGAGACCCACAGGGAGAAAAGGCCGGGTGCAGTGGCTCGTGCTTGTAATCCCAGCACTTTGGAAGCTGAGGTGGGTGGATTGAATGAGCCCAGGAGTTTGAGACTTCCCTGGGCAACATAGTGAAACCTCTTTTCTACAAAAAAATTAAAAAATTAGCCAGATGTGGTGGTGTGAACCTGTAGTCCCAGCTACTCCAGAGGCTGAGATGAGAGGATGCATCACCTGAGCGTGGGGTGATTGCGGCTGCAGTGAGCCATGATCACACCACTGCACTCCAGCCTGGGCAACAGAGTGAGATCCTGCTAAAAACAAAAAAACAAAAACAAATTGCCTAGTAGGAAATTTGTTTATTTTATTTATTTATTTATTATTTTTTATCTCACCTTTATTTATTTATTTATCTACTTATTTATTTATTTATTTTGAGACAAAGTTTTGCCTGTCACCAGGCTGGAGTGCAGTGGCAAGATCTCAGCTCACTGCAACCTCCACCTCCCGGGTTCAAGCGATTCTCCTGCCTCAGCCTCTGGAGTAGCTGGGACTACAGGCACGCACCACCACACCCAGCTAATTTTTGTATTTTTAATAGAGACAGGGTTTCACCATGTTAGCCAGGCTGGTCTTGAACTCCTGATCTCAGGTGATCCACCTGCCTCGGCCTCCCAAAGCGCTGGGATTTCAGGCATGAGCCACAGTGCCCGGCCTCATCTTCCTTCTGTACTGGATTCAACACCTCTTTCTCTAGATACTGTTAAAGGCAGCCTCACTTTAACAAACAATATCAGACAGACTAATACTACATTTCAACTTAAAAATAAAATTAATTCATAAGGATGTGTGCGTGTGTTGTAAAAAAAATTTATATTCCTGCATAAGAATATGTGGTATTACTTTCTCTTACATTCAAATGGTCTCCTTCATTCTGAGAATGCCACCAGACGATGAAAAGTATGATGTCTTTTTTATTTTTTAGATGGAGTCTCACTGTGTCACCCAGACTAGAGTGCAATGGTGTGATCTTAGCTCATTGCAACTTCCGCCTCCTGGGCTCAAGCGATTCTCCTGCCTCAGCCTCCCAAGTAGCTGGGACCAAGTCCAGCTATTTATTTATTTATTTATTTATTTATTTATTTAGATGGAGTTTCGCTCTGTTGCCAAGGCTGGAGTGCAGTGGTGCTATCTCGGCTCATTGCAAGCTCCACCTCCCAGGTTCATGCCATTCTCCTGCCTCAGCCTTCTGAGTAGCTGGGACTACAGGTGCCCACCACCACACCTGACTAATTTTTAAAAAATATTTTTAGTAGAGATGGGGTTTCACTGTGTTAGCCAGGATGGTATAGATCTCCTGACCTTGTGATCCACCTGCCTCAGCCTCTCAAAGTGCTGGGATTACATACATGAGCCACCGTGCCTGGCCTCTAGCTAATTTTTAAAATTTCTAATAGTATTGTGTACCTACGGTCCCATCTACTTGGGAGGCTGAGGCAGGAGGAGCACTTGAGCCCAGGAGGTTGAGGTTGAAGTGAGCTATGATCATACCCCTGCCCTCCAGCCTGGGTGAGAGTAAGACCCTTCTCAAAAATAAAAAATAAAAAAGGAAACAACAATCAGGACACAAAATTCATTCATGAAGTTTCAACTTTAACAATGTCAAAAACAATAAAATTTGTTTAATAAATTGTATAGGGCTATAAACAACATGCATATTAAAAGGACAGATTTGTAGGACAAAAATGTACAAGACTGTCAATCAAATACTAATAGCATCAATAAAATTCCTGTCTCCATGGTTATATTACTTCTTCCTTTGCTTTGTGTTTTCTCCACTTCTGTCTTTGTTTTTTCTTTTTTTCTTTGAGACCGAGTCTCACTCTGTTGCCCAGGCTGGAGTGCAATGGTGCAGTCATAGCTCACTGCAGTCTGCAACTCCTGGGCTCAAGTGATCCTCCCATTTCAGCCTCCCGAGTAATTGGAACTACAGGTACACACCACCTGCCAACCTAATTTTTTAAACGTTTTGTAACAGGGTCTGACTTTGTTACCCAGCTGGTTTCAAACTCCTGGCCTCAGGCAATTCTCTTGCCTCAGCCTCCTAACGTGTTGGAATTACAGGGATGAACCACTGTGCCTGGCCTCCACCTCTGCCTATCTTATAAGAAAACATGTGATTACATTTAGAACCTGCCCAGGTAATCCAGGGTAAGCTACTTCTCTGCAAAGACCCTTTTCCCAAATAAGTCACATTCACCCTTTTGTCATATAAACTCAGATTCAAGGCCAGGCGCGGTGGCTCATGCCTGTAATCCCAGCACTTTGGAAGGTTGAGGCAGGTGTATCACTTGAGTTCAGGAGTTCAAGACCAGCCTGGCCAACATGGCAAAACCCCGTCTCTACTAAAAATACAAAAATCAGCAGGCTGTGGTGGCAGGCATCTGTAATCCTAGTTACTCAGGAGGCCGAGGAAGGAGGATCCCTTGAACCTGAGAAGCGGAGGTTGCAGTGAGCTGAGATCGCATCACTGCACTTCAGCCTGGGCGACAGGGCAAGACTCCATCTCAAATAAATAAATAAATGAATGCTCAGATTCACAAGCGAGAGGTTTAGTATGTGGATATAGTCTTCTGAGGGCCATGAGCCAACTTACGACAGAAATGTCTTCTGGTTGACTGAATGAAAATATCTATGATCAATGGACCCACGGAAGGGTTCTCCATTTTCTGTCTCTGGGAATCAGGTCTAGATATGGCTTCTGCATTGACTGCAATTACCTGTTGCAGTCAGAGGAAAACCAGTGCTAGTGGGAGGGCACCTCGTGAAGTACTGAACGAAGCCCTCTCCTATTCCTGCACATTCCCTAATTCTGAGGTCCTTATAATGAAAGGGAACTGTCTTTATTGTTTGAGCATATTAGAGTTAGGGTTCCTATTATTTATTATTTATTTATTTTTTGAGTCTCACTCTGTCTCCCAGGCTGAAGTGCAGTGGTGCAATATCAGCTCACCACAACCTCCACCTCCCGGGCTCAACAATTCTCCTGCCTCAGCCTCCCACTTGTGAGAACATGTGGTCTTTGGTTTTCTGTTCCTATGCTAGTTTGCTAAGGATAATGGCATCCAGCCCCATCCACTTTCCTGCAAAGAACATGATCTCTTTCTTTTTTATGTCTGCATAGTATTCTATGGTGCGTATGTACCACATTTTCTTTATCCATTCTATCAATGATGGGCATTTAGATTGATTCCATGTCTCTGCTATTGTGAATAGTGCTGCAGTGAACATAATGTGTGCTTGTGTCTTTATAGTAGAATGATTCATATTCCTTTGGGTGTATACCCAGTAATGGGATTGCTGGGTCTAATGGTATTCTGCCTTTAGGTCTCTGAGGAATTCCCACACTGCCTTCTACAACGGTTGAACTAATTTACACTCCCATTGACAGTGTATAAGTGTTCCTTTTTCTCCACAGCCTTGCCAGCATCTGTTATTTTTTAGCTTTTAATAATAGCCATTCTGATTGATGTGAGATGATATCTCATTGTGGTTTTGATTTGCATTTCCCTAATGATCAGTGATATTGAGCTTTTTTTGATATATATGGTTGTTGGCTGCCTATACGTCTTCTTTTCAAAAATGTCTGTTCATGTTCTTTGCCCACTTTGTAAATGGGTTTTTTTTTCTTGTAAATTTGTTTAAGTTCATTATAGATGCTGGATATTAGACCTTTGTCAGATGGATAGATTGCAAAAATTTTCTCCCATTCTGTAGGTTGTTTGTTCACTGTGATGATAGTTTCTTTCACTGTGCAGAAGCTCTCTAGTTTAATTAGATCCCATTTGTCAATTTTTGCTTTTGTCGCAATTCCTTTTGGTGTCTTCATCATGAAATTTTTGCTCGTGCCTATGTTCTCAATGGTATTACCTAGGTTGTCTTCAGGGGTATTTATAGTTTTGGGTTTTACATTTAAGTCTTTAATCTATCTTAAGTTAATTTTTGTACATAATTTAAGGAAGGGGTACAGTTTCAATTTTCTGCATATGGCTAGCCAGTTATCCCAGCACCATTGATTGAATAGGGAATGCTTTCCCTATTGCTTGTTTTTGTCAGGTTTGTCAAAGATCAGATAGTTGAAGGTGTGCAGTCTTATTTCTGGGTTCTCTGTTCTGTTCCATTGGTCTATTTGTCTTTGTTTGTACAAGTGCCATGCTGTTTTGATTACTGTAGCCCTGCAGTATAGTTTGGAGTCAGATAGTGGGATGCCTCCAGCTTTGTTCCTTTTGTGTATGGTTATCTTGGCTATTCAGGATTTTTAAGAAAACAGTTATTTCTAGAAATCATTTTAAAAGAGAGTAAAATCTTTTTCTGGAGGTTTGTAAGCTACTTCCATTTCTTCTTGGACATGAACCTTTGGTTGTAGCTATTTTTTGATAAATTTTCTCTCTTTTTTTCTTGGTTGTTACTGGCACTACTATTACATGAATATTTATGATTATGTCACACTAAAATATGTCTTTGAACCAGAAATTAATGAAAGTTTTCTCATCTTATTGCTTTATCACATTGAAAGTCACAAAAATTGGCTTTATTTCTATTTCTTGCTCACCAGCCTGGGCGGCAGAGCAAGATTCTGTCTCTAAAACCAAAATAAAGAAAAAAATAGAAACGTTCAGAGACTCAGAAAGGGAAAAGTCATGAGACAAGTGTTCAGATACCACCTTGGGGAAAGTTTGCTGACTCTGTGGAAAGTGAGCAGGAAATGAAGTCATGTTAAGGGTAGAATGTGTTGTCTCAGGGTTGATAAGAAATGTGGTAGTGGTCGGCCTGGTGACTCAGGCCTGTAATCCCAGAATTTTGGGAGGCCGAGGTAGGCGGATCACCTGAGGTCAGGAGTTTGAGACCAGCCTGGCCAACATAGTGAAACCCCGTCTCTACCTAAAATACAAAAATTAGTTGGGCGTGGTGGTGGGTGCCTGTAATCCCAGATACTTGGGAGGCTGAGGCAGGAGAATCACTTGAACCCCGGCAGTGGAGGTTGCAGTGAGCCGAGATCACATCAGTGTACTACAGCTGAGATTGCACCAGTGCACTACAGCAACAGAGTGAGACTCTGTCAAAAAAAAAAAAAAAAAAAAGAAAGAAAGGAAGAAAGAAAGAAAGACAGAAAAATCAGCAGAATATAAGAGAACTGTGAGATACCAAATGAACCAACTTTTTTTTGTTTTTTGACACGGAGTCTCGCTCTGTCGCCCAGGCTGGAGTGCAGTGGCGCGATCTCTAGCCCCCCTCTTTTTAGCTTCTGTAGAGAGTGATAGCTGTAATCTTGCCAACCTGACTTTCACTTGTCTTATCCTGCACTCAGCATCTCCTTCTCAAAGGAAAAAAGTTCTGCATAGACTAAATTTCCTACAAAGTTAAATGTAAAACTTTTGCATAGGAGTCCTAGACTGCAGCTAATGCTTGAAGCTATCAATGATACAATCTATTTTATTCAATTAAGATTCTCTATGTGGACTTCACTACAGAAGAGCAAAAAACACAACAAAATGACCAAAAAAAGTGAAAACTCAGACACATTTTTCCAAATAAATCCATAAGCACATTTCAGAGTAAATGAGATGCCGTAAGATTACCAACTTTTGCTCTGTCCAACTGATAATACTTTATTTTTTGAAATATTCCTCAGGCTGGGCATAGTGGCTCATGCCTGTAACCCTAACACTTTGGGAAGCCAAGGCAGGAGAATTGCTTGAGCCCAGAAGTTCAAGACCAGCCTGGCAACATAAATGCAAAAAAAGTTTTTTTTTAATTAGCCACTGGCCGGGCGGGGTGGCTCACACCTGTAATCCCAGCACTTTGGAAGGCAGAGGAAGGTGGATCACCTGAGGGTGAGAGTTCGAGACCAGCCTGACCAACATCAAGAAACCCCGTCTCTACCACAAACACAAAATTAGCCATGCGTGGCGGCGCATGCCTGTAATCCCAACTACTCGGGAGACTAAAGCAGGAGAATCACTTGAACCCGGGAGTTGGAGGTTGCGGTGAGCCGAGATCGCGTCATTGTACTCCAGTCTGAGCAACAAGAGCGAAACTCCATCTCAAAAAAAAAAAAAAAAAAAAAAAAAAATTAGCCAGGCATGGTGGCATATGCCTGTAGTCCCAGTTACTCTGGAGACTGAAGTGGAAAGAATTTCTTGAGCCTTGGAGGTCGAAGCTACAGTGAACCACCATCAGCCTGAGCAACAGAGTGAAGCCCTGTCTCAAAAAAATATATTGCTTAGACCAGAAAAGGTGATTGATGAATATAACAATACAAGGAAACAAATCTAATTTCTGAACAAAATAGGAAAAATACCTAAAGCTATAGGTTTTCAAGATTATGAATACAGGCAACATAGTGAACTCAATGATGCTAGTTACATTTTATTGAGTACTTACTAGGTTACAGGTATTGTACTAAGTGGTTTTAGTACTTATGGGGGTGAACTTTGCAACAAGAGTCACACCTCATATGGTCAGTTGAAGGCTCTTAATCATTTTCCCCACACTAGGAATTAGATTAATAAAGGGTCACATAATCAGATTTTGAGGGCCGGACCCTCAGGAGTCTCGAATGCCTGTCCTCAAATGATCCACCCACCTTGGCCGCCCAAAGTGCTGGGATTACAGGCGTGAGCCACCGCACCCGGCCTAATTATAGCAATGTTTTAAATGATGAAACAAAGTGTAGTGGATACTGAGGTTGCCTTGCACAGATACGGTTTTCCAGTGACAGATCCTGAGAACTACTGACCGGAAGTATGAAAGACCATCCCACGACTCACAACAGCTTAACGATGGGGTACAATTTACACGGCCATAACCATGTTATGAGGCAGAAAGGAATCTGCTATAACCACAGACTTGTTCAGGTCATTTCCCTGCCCTATCCAACTTCTTGCACTATTTTTCTTCTGAAAACCTTCCAACAAAATTACCATAACCCTTGCCTCAGGCTCAACATCAATGGACTCTAATCAAAGACACTGATCTTAGGCCAAGCGCGGTGGCTCATGCCTGTAATCCCAGCACGTTGGGAGGCCGAGGCAGGTGGATCCCTAGAGCCCAGGAGTTTGAGATCACCCTGGCCAACATGCTGAAACTCTGTCTCTACTAAAAATACAAAACAATTAGCTGGGCGTGGTGGTGCTTGCCTGTAATCCTTGCTACTCGGGAGACTGAAGCATGAGAACTGCTTGAACCTAGGAGGTGGAGGCTGCAGTGAGCCGAGTCTGCGCCACTGCACTCCAGTCTCGGTGGCAGAACGAGACTCCATCTCAAAAAAAAAAAAGAAAGAGAAAATCTGAGCTTGGAGAATGGAACTCATTTTTGTAAAATCATAGAGCTACACAAAGAACAAGTGATGTTTCAACCCCAAGTTAAAATGTACTTACCCACTATGCTATCTAATCATTTTAGAAAACTCAGTGATAGATCAGTCAGGCATTCCGGCTCACCAGTATTTCCATGTCTTTGATTTTGAATCCCAAGTCCAAAGTGGACAGCACAATCAGGAAGAGAAGTTATCCTACCGATGAGTTTCCCCAAGGCTCTCTTCATATCTCTGTTCCTCAGGCTGTAGATAAAGGGGTTCATAATAGGTGTGACCACTGTGTACATCACTGAAGCCACCGCAGTCCTTGAAGGGTCAGAAACGGCAGAGCTAATGTACACCCCCTGACCTGCCCTGTAGAATAAGGAAACAAATGGGAGGTGAGACTCACAGGTGAAAAGAGCTTTATATTTTCCACTTGCTGACAGCATTCTCAAAACAGACGAGGCTATTTGAGAATAAGAAAACATGACCCCAGAGAGAAGAATATCACCAAATATGCCAGTTGCAAAATAGACCAGAAAGTTATTTTTATTTATTTATTTATTTATTTTATTTATTTTTTGAGATGGTGTCTCCCTCTGTCGTCCAGGCTGGAGTGCAGTGGCACGATCTCGGCTCACTGCAACTTCCGCCTTCCGGGTTCAAGTGATTCTCCTGCCTCAGCCTCCCAAGTAGTGGGGACTACAGGCGAGCGCCACCACACCCAGCTAATTTTTGTATTTTTAGTAGAGATGGGGTTTCACCATGTTGGTCAGGCTGGTCTCGATCTCCTGACCTTGTGATCCACCCACCTCGGCCTCCCAAAGTGCTGGGATTACAGGTGTGAGCCACCGCGCCGGACCACAGTAGCCACTATTTTATTCTGATTTTATGAGATCAGCTCTTTTGAATTCTACACAAGGCTGAGATCATACGGTATTTGTCTTTCTGTACCTGGCTTATTTCACTTGGCATAATGTTCTCCAGGTTCCTCCATGTTGTGGCAAATGACAGAATTTCCTTTTTAAAGGGTGTATAGTACTCCATCGTATACCACATTTTCTTTTTCTTTTCAAAATGAAGTCTCACTCTGTTGCCCAGGCTGGAGTACAGTGATGTGATCTCAGCTCACTGCAACCTCCACCTCCCAGATTCAAGTGGGAGATCCTGCCTCAGCCTCCAAGGTAGCTGGGATTACAGATGCACAGCACCATGCCTGGCTAATTTTTGTGTTTTTAGTAGGGACGGGGTTTCATCCTGTTGGCCAGGCTGGTCTCAAACTCCTGACCTCAAGTGATCCACCGACCTCAGCCTCCCAAAGTGCTGGGAATACAGGCATGAGCCACCGCACCTGGCCATACCACATATTCTTTATCCATTTATATGTTGATGGACATTCAGGTTGATTACATATTCTGGCTATTGTGACTAATATTGCAATGAACATGAGAGTGCAGATATCCCTTCAGCATATTGATTTCAATTCCTTTGAAATTCAACAGCACAAACATAAATCAATACAACTACAGATAGTCAACCTAAATAACAGAGAGAGGCTCTCTAAAAGAAAATGATGTTTATTGGCAAAGAAAGCATTGCAATAGCAATATGCATGCCGTCATAAACTATGCATGCATTCAGGGAGGTAAAGGAAGACAAAGTTTTTTGATGGAAAAATGAGGAAGGTTACATAATCGTTTTGAAATAATTATCCTTCACAATAATAACTAATAACAAGTGTGATGCCAGTCTGAAGTTGGACAGGCAGTTGCTGGGCCGATGTACTTGCAGAAATATTTTTTGTGTAAGGTTGCAACAGCCTTTTGTGCCAAGTTGTGGTTTCTGTAGTCTGTTGATAGTTTTTGTTATTAGGCATGCAAGTGAGATAAATCTCTTCATGGCCTTCCCTAGGTTTACTTGTCAGGATTTTTTTTGTGTGTGTGTGTTTTGTTTGTTTGTTTGTTTTTCACAAGACGGGGTCTTGCTCTGTCGCCCAAGCTGGAATGCAGTGGTGTGATCTTGGCTCACTGCAACCTCTGCCTTCCAGGTTCAAGTGATTCTCATGCCTCAGCCTCTTGAGTAGCTGGGACTAGATACATGCCACAACGCCTGGCTAGTTTTTGTATTTTTCATAGAGATGGGGTTTCACCATGTTGGCCAGGCAGGTCTCGAACTCCTGACCTTGTGATCTGCCCACCTCAGTCTATCAAAGTGCAGTCTTTTCTGATAGCCACTGCACTCAGCCTTTTTTTTTTTAAATAAGTGACTCCATTTTAATAAGTGCCACTCCATTTTGATTCTGACAACTTTGACAATATATATACACAAGTACAGTCAGCCTTCCATATCTGCCAGTACTACATTCATGGATTCAGCCAACCGTAGATCAAAAATATTTAAAATATTTGAAAAAATTTAAAAATATTAAATAAGGATATTCCAAAAATACAATATTAAGTAACACAACAGTTTAAAAATACAACTATTTACATAGGATTAACGTTATACTAGTAATATAAGTAATCTAGAGATGATTTAAAGTATAGGGAACCTGGGCACAGTGGCTCACACTGCATAATCCCAGCACTTTGGGAGGCTGAGGTGGGTGGATCACCTGAGGTCAGGAGTTCCAGACCAGCATGGTCAACATGGTGAAACCCCGTCTCTACTAAAAATACAAAAATTAGCAGGGTGTGGTGGTGGACGCCTGTAATCCCAGCTACTTGGGAGGCTGAGGCAGGAGAATTGCTTGAACCCAGGAGGCGGAGGTTACAGTGAGCAGAGATCGTGCCACTGCACTCAAGCCTGGGTGTCAGAGTGAGACTCTGAAGGGGCGGCCTGCCCCTCCACACCTGTGGGCATTTCTCGTCAGGTAGGGCGAGAGACTGAGAAAAGAAATAAGACACAGAGACAAAGTATAGAGAAAGAAAAGTGGGCCCAGGGGACCAGCGCTCAGCACCGGCACTGGTCTCTGAGTTCCCTCAGTATTTATTGATCATTATCTCTACCATCTTGGAGCGGGGGATGTGGCAGGACAATAGGGTAATAGTGGGGAGACAGTCAGCAGGAATACTTGTAAACAGAGGTCTCTGTGTCATAAACAAGTTTAAGGAAAGGTGCTGTGCCTTGATGTGCACATATACAAACATCTCGGTGCAGTAAAGAGCAGTATTGCCGCTAGCATGTCTCACAGTAAATAGAACATAAAATCGAGAGAGACATTCCATTGCCCAGGGATGAGCTGGAGACAGATGCCTTCCTCTTATCACAACTGCAAAGAGGCCTTCCTCTTTTACTAATCCTCCTCAGCACAGACCCTTTACTGGTGTCGAGCTGTCGAGCTGGGGGATGGTCAGGTCTTTCCCTTCCCATGAGGCCATATCTGAGGCTATCACATGGGGAGAAACCTTGGACAATACCTGATTTTCCTAGGCAGAGGTCCCTGTGGCCTTCCACAGTGTATTGTGTCCCTGGGTACTTGAGATGAGAGAATGGTGTTGACTTTTAACAAGCATACTGCCTTCAAGTACTTTTTTAACAAAGCACATTCTGCGTAGCCCTAAATCCATTAAACCTTGAGTCAACACAGCACATGTTTCTGCGAGCACAGGGTTGGGGCTAGGGTTATAGATTAACAGCATCTCAAGGCAGAAGAATTTTTCTTAGTACAGAACAAAATGGAATCTCCTATGTCTACTTCTTTCTACATAGACACAGTAACAGTCTGATCTCTCTTTCTTTTCCCCACAAGACTCCATCTCAAAAAAAAAAAAAAAAATGACAGGTCTTTAAGATCCTAGGTAAGTAGAAAATGATAGGTAAAAAGTGAAAGATAGGGAAAGCTGAAGTTATATGAGGAAACTTGTAGCAAATGTTCTCTGCTTTCCCCTTAAGTTTTTCTTTTTTCTTTTCTTTTTTTTTTTTAAGAGACAGGGACTTGCTCTGTCTTCCAGGCAAGAGTACAGTGGTGCCATCATAGCTCACTGCAGCCTTAAATTCCTGGACTCAAAGAATCCTCCTGCCTCAGCCGCCCAAGTAACTAGGACTACAGATAGGCACCACCACATCCAGCTATTTTTGTGTGTGTGCAAAAATGGGGTCTCACTATATTGCCCAGGCTGGTCTCAAACACTTGATCCTTCCACCTCAGATTCCTAAATAGCTGGGATAGCCACTGTTTAGCCACCGTGTCCAGCCTAAAATCAAGACATATGAACAAGAGAATTCACAAGTTTTCTGTTTTTCTGTTGCGCTGAGGGCAGTTCCAGCATGGCCCATCCAGTATCTTCTCCTTCTGGATTCAAGGTGTTTTTGATCTTCGGTTTGATTTTGCATGGCATGTACAACCTCAAAGTAATATGGTGAATGTTTTTTACCTGCTCTATCCCTAATGTATGCCCACATTATCGAACTGCATTGCTCACCACTTATCAAAAATCCATCGTGCCCTGACACATCTCTGGTTTCTCATCTGAATTGGCACCAACACAGAGACCTAACGCATTCAAGTCACTGGCACCTGACTCCTGTTCTCTAAACACCCAGCTATGCCGTGATTCAGGATAATTTCCTTTCTTTCATTTTATTTTTGAGACAGAGTTTTGCTCCATCACCCAGGCTGGAGTGCAGTGGTGCAATCTCAGCTCACTGCAATCTCTACCTCCTGGGTTTAAGCGATTCTCCTGCCTCCGCCTCCCTGAGTAGCTGGGATTACAGGTGCGTGCCACCACACCCAGCTAATTTTTGTATTTTTCGTAGGGGCAGTGTTTCATCATGTTAGCCAGACTGGTCTTGAACTCCTGACCTCAAGTGATCTGCCTGCCTCCCAAAGTGCTGGGATTATAGGCATGAGCCACCGTGCCCAGCACCAACTTCTTCACCCTTTCGGCGTTACTGCATCTCCTCTCCTAACGCATAGAGACCCCCAAGCCATCTATTCTTCAACTATGTTGCTATTTATTTATTTATTTATTTGTTTATTTATTTATCTTTACTTTTGAGACGAAATCTTGCTCTGTAGCCCAGGCTGGAGTGCAATGGCATGATCTCGGCTCACTGCAACCTCCGCCTCCCAGGTTCAAGTTATTCTCCTGCTTTAGCCTCCCAAGTAGTGCTAAAAATTTGAGGTCACCTACTCTAAAGGGGACTTCAACACTTCAGGAAATTTCCAGTGGGCAAAGATCTTTTCACGATTTCTCCAGGATTTTGAATTCACACCGTCTCATCTTCCGTCTTTTTATTTTTGAGACAGTCTCGTTCTGTCCCCAGGCTGGAGTGCAGTGGCACCATCTCAGCTCACTGAAACCTCCAACTCCCTGGTTCAAGTTATTCTCCTGCCTCAGCTTCCCATGTAGCTGGGATTACAGGCACGAGCCACTACACCCAGCTGATTTTTGTACTTTTTAAGTACAGACAAGATTTCACTATGTTGGCCAGGATGGTCTTCATCTTCTGACCTCGTGATCCACCCGCCTTGGCTTCCTAAAGTGCTGGGATTACAGGCATGAGCCACCGCGCCCGGCCACAACTTCCCTCTTTAATAACAAATGATTTTACAACTTACTGCAGCCAGAAATAGTAACGACGATGAGAAAGATTTCTCACCTTCTTTATTTTTTCTCTTGTCCTAGATTTGAGAGATTTCTCACCTTCTTGACACTAGTGCAAAAGTAGTCCAATAACAACATCACCAGTTCTTTCTTCTTTCACTCTGCAAGCAATGAGATGTCTGCCTTCTTCTCTAAAGCCAGTATCTCTTTTTTTTTTTTCTTTGAGACGGAGTCTCTGTCACCAAGGCTGGAGTGCAGTGGCACGATCTCCAGTCACTGCAACCTCTAACTCTTGGGTTCAAGAGATTCTCCTGCCTCAGCCTCCTGAGTAGCTGGGACTACAGGAACGCACCACCACGCCTGGCTAATTTTTGTACTTTTAGTTGAGACGGGGTTTCATTATGTTGGCCAGGCTGGTCTCGAACTCCTGACCTCGTGATCCACCCACCTCGGCCAAAGTGCTGGGATTACAGGCGTGAGCCACCGCGCTGGGGGCCATCTCCTACTTTTCTGTGCAAGCATTTCTCATCATTGGCACGACTGACATTCAGGGCCTGTTATTCCTGTTAGAGGGAGTAGGGCATTCTATACTCCAACCACTAGATGTCAGTAGTAACCCATGTAGTGGTAAAACCGAAAGTGTCTCCACAGGTGGCACAATTGTCCCTGTTAAGAATCAAAACGGGGCCGGGAGCGGAGACTCACGCCTGTAATCTCAGCACTTTGGGAGTCTGAGGCGGGTGGATCACGAGGTCAGGAGTCCGAGACCAGCCTGGCCAAGATGGTGAAACCCCGTGTTTACTAAAAATACAAAAATTAGCTGGGCGCGGTGGCATGCACCTGTAGTACCAGCTACTTGGGGGACTGAGGCGGGAAGATCACTTGAGCCCGGGAGATCGAGGCTGCAGTGAGTCGTGCACTCCAGCTTGGGTGACAGAGCAAGACCTTGTCCCAAGACAAAAAAAAAAAAAAGAAAGAAAGAAAGAAAAAAACCAGCAAGATACTGGCGTAAAAACAGAAACATAGACTAAAGGAACAGAACAGAGAGCCTGGGAATCAATCCAAACATATACGATGAACTAATTTTCACTAAGGGCACTAAGAGGACAAAATAGGAAGAGGATAGCCTCTTCTGTAAATGCTGGGGAAACTGGATTTCCACACGCAAAAGAATGAAATTTGACTCTTATCTTACACCATACACAAAAATCAACTCAAAATGGATAAAAGACCTAAATGTAAGACCTGAACCCATAAAACTCCTAGAAGATAACATTGGGGGAAAGCTCCTCAATACTGGTCTTGGCAAAGATTTTTTTTTTTTTTACACCAAACGATCAGATTACAAAAGCAAAAATTAGTAAATAAATGGGACTGCATCAAACTAAAAAGCTTCTGCATAGCAAAGGAAACAATCAACAGAATGAATCGGCAATCCATGGACTGGGAAAAAATATTTGCAAACCACATGTCTGATAAGGGGTTAATATCCAAAATTTATAAAGGACTCTTATAAATCAATGGCAGAAAAACAAATAACCTGATTTTAAAGTGGGCAAAGGGTCTGAACAGACGTTTTTTCCAAAGAAGACATAAAAAAGGCCAACAGGTATATGAAAAGGTGCTCTACATCACTAATCATCAGGGAAATGCAAATTAAAACCACTGTGAGAGATCACCTAACATCCTTAAGGAGAGCTATTATCAAAAAGGTAGGAGAGGCTGGGCGCGGTGGCTCACGCCTGTAATCTCAGCACTTTGGGAAGCTGAGGCGGGTGGATCACGAGGTCAGGAGTTCGAAACCAGCCTGACCAACATGGAGAAACCCCGTCTCTATTAAAAATACAAAAAATAGCCGGGCACGGTGCACGCGCGTGTAAACCCAGCTACACTGGAGGCTGAGGCAGGAGAATCGCTTGAACCTGGGAGGCGGAGGTTGCGGTGAACTGAGATCCCGCTGTTGCACTCCAGCCTGGGCAACAAGTGCGAAACTCCATCTTAAATGAGAAAAAAAAGATGTGAGATGAATGTTGGCGAAGGCATGAAGGAAAGTGAACCCTAGCACACTGTTGGTGGGAATGTTGATTGATACAACCTTTGTGGAAAACAGTATTCAGGCTCTTAAAGAAATCTACAACAGAACTACCATATGACCCAGCAATTCCTCTTTTGAATATATGCCTAAAAGAGATGAAATAATCACCTCATAACGATATCTGCACTCCCATTTTCACTGCAGCGTTATTTACAATATCCAAGATACAGAAACAACTTGAATGTCCATTGATGCTCACATGAATACAAAATACAAAATAGCAGCTATGTAGTCTGAATATTCTATTATATCTATTTTATATTTATAGATGATGTCAACATTAATATCATATGCTATTACTATTATATATTTTACATTATATTAAATATTAATTAATATATTTATATTTATATATGTTGTATATAAATATATACCTATTACGGAATAGATATTCCCATTATATGTAAAATATGTAATAGATCATATAATATATGTATATCATATAATATATAATGTATATCATATAATGTATATCATATAATATATTCCTGTTAGAGGGAGTAGGGCATTATATACTCTAACCACTAGATGTCAGTAGTAACCCAGGTAGTGGTAAAACCGAAAGTGTCTCCACAGGTGGCACATATATCATAATATATGATATACATATTATATATTATATATCATTATATGTATGTATGCTATATATTATGGTGTATGTATTATATGTTATGAAATATATATTACATCATGTAATATGGAATATAGATTATAGATTATATATGAATATTTTATGTCCATATATTCCATACATACTTTATACATACATATATGTATGTGCGCCATGGTCCATCCCTCAATAATATATTTTCCAAAACATCAAATTTCCTTCTCTCTGTCTATTATAATATCTGCCCTGAATAATACTAACCATCTGTCTCTCCTGCCTACGTAATTCTGCCCCAACTCCTTACATGGGAAGCCTTGGTTTCCTAAAGTGTTGAGATTACAGGTGTGAGCCACTGTACCCAGCCTGATTCTGGAACTTTGTATATGCAGACTCCTCCTGCTAAAATAATATATGTTATATACAATATATATTCCATAATATACATAACATGCATGCATATATTATTTTAGCATATATTATATAATATGCATTAACAGTACACATAATACATAATTATAATATAATAAATATATTATATATATTCCATTATGTAAAACATATATATAACAGAATATTATTCAGCCTTGAAATAAAAGGAGATCCTGACATTTATCACAAGATGAGTGAACCTGGAGGACATTATGCTAAGTGAAATAAGCCAGACACACACAAAAAATATTACATGATGTCGCTTATATGAAGAGCCTTTTTTAATCAAGAGAGACAGCTCAAATACACAGATATAAAGAATGAGACAATGGTTATCACAGGTATGAGAGTTAGGGAAGAAATGGGGAGATGTGGGGCAAAAAATACAAAATAGCAGATACGTAGGATGAACACCACACAGGTGATGGTGATTTTACGCCCTTCCCAAGGTGTCATTCAGAGGCACATGGTCTCCATCTGACCCTCACTGGTGATATTGATTTGATCACCTGGTCCAGATGTTGTCCAATTTCTTCGCTGTGCAATTTCTATTACTTTTTCTCCACTCCAACATATGAGCAGTTTATAGAGAGACATTTAAGGCAATGCAAATATTCTGCTCATCATGCAAATGTCCCCCAGTTGTGTCATGTAGATGACAATTCGTGCCTGATTCAACCTTTACCACTATGATGGCTACAAAATGCTGTGGGTTGTGGCTGAGAATTTGAGTCTTGAGTAGAAATTGGAGAAATATGCTGGACCGTCAGATTCCACCCGGGTACGACCGCCATGCCAATCCAAGCTTCGGAACTACAATTCCCAGCATCCTCTCCGCCCCTGCTTCCGTATTAGACGCAGCCAATGAAGTCCCGCGAGAGTTGGAAGGCGGCAGTGAAGCGGAAGCCATTACTCTGTGGAGTCGATTTCCCCAAGACACATGGGCCAAGGAGGGGTCCGCGGCGAATTGTTTCGGCCTGTTGGGGACCTCTCGCGTCCCCGCGCCAGACTGGACCTGCCGTATGAACTTCTCTTCGCATCGGCGGCAGCTTCCGTCACCTCCGCTCCCCCGATCCTACTCCCAGTCGTGTAAGCCCTGCTTTCCTTAACCTTTTTCTCCCTCAGTTCCTGGGGTCACGGGAGGCCTATCTGGCGGTGAGGACTAAGAGGGTACGAGGGTCGGGGGCTAAGGAGCTCGGCAGCCAGACGAGGGGTGCGTTTAGATCTCGCAATCAGCGATATGAAACGCTGGGGACGCGAAAGATGAAATTGGACCACTGCAGCTAGTGATGAGACAGGCATTGGTCACCTGATCCTGAAAAGCCCTGAGTCTCTGTGGTGGGGGCGGAAAAGCCCGGCTAAAGTGAGTTCAAGAGTTTGGGGGCAGTTCAGAAGATTGGGGGGCGTCAGGATTTGGACATCGCGAGGAGAAATCACCTTCCTTCTGCGCTGTAGTCGATTTTATCTCCTGAATGTCAGCACACAGGTGTTCTTTTTAGCACTTACCTTGAGTACCTTTTGTATTTTTAAGTCCTTCCGGTTGCACTTTTTTATTTATTTTAATTTTAGTGGACTCTCTTGCAAATAGCCTATTCGTAGATTTACTATTCAGTTCAACATTTTGTTAATTAACTTGAGAGTTAGTCCAGTTATACTTATCGTGATTATTAATTTTCTCCATTGAATATTACCGTCTTATTTTGTGGTGTGTCCTTTTCTGTGCAAATATTTTAACACTAGAAAATAGGACATACATGCAAAAAAAGTATGATCACACACACACACACTTACACACACTTAAAAGGCCAACAGTAAAGCGAATCTACAAACCAGGCCAAGAAAGAGATTATTAAATCTCAGAAAGCTGTGTGCTTCTTCTAAACTGCATCCTCCTCTCCCACCAATACTTTCTCCGTGGATTTGACTGCTTATACATCTTTTCCAGAAGATATATTTCCTAATTTTGGTAATTATTTGTGAATGAACTCAGCCGCTTCAGTATTTTTGGAAACAATGTTTTTCCATATTGATGCAAGCACACCTTTGTAATTTAGAGATTTCTAAATATCTTGTGGATGAAGTACTTACACCTAGCCATTCTTTCTCAGGAGTGTCATGGCTTAAATTCTAGTCAGTTCACCAAATTCCCATATACTGGGCCTTTGTTTTCAAGTTGTGGTGAATCTATATTTGAACTTTGATAATATTGTCATTTTTATGCCATTGAGCTGCAGTTAATTGATTTACATCATTAATTTACATGCCTTTCAATAAAGTTGTTTTTTTTTTCTTTCTGTTTGAGACGGAGTCTCACCCTTGTAGCCCAGACTGGAGTGCAATGACAATCTCGGCTCACTGCAACCTCTGTCTCCCTGGTTCAAGCGGTTCTCCTGCCTCAGCCTCCCGAGTAGCTGGGATTACAGGCGCCCGCCACCACGCCCAGCTAATTTTTGTATTTTTAGTAGAGATGGGGTTTCAACCTGTTGGTCAGGATGGTCTCGATCTCCTAATCTCAGGTGATCCACCCACCTCGGCCTCCCAAAGTGCTGTATTACAGGAGAGAGCCACCACGTCCGGCTCAGTAAAGTTTTATAAGTACCTGCAAAAAGGATTTAGGTTGTTTTTGTTATTTATTCTTAAGAACTTTGTTTTTTGGTGCTCAGAAAATAACTTTTGTGTAGTTTGTTGGATGTTCTTCGTAGACAAGGAAACTGTACAATTCAAAACGAAAATATAAATACTTATACAGAAGATAAATTGTCTTTTTTTGTTGTTTGTTTTGTTTTGTTTTTTGTTGTTTTTTTTTTTTTTTTTTTTTGGCTGAACTGGCTGGGGACTTCCATTATCATTGACTGGAGTCTGGATGGCACACTCTAGGCAGGCCTGGTTTTTTTCTGATCTAAAAGGGAATTGTCATTTGTGTCTGCGAAGGCTTTTCTTTGGAAGAGTTTTTATTAGGCAAAGGAAGCTCCCTTCTTTTCCTACTTGAGTTTTTCTTGTGAATTGCTGCAGGCTTTTAACATTTTTTTTTTTTTTTTTTTTTGCCATTATGTATCTGTTTTTTGATGTTTATTGATACATTTTCTACCTGTTTGATACAAAATCTGTATTGATACTTTTGTATCTGTTTATTGATACATTTCGAGTACCTTGAATGATGGCACTCAGTCCTGCTATGTCATGAATGAATGAGTGAATAATATAATTTTGTTTTTTTTCCTATAGTGTGGCAAATTAAACCAATTGATTTTCTCTTGTGACATTGAATTTGTATTGGTAAATAATTTGGAAAGGACATGTTACTATTTGTTACTTTTGGCTTCGGTTTGCTAATACTTTGGTGTTTTTGGATCTATGCTTGAGTGAAATTTTCCTTTTCTGTTTCAGATTTATGCCAGCCTCATAAAATGGGATGAGAAGTGTTCTGTTTTCTAAACTCTGGAATGTTTTGCATAAGGATAGAATCATTTGTTACTTAGAACGGGAGTAGTACCTGGAAAAACCATTTGGGTCTGGAGTTTTCTTGGTGGAAAGTTTTAAAGCTATTGTTTCTGTTCTTTTAAGGGTTGCGGGGCATTCAGGTTTTTTGTGTTGTTATGATGAGTAAAATTTCTTTAGGAATTTATTTATTCCATCTGAGGTTTAAATTGTATAGTCAAAGTTGTTCATAACATACTCATATTTTTACTGCTTGCTACATTTGTAATGTTATCCACTTTTTTATTTGTAATAATTATATGTTGGTCTTTACAAAAATAAATTCCGTCAGAATGTTGTCAGTTTCCTTCTTAAAGAACTTCTGGCTTGATTGAACCACTTTATGATATATATGTTTTCTATTTTATAACTTTCTGATTGTTATCGTTTTCTTCCTTTTTGGGATGTTTCTTTCCAGTTTCTTATGTTGAATGCCTGTCACATCCCAAAGAATTGCAGTATCATACTTTATTGTATTTTAATTCTAAATATGAAATATGGCTTCTTTGGCCTGCGGATTTAGAATTTTTTCTTTTACTTTCATTTCTGTGACTTTTTTTCTGGTTATCTTTTGGTCATTGTTGGCCATCTGCATTGCTCTGTGGTCAAGCATTTTCTGAGACAAACATGGCCCCATGAGTGGTTGGATTTTATAGTTAGGAAATGCTGTTTCATCATGTTCAATCTTCATGTACTTATTGAATTGCCTGCTTGAACTGGATTTGTGAGAGCTCTGGTGGTGGCTTCATCCATTTCTCCTTAGAGTTCTGTCCCCCTTTTTCTTTTTTAATTTTCGTGTTTTCATTTTTTTTGAGGCTGTGTTTTGTACACACACACACACACACACACACACACCTCTTTCTGGATTTATAACTTTTTATTATGTAATACTTCATTTTTCTCTATGAGCCCTTTTGCCTTAATCTATTCTGTCTGATACTAACATTCAAACCAGCATTTTTTTTTAACTTGCCTTATATATCCATTTATTTCCATTCTTATTATGTTCTGTTCTTTTTTTTTTTTTTTTTTTTTTGAGGTGGAGTTTTGCTCTTGTTGCCCAGGCTGGAGTGCAATGGCATGATCTCAGCTCATTGCAACCTCCACCTCCTGGGTTCAAGTGATTCTCCTGTCTCAGCCTCCCAAGTAGCTGGAATTACAGGCACATGGCACCACGCCCAGCTGATCTTTGTATTTTCAGTAGAGATGGGGTTTCATCACATTGGTCAGGCTGGTCTCAAACTCCTGACCTCAGGTGATCCACCTGCCTTGGCCTCCCAAAGCACTG
Organism: Macaca thibetana thibetana; assembly: GCF_024542745.1. Classification (NCBI taxonomy): domain Eukaryota; kingdom Metazoa; phylum Chordata; class Mammalia; order Primates; family Cercopithecidae; genus Macaca; species Macaca thibetana. The sequence goes on along the minus strand of NC_065596.1, from coordinate 15,148,789 downwards.
GGATTACAGGTGTGAGCCACCGCACCCGGCTCTTATTGTATTCTTATATTTTAGATGTCTCTTGTACATAGCATATAATTGGATTAATCTATTCTGTGAATATTAGTATTTTAGTTAAAGCATTTATTCCATTAACATCTTCTGTATTTTACATTTGTCTTCTATTTTTTTTTTCTCTAGCTTCTTTTGTGTATTTTTGTCATTCTCCTTTTTTATTTTCTGTACATTTTGGATTTACTCTGTTGTTTCAGTGGTTGTTCTAAACAGTTGTTACCCATGCTTGTTCATTAAATCTAGATTTGCATATATGTTACTCTCCTGATTTACATGGTTTTCTTATGCATTTTCTTTCTTTTTTTATTGATATATCATAGTTGCACATATCGAGTTCTTTCTTTAAACCTCGGAAGAAATTATTATTGCTATTGCATACCATCATTTCTTGTTACATTATACTCACACTTTTGTCACTTTGAGCACTTCACTTGGTTCTTGCACGTTTCGGTGTGGTTCTTGCACGTTTCGGTGTAATTCTTCCACTCTTTGCTTTCATTCTTTAATTCCTTCTTTCTCCCTGACATATGTCTTTATGATTCTCTTTTCTGCGGGTTGCAAGCCCACAGGAACTTTGTTCCTTAGGAACTTGGTTTTTTGGTGCTCAGAAAACACCTCTTTTCCTCTTTCTCCGTGTTTTTCCTTCTTTCTCAGTGGACATTTTTGGTGGTAATAGAATTTTATATTTTATTTCAGAACTATGAAGATGTTCCATAATCTTCTGGCTTCCACTGTTAATGATGAGAAGTCAGCTGTCAGTCTAATGTTTCTTTTTCTTCCCCCCCGGCCCACAAGACAGAGTCTCGCTCTTATTGCCCAGGCTGGAGTGCAATGGCGTGATCTTGTCTCACTGCAACCTCTGCCTCTTGGGTTCCAGCAATGCTTCTGCCTCAGCCTACCGAAGTCGCTGGTATTACAGGCGCACGCCACCACACTCAGCTAATTTTTGTATTTTTAGTAGACAGGGTTTCACCATGTTGGCCAAGCATTGTTTCTTGCGGGGGTAGTCTCCTTACCGGCAGCATCAGCATCACCTGGGAACTTGTTAGAAATACATACTCATAGGCCGGGCGCGGTGGCTCACGCCTGTAATCCCAGCACTTTGGGAGGCCGAGGCAGGCGGATCATGAGGTCAGATCGAGACCATCCTGGCTAACACGGTGAAACCCTGTCTCTACTAAAAATACAAAAAATCAGCCGGGCATGGTGGCGGGTGCCTGTAGTCCCAGTTACTCAGGAGGCTGAGGCAGAAGAATGGCGTGAACCCAGGAGGTGGAGGTTGCAGTAAGCCGAGATCACGCCACTGCACTCCAGCCTGGGTGACAGAGCAAGACTCCGTCTCAAAAAAAAAAAAATACATACATACTCATTGACCCTACACCCCAGATCTTCTAAATCAGAAACCTGGGGATGGGGCCTAGAAGTGTGAGTTTTTTGTTTTGTTTTGTTTTGAGATAGGGTCTTGCTACATTGCCCAGGCTGGTCTTGAACTTCTGCGTGCAAGTGATCCACCTGCCTTGGCCTCCCAGCGTGCTGGGATTACAGGTGTGAGCCACCATGCCCAGGCTTGCTTTGTATCTTAATAGAGAGATATTTACAGTGTTTTAAGAAGACCTCTAGGTGACTCTGATGTAACTTAAAGTTTGAGAATTATTGCTTAAAAGGTAACTTGCCTTTTTTTCCTCTGGCTGCTGTTAAGATATTCTTTTTACCATTATCTGGTTCATTGTGCCTAAGATTTTATCTCTCTTCAATCTGTTTATATTTTCCTTCCAAAATGAAAACTCTACAGCCACTATATTTTTCAGTAATTGCCTAGGCTCCTTCCCTGTCTCTTATCTGTAACTCCAGTTAGAAATGGTTCAATTCTTTATCTTCTGCCCCCGCATGGTTCTTAGCTGTATTTGTGTTCCTCAACTCTTTTTCTGTGCTTCCCTTGCATTTATTGCTACAACTAGCTTTTAAACTTCAGCTTTCGTAAAAATTTCATTTAGAGTTTGCTAAAGTACTAATACATCAGCCCACCCCCAAAGAGACTTACTTAATTGAACTGAGATATGATCTGGGTGTCAGAGTTACTTAAAGTGCTCCAGGGGACGCTTATGCAGCAGCCAATATTTAAGAAACAAATTATTATTATTATTATTATTATTATTGTCTGTGTGTAAACTAAAAGCTATTTACTTAGGGCTTTTGTTGTAGGTTTCCATTTTGCTTTTATTTTAGCAATTGTAATTGCCCTTTAGAAATCATAAATTTTTAATTTTCTGAATGTTAATTTCTTGCCAGCACATGAATTTGAAACATATCATCTGTCTGTACTTTGTGTTACATTTGAAATAGTTATGCGTGGAAGGTTTAATTGGAGCTCCTAGGTTGCTTGTTGGAAACAGAATTCCTACCCTGCTCCCCACCCCCTTGCAACATCTCATCTAGCTGGTTGAAAGGAGGGTATGTTGATTTACTACTGTAATGCATTTCTGGACCAAGAAAATGGCATATGATGTTCTCATAACCTTTGTTGCCTTCTCTCTCTCTATATATATATATACACACACACTCTATATATATTTTATATATACACAATATATATTATATATATACACAATATATGTTATATATACATACAATATATAATATATATACTATATATATTACATATATATAATGTATATATGTAAAATATATATATGTATTTTAAGACAGAGTCTCATTTCTGTCACCCAGGCTGGAAATGCAGTGGCATGATCTTGGCTCACTGCAACCTCCATCTGTAAGGTTCAAGTGATCCTCCCACCTCAGCTTCCCAAGTAACTGGGACTACAGGCGTGTACCACCAGGCCCAGCTAATTTTTTTGTATTTTTAGTAGAAACGGAGTTTCACCATGTTGGCCAGGCCGGTCTTGAACTCCTGACTTCAAATGATCTGCCCGCCTCAGCCTCCCAAAGTGCTGAGATTACAGGAATGAGCCACCGCTCTGGGCCTATATTTACGTGAATAGCAGTGGTAGAAATAGTTCTAGCAAGGGCAGAAATATCAGTCAGTAAAAGTAACAAAAGAATTATTCTCTCTACAATATTTACATCTGCAAATTCTGAATATCCTAGGATACTGGGATTAAGTCGAATATGGGGATAAAATCAAATATTGGGAGAATTATGGTCACGAGAGAGCTCATAATGGAACAGTTTTGGGCAACGTTTGTTTTGGACCACAAACTTGATGGAGGAGGCAGATCTTCTAAAACGGAGGAGCAGGGCTGGAGCAAAGTGAGGTTTGTGAGTGCAGAGATAGGGAGCCACTCGCTCTGAGCCAACGTGGTGTTTGTCTTACACTGGAAATACCTCCTTAAATACCACACTCTTGTCTAGCAGCCTTGGTTGCCTCATCCCAGTCCTGGCTCTGCTGAGAAAAACAGATGCCAATGAGAATAGAGTAAGATGTGTAGAAATAGAAAAATAGAACTGCTTTCACCATGCTGTAAAGAAAATCAAAGGAGAAATTAAGCAACCCCAACAGCTCTGAAAAATTAACCTGTCGGTTCTAACTTATCCATGGTGACAGCATTCTGATGCTCGTGGTTTTGTTTCATTTATCATGTAGAAACGGGGCACAACGTCTCTGAGTTCATAGATCCTACAGCTGTTCTAGACTCCCTGCTCCACATCCTGCTGGGGTTGCCTAGATGCTGAAATCTTCCTGCTTCCTTTGTATTCAGGGCCACCAGTTCTTTGAGACTCTGATACAGTTTGGATGTGTATCCCCACCCAAGTCTCGTATGGAAATGTAATTCCCAGTGTTAGAGGTGGGGCTTGGTGGGAGGCGATTGGATTATGGGGGTGGATTTCTCATGAATGGTTTAGCACCATCCCCCTTGGTACTGTACTCATGATAGTGAATGAGTTCTGCTGAGATCCAGTCATTTAAAAGTGTGTGGCACCTTCCCGCCCCTGCCCCTTGCTCTCTTGCTCCTGCTTCACCATGTGCCTTTCCTGCTTCCCTTTTGCCTTCTATGATTGGAAGCTTCCTGAGACCTCCCCAGAAGCAGATACCACTATGCTTCCTGTAGAGCCTGTAGAACTGTGAGCCAATTAAACCTCTTTTCCTATAAATTACCCAGTCTCAAGTATTTCTTTATCGCAGTGCAAGAATGGACTAATACACCATCACCCAGCACTGACAACCTCTGAAAGTGATAGAATCACTCAGGTGAGAAATTGGCCAGAAGCTCCACTCTGAGCTCTGGTTTGCATCATTGCAAAATATCAACAAGGTTCCACAGGCTTTTAATTGATGTGGGTGCACTCTCTAAGCTCCAGCCCTCTGGGCACCTTGTCTCTTCTGGAGGATGGTGGTGAATGTTGGCCCCAGGGTGTTGGGCAAAGCCATAGGACTGTGTCCTAGTATCTGGGTTACTGTTTAATTTCACAGGACCTTCTGAGGAGATCCCAGACCCCCTACATTCCATAGGCCCCTCCTTTATGGTCCTCCCAAGGTGGCATCCCCTGGGTGGCTGTCTCAGTATGAAGGCAAATGTAGATCAGCTTGCTCATCATCCATTCATTCTTTCATTCCCTACTTATTGTCTTATTTATATCAGGCACTGGAATGGTGAACAAAATAGCAGCAAAGTAAAAAGTCCCTACTTACCTGGAATGCATTTTTTAGTTGGGCACACAGGAAATCAAAACAAATAAACTACGTAGTGTGCATGGAGGAGACAGCAGAGGGATAATAATGCTTACCCAGTGTTCTGTGTGCTGTCCTACATTTCCCAGGATCCTTGGAGCTGGCAGGGGCATGTGACTAGTTCTGGCCAGTGGGCTGCGAGTGCTTCAGGGTCAAAATATAGACGACAGAATGCATAGTTGTCCAGCTTCCTGCTCATCATCTGTGACCAAGATGGCTAAGGGTGTCAGTTGGTTCAGAGACAAGTGGCATCCTTGAGCAGCAGGAAAACTTTTGACACCAGCCTGGGTTGAACAAGTGACATGAGCAAGGCATAAACTTTCCATTGTATTGAGTCTTTGAGATTTGGGCTTGTCTGTTTTTGCAGTAAAAAATAGAGCCTAATCTTACACAGAATATTACTTGGAGATTAGTGCTTTGGGGAAAAGGAAAAGGAGTGGAGAGTTGGGATTGAAAGAAGCAGGGATTTGCATTTTAAAAAGTGGCCAAGGCGCCATAGTGGGCGGATCATTTGAGGTCAGGAGTTCAGGACCAGCCTGGCCAACATGGTGAAACCCTGTCTCTACTAAAAGTACAAAAATTAGCCGGACACAGTGGAGCACACCTGTAGTCCCAGCTACTTGGGAGGCTAAGGTGGGAGAATCACTTGAACCCAGGAGGTGCAGGTTGCAGTGAGCTGAGATCGCACCACTGCCCTCCAGCCTGGGCAACAGAGCGAGACTCCATCTCTTAAAAAAGAAAAGAGTGGTCAGTGAATGCCAGATCAGGACAGGGAAAGTTGAATAAAGATCTGAAGGATGGGAGGGGGCCCGGCACACTGAGAATGTGCGGGAAACGTTTCAAGCAGTGAAGCAGCAGGTGCAAAGACCCTGAGGTGGGAGCCTGGCTGGCGGGGGAATGGCTGTGCACTGATGCACAGCAGTGAGGCTTGCGTGGCTTGGGTGAGGGTCCGGTGGCAGAGGGAGTTGTGAGTGAGGCGGGCAGGGATCTGGGCCCTTGGTCTGAGTGAGATGGGACACCGTCAGAGGATCTTGAACAGAGGAGCGATGTGATCTACATTTTACCCATAAAGTTACGGCTGTCATGGAAGCTAAGGGAAGTCAGGGACAGCAGCCAGGAGACCAGTTAGGAAGTGGCTGGAATGTTCTAGAAGAGAAGCAATGCCTTATGCCAAGGCAGTAGCAGTGTAGGTGGTGAGAAGCAACCAGATTTTTGGATTAAGTTTTAAAGATAAAGCTGGCAGGATTTGCTGGCAATGCAGATGTGGACTACAGAAAAGAAAGAGGAGAGTTGAAGGTGATGACGAGCAAGGCTTTTGACTTGAGCCCCTGGGAGGCTGGAGCTGCCATCAATGTGGGGAGGCTGGCGACAGCACAGTTGTAGGTGTTTAGTGTGGGGTCCTGTTGACTGTTGCAGTAGGGATACTAAGTAGCCACCTGGCTGCCACTCACTCTGAGTCATTCTGGGTGTGGCAGGTGTCAGGGAGCAGAGAGTGGCACCCACTGTAAATGAACAATTCTGTTAAGTAATTGTGAAATCATCAGTGGTCATTTTATTGTAATGATGATGGCATTTTAGAGTGAATGTTTCTTTACTGAGCCTATAGAGTTCCATACATAGCCCTATATTGAAGTCTTCAGTTTCCAGTTGAGAAAACTGAGTTGTTTTGTTTTGTTTTGTTTTGAGACAGAGTCTCTCTGTCACCCAGGCTGGAGTGCAATGACGAGATCTCAGTTCACTGCAGCCTCTGCCTCCCGGGTTCAAGCGATTCTCCTGCCTCAGCCTCCCGAGTAGCTGGGATTACAGGCACCCACCACCATGCCCAGCTAAGTTTTGTATTTTTAATAGAGACGGGGTTTTGCCATGCTGGACAGGCTGGCCTCGAATTCCTGACCTCAGGTGATTCGCCCACCTCAGCCTCCCAAAGTGCTGGGATTACAGGCATGAGCCACTGCGCCCGGCCGAGAAAACTGAGTTTTGATGAACCCACTCTTGGAGGGGAAGGGGCAGAACTGTGGGCTTGCATCAAAGGGGAGTCACCTGAGGCCTCAGGGACAAGCGGACCTTCACAGAAGCGCAATCAGAACCTGGGTGTCAGCACCCCCAAAGGTTGGGGGGTATTTCACAATATGGACCCGTGGGAGATCGGGGAGAAGGGGCCCAGGGGAACCCTGACCTTTAGGGGCTAGGTAGAGGAGGGATCTCAAGCCAGAGTCTTCAAAAGAGCAACCGGAGATGTGAGGACAGCCTGGGACCCACAGCTGCAAGAGCAGTGGCATCCCAGGAAGAGGGAGATAGATTCATAGTGAGCAAGGTCGTGTGTCAGGAGGTCAGGCAGAGGAAGGGTCAAGATGTGCTGTCAAGGGTTCCCACGTAGGGGACTGTATAGGTGACATAGGTCATTTTGAGAGGCAACAAGATGTGGCTCTGCAGTCGCATCTGCCAGGTTCACAACTTCCACCTATGACCTTAACCAAGTGACTCGGTCCCTTGGTGCCTTATTCTCTGGGTACTTGAGAATAATTCTGGGAGGTTGCGAGGATTAAATAGGAGTGGCCCTGGAAAGACTCAGGAGAATGTCTCGTACCTTGTACGCCGTAAACACTACACATGTTGTCATCTGTAGAATTGGCATTAATGTTGGTGGGGAGAGGTGGAATGGGACCTGCAGAAGCTTGTTAGTTGAGCATGAATGAATGAATGGGAGGTGAGGATGGAGGTACTGCACCTCAGTGACTGAGCCTCTGTCACCCTCTCTACCCCTCCTCAGCAGTGATTCAATGTTGGAACCTAAAGGCACAATGACCGGGAAAGGGCTTTGTAAAAAGAAAGAAAGCGTCATGCATCTTCCAGTTGGCCCAAGCTCAAATTTGGTGTTGAATAATGAATCCCCAAAGCAGAGTTTATACATTAAAACACGCTTCATATATTATTGTTTTGAAATGTTTCTGAGTATCTAAAACAATTCCAATAGCAGAAGTATTCATTGATGTCGAGAAAGATTGTTATAACCCTGGTAATGTTTCAAAGTAGAGATATTGATTATTGACCTGAGTCAGATGTTAAAGTAGCAGCATCACGGTGCTTACCTCAGTGCAGTTATGCGAGTCGCAGCGGAAACCGCACAGAGGAGACAAGTCCATACAAAGCAAATTAAAACCCCTCCCGAGGTGTGGGCCACCATACCTCGCCAATTTATTGTGGTTTTGATGTTATATCCTTAACGACTGATGCTGTTAATCGTCTTTTCATGTGTTTACAGTTCATTTGTATATATTTGAAGAAACGTCTGTTCTGTTCCAGTCCCCTGCACACTTTTTTATTGGATTATCTTTGTTGTTGAGTTTATAATGGTACTAAATCCCTATCACATACACGATTTCCAAATATTTTCTACCATTCTGTGTCTCATTCCCTTTCTTGATAATGTCCTTCACGTTAATTCTAAATGTTTGGTAGGGTTTGCCAGTGAAGCCACTTGGTCCTGGACTTTTTTTTTTTTTTTTTTTCTCTGAGAGCAGTCTTGTTCTTGTCCCCCAGGCTGGAGTACAATGGTGTGATCTCGGCACACCGCAACCTCCACCTCCCAGGTTCAAGTGATTCTTCTGCCTCAGCCTCCTGAGTAGCTGGGATTACAGGCGCCTGGCACCACGCCCAGCTAATTTTTGCATTTTTAGTAGAGACGGGGTTTCACCATGTTGGCCCAGCTGGTCTCGAACTCCTGACCTCAGGTGATCTGCCCATCTCGGCCTCCCAAAGTGCCGGGATTACAGGTGTGAGCCACCACGCCTGGTGGTCCTGGACTTTTTATTTAATGGCTTTTGATGACTGACTCAGTCTCTTGTTATAGGTCTCTCAATTTTCTTTTTCTTCTAGAGCTTGTTTGGGTATGTTTCAAGGAATTTGATACATCTAGAGCAGTGGTCCCCAAGCCCTGGGCCACAGATGGGTACCGGTCCCTGGCCTTTTAAGAACCAGGCCCTGCAGCAGGAGGTGAACGGAGGGCAAGTGAGTGAAGCTTCATCTGTATTTACAGCAGCTCCCCATCGCTCACATTACCACCTGAACTCCACCTCCTGTCAGATCGGCAGCAGCATTAGATTCTCATAGGAGTGCAAACCCTATTGTGCACTGCACATGTGAGGGATCTAGATTGCACACTGCTTATGAAAATCTGATGCCTGATGATCTGTCAGTGTCTCCCATCACCTCCAGATGGGACCATCTAGTTTCAGGAAAACACACTCAGGGCTTTCACTGATTCTACATTGTGGTGAGTTGTATAATTATTTTACCATATATGACAATGTAATAATAACAGAAATAAAGTGCACACTGCTAGTGTAGATAATCTAATGTGTTGGTACATAATTGTTCATGGCATTCTCTTACAGCCCTTTCAATTTCTGTAAGGTTGGTAGTAATGTCCCACTTCCACTGATGATCTTAGTTACTTGCATCTTTTTTTGTTAGTAATTCTAGCTGTAGTTTTGTCACTTTTGTTGATCTTTTTGAAAGAACCAACTTTTGTTTTCATTAATTCTCCTTCTGTTCTCTATTTCATTTATCTCTGCTTTAATCTTTATGTCTTTACTTTTGCTTTCCCTAGTTTTAGTGTATCAAGGTAGTTTTTTTATGTGTGTTTTTTGTTGTTGTTGGTTTTTTGTTTGTTTGTTTTTGTTTTGTTTTTTTTTGAGACGGAGTCTCGCTTTGTTGCCCAGGCTAGAGTGCAATGGTGTGATCTCGGCTCACCTCAACCTCCACCTCCCTGTTTCAAGTGATTCTCCTGCCCTAGCCTCCCAAGTAGCTGGGATTACAGTCATGTGCCACCATGCCCAACTAATTTTTTGCATTTTTAGTAGAGACGGGGTTTCTCTATGTTGGTCAGACTGGTCTCGAACTCTTGACCTCAGGTGATCCACCCACCTCGGCCTCCCAAAGTGCTGGGATTACAGGCAGGAGCCACTGCACCTGACTGGAACTGGTTATCGTATGAGATGTCTTACTGGTGGCTTTTCCTAGGCAAAGGGAATACGATGTCGAGTTCCTGCTGGAACTTAAGTGTTAGAGATGGGGATTCAAGTTAAATGAGCGGGTGTGATTACCTGGGCAAAGCATGAGGCATGCAGAGGAATGGTGGCTCTTGAGTGGAATCAGCCTTTAGTGGTGAAAGAGGACCTCTGGTCAGATGATCCAGAGTAGCAGGGAAAGAACCAGGAGACAGTTGTAGAGGAGCCAAGAATAGAGAATTATTCTCAAAGAAAATAGACACCAAATTTTGGTGAGAATCTAAGACTGAAGTGCATTTACTGGATTCACTGACACAGGAGTAAATTGTATTTTCTGTGAGGATGGGGATGATGGTAGTGGATGCTGGGTGTACTGAATTGGGAGATGGTGAATATAAACTGCTCCTAAGTTTTTGCTTGGAAGGGGGCACTAAGGGGAGACAGGGCAGGCCTTGGTTTCAAGATGGGATAGACTTGAGCACATGGCCATGCATGGGAAATTGTCTAGCAGTAGAGAAATGAGGCTGAAAGTAAAGGAGAGCCAGGTAGTGTGAGGGTCCAGAGAAGGGGATGGGCCTGGAGCAGATTTGAAAGAATTGCCTCAAGAAGGGAGGGCAGACATCTGTTTGTCTGTCATAGAAGGAAAGGAGGAGGTCATAGATCAGTTGTGAGAAGAATATTTAAATAACTAGAAGCAAGAAGGTAAGAAAGCCTCATTTTTTTTTCTTTTTTTTAAGCAGCATTTAATATATGTTCAAGAAAATGCACTGGTCTGTCTTAGGTGATCAGTTTGGATTTTTGACAATTGTGTACACTGTATATCTGAAAATAAATAACATTTTATCACCCTAGAAAGTTCCCTTTGCTTCTTTCAGTCTATCCCTGTCTTGTGATCCTCCAATGAAGCAATCTTGTTTTTGTTTTGTTTTTTTCAATCCTATCAACTTAAATACGTTTTGCCATCATGGACATCATATTATTGCAATCAGAGCATTTCTTGTGTGTTCAGCTTCTTTGGGCCAGCATCGTAGGGATTTCTCCATGTTGTGTGTCTGCATAGTTTCTTTTTATTGCTGAGTAGTATTCCATTCTGTAAACATATTGCAATTTGTATTTCCATTCTCTGGTTGATAGATGTTTAGATCGTTTACAGTGTTTGGCTGTTAGGAATCAGACTAACACAGACATTTTTGTATGAGTCTTTGTGGATATAAATTGTTTGAAATTTCTCTTATATAAATATCTAGGAGCAGAATTGGTGGGTCAGACAGATGGTGTGCTTGTTAAAAACTGCCAAAGTGGGCCGGGCACGGTGGCTACACCTGTAATCCCAGCACTTTGGGAGGCTGAGGCGGGTGGATCACAAGGTCAGGAGATCGAGACCATCCTGGCTAACACGGTGAAACCCCGTCTCTACTAAAAATACAAAAAAAATTAGTCAGGCGTGGTGGCAGGCACCTGTAGTCCCAGCTACTCGGGAAGCTGAGGCAGGAGAACGGTGTGAACCCGGCAGGCGGAGCTTGCAGTGAGCTGAGATCACACCACTGCACTCCAGCCTGGGCGACTGAGCAAGACTCCATCTCAGAAGAAGAAAAAAAAACTGCCAAATTGTTTTCCAAAGCAGTTGAACTATTTCACAGTCCCACCATCGGGATGTGAGAGTTGCCAGTGTGTCCCAAACTCAGCAGCATTTCGTATTGGTTGTCTTTTTTATTTTGGCCGCTCTAGTTTTAATGTGCATTTCTCTAATTACTGTGAGGTTCAGCACCCTTGGATGTGATTCTTACTGGTTTTGTGAAATGTCTGTTTATTAATTAAAGTCGTTTGCCCCTTTTGTTGGGTCAATGTTTTTTTTTTCTTGCTGTTTTGGAGGAGTTCTTTTTATTTTTTTTTTTTTTTTTTTTTTTTTTTGAGACAGGAGTCTCGCTCTGTCGCCCAGGCTGGAGTGCAGTGGCACGATCTCGGCTCACTGCAAGCTCCGCTTCTCGGGTTCACGCCATTCTCCTGCCTCAGCCTCCTGAGTAGCTGGGACTACAGGCACCCGCCACGGTGCCCGGCTAATTTTTTTTTTGTATTTTTAATAGAGACGGGGTTTCACTGTGGTCTCGATCTCCTGACCTTGTGATCCGCCCGCCTCGGCCTCCCAAAGTGCTGGGATTACAGGCGTGAGCCACTGCGCCCGGCAGGAGTTCTTTTTATTTTTTCCAATAAACCTTTTGTACTCCTGTGTAGGAGTTCTTTAATCTGAACATGAATTCTTTTTCAGGTGTATGCATTGCAGATATTTTTTCCCAATCCATGGTTCACTGTTCACTGTTCATTTTTCTTTTTTCTTTTTTTTTGTTTTTATTTTTTCTTTGTATTTTTTCTGTTTTTAGAGACAGAATCTCACTCTATTGCCCAGGCTGGAGTACATGATCATAGCTCACTGAAAATGTTCTGTATGAATTTATAAGTGCCTGATTCATCTCAAAAGATTTTTAAATTCAGATTCAGTGAGTGGAGGAGGTGGCCATTAGGGAGCAAGTTGGCAGAAGCATAGGTGGCCGCGAATCTCTGAAGCGAGAGAGTTGATGTGAGAAGAAGGTTGCATGGGAGACTTTGCCCAGAGAGCAGATTTCCAAACCATTGCCTGTGAGGTGAGGCTGACTCTAGTGATGATGCCGTCCAGGCCGTGGCCCAAGGATGTATATATTGGTGTGGAATGTGGGTGCAAAGGGCATTGGAGTTTGGAACTCATGGTTGGCCCTGGGTGGACCATCTTCATGGATAGAGCCGTCCTAAGTGATTGCAGGCCTTGAAAGTAAAGGAAGAGCAGAAGTCTAGGACCAGAGTGTTTAACGAGTGAGGGGGTTTCACAGAGCCGTGCTTGGTGGCAAATCACTTAGGAAGAGTAATTCTGAACCCACTTACAGCAGATCAGGGGCTGTCCCCCCACCACATTGCTGGGAGAGTTTACCCAAGTAAGATAAAAGTCCAGGATCAGGCAGCTCTTGCTGCTCAAAAGAGGAAATGCCAAAAAACAAAACTGGGAGTTTTCTTCGGTGAGCAGGAAAGACAGATAGCCTTTGACTACTCCCAGTGTTCTTTCATTTGCTACAGATGCCAGCTTGGAGAGTCACATGAGAGCAAGAGAGTAGCTTCCTGGTTGTCCCGGTGCCCTGCTCAGGCAAATTGACCGCCATTCTCTGAGGATGGCAGCTCTGTCCCCCACATTTGGTAAGTTCTTGGGTCAGTGCATGCCCTGAGAAAGTGGGTAAGAGGCCCCTGCCACTTGATGGGGTGCAAGATACGTGCACCATAGAGGGCTTCTGGGAGAGGATGGGCGAGTGGAAAAGGGGTGGGAACAGAGCCCCAGCAACCACCCCAGTGACTGTGTCTGCTGAGGGTCTTGGTGGGTCTGGGGGCGGGGGAGTGTCTGTGTCATTGATGTGTGATGAGGATGCAGGTAATGGGTAACCCTGCGTTATCCCATTTATTATTTTGATCAACTTCAGCAAGGTCACAACTAGCTCTCAGAGCTTGCCTATTTCTTCACTCCTGGGCTGGGACTGTGTCACTTCTTAGGAGTACGTAGCCCACCACCCTCTTTCTGTTTTTGGTGGAACAGGGCTGCTCTGACTTGTTATGAAACTGATGTGTGCAAGAGAGGTGGGGAGAGGAAGAGAGAGAGAGGATTGAGGATATAAACACTCAGAGTCAGTGTGGAGCAGTTTCCTGGTTTGCAAGTGTTGTATTATGAGGCAGGGTGGGCTCTGATTCTCATGAACCCTCTTTTCTCCTCCAGCCACGTCCACCCAGGACTCCACCTGTCTCCAGGAGTCAGAATTTCCTCTTTCTTCAAAAGACCGTTCCTGTCCCCAGAATTTGGACCTGTTTGCGTGCAGTGGTCTGGAGCCTCACACGCCCAGTGTTGGTTCTCAGGTGCACTAAGATCTCTGGGTCCCTAGAGCGGGAGAGGCACTTCCTAAAGCACCCCACCAGTGCATGCTGGAATTCTTTCAGAGCTTCGTCTCAGGCGATGGATGCCAGAACGGGGCCCAAGAGAGAGCCAAGGAATATTGGGGCTGTCTTGGTGTTGGGGAAGTGATTTATGTAGCACCTGTCTCCCTCATGCTTGCAAAATGCTCAGGCCCATGCTCAACCCCAGAGACGGGGGGAAATAAAGCGAAAAGCTCTCGGAGTGGGTTAGAAGCAGAGGGAGATGAGTCCCTTGTCAGGGTTGCATTTGAAGTGACGGGACAGGACAAGACGGCCTCATCAGGGAGAGAGGATGTCTGAGGACTGTCGCCTGGAGGAAATGTTGAGCCCCATAGCAGGCCATCTGGAAATCCTGTGTTGGGTCTCTTATGCCCGGTCTTCAGCCTCAGCCATCTTACCATGAACACCATTAGGCTGGTTCCTTGCTGACCCCAAGTTTGCGTGGCGTTTCAGGAATCGGTGACTTTCCAAGATGTCGCCGTGGACTTTACCGAGAAGGAGTGGCCCTTGCTGGATTCTTCTCAGAGAAAACTGTACAAAGATGTAATGCTGGAGAACTACAGCAACCTCACTTCACTGGGTAAGGCCAGTGCCATTTCTCCACTTATTCATCCATGAATTAGATGTTTTTGTTTGAGTATGTTCTGTGACCCAGGAACGATGCAGGGGTTCAGAACACAGCCGTGAACAAGCAGCCTCAGCACCCATGCTCATGGGGCCTCTCCTGGGTATTGAGGCCCGTCCATCGCAGGGACCTTGGGGGTTCTCGGTGCGTGTCTGAGCTTGGGCATGGGCTTCTGAGATACGAAATCCCCACTCTTTTAGAGGATCAATGTGTGGGTATTTGTGATCTTATTTCCTATTTCATTTTTTTTTTTTTAATTTATTTTTGGTGATGAAGGAGTCTCACTGTGTTGCCCAGACTGATCTTGAACTCCTGGCTACAGGCACGAGCCACCATGCCTAGCCTGCGGTTTTGTTTTCTATCAATCAAAAACTTTTACTGTATCCCTTAGAAATTCTGGCACCACCACTTTGCTGCTCCTAAGTCAGACTTGTCCACCCTCAGAACACTGAAGACCCAAGTGTTGAGCCCAGGCTAATGGAACTGGTTGTCCTCTGCACGGCCCTCCCTCAACCTGTGTCTTTCCCATGAGTGTAGGGTATCAGGTCGGCAAACCCAGCCTCATCTCACACTTGGAGCAGGAGGAGGAGCCGAGGACAGAGGAGAGGGGCACTCACCAGGGCGCTTGTGCAGGTGAGCGAGCCCCAGGCGAACAGCGGTGCTGTGACTCTACCTCTATTCAGTGACTGGGGTGGAGGGAGGTAGGTTAGGGAGTGTCATCCAGGGAAACTGAGAGAGGTTCTTTCCCTCTTTTTGCCCATCCATTCTCTGACAAATCTTTTGGTCCACACACTCCTTCATCTTTGACTTTCACATTCCCATCATTGGGCTCTTTGTCCCATTCTTTCATATTTGATGTTCCTGATCATCCTCTTTCTGTCATTATCAACATCTATCAGAATTGCCTTAAATTTCTTTTTTTTTTTTTTTTTTTTTTTTTTTGAGACAGAGTCGCACTCTGTTGCCAGGCTGGAGTGCAGTGGCTCACTGCAACCTCTGCCTCCTAGGTTCAAGTGATTCTCGTGCCTCAGCCTCCAGAGTAGCTGGGACTACAGGCATGACGCCACCATGCCCAGCTAATTTTAGTATTATTAGTAGAGATGGGGTTTCACCACGTTGGCCAGGCTGGTCTCGAAAACCTGACCTCAGGTGATCCACCCGCCTCATCCTCCCAAAGTTCTGGGATTACAGGCATGAGCCATCGCGCCAGGCCTGAATTGACTTAAATTTCTACCCCCGGCATTGCCAAGTATCTTACATGACCAGATTTTTTAACAATTGCTTTTGCATCACTTTTCCTTACATAGCCCTAGGATCTGCCAAGAAATCCACGTGTCATTGTACCGTCATCCCACCATTTTCCTTTTCCAACAAATTAATACTTTTCCAATTTGTTTCAGATTGGGAGACTCCATCTAAAACCAAGTGGTCACTTCTTATGGAAGATATTTTTGGGAAGGAAACGCCCAGTGGTGTGACAATGGTAAGATTTCCTTGGGATCATTCTGGATCTTCCTTCCACATCTGAGGAGACTGGGGCAGCCTAGGTTAGAAAAGCAGTTCAAACACCAGGGCAAACAGCTTTCCTCCGAGGAAACTGTGTTTTGGAGACATTGGGCATTACCAAGTTGGGGACAACCCTAAACCTAACAGACTACTTCACCTAAAGTGCCTCTGAACAAAGATTTTTATAGCTATGTCTCAGATATTGAGTGTTGGGGCTCAATGCAGTTTTTGTTTTATTTTATATTTATGTTGTACACTTACATATCAATTCAGTTTTGGTGGTGTTTATTTATTTTTGGGGGGGCAGAAAGAGTCTCGCTCTTGTTGCCCAGGCTGGAGTACAGTGGCACCATCTTGGCTCACTGCAACCTCTGCCCCCCAGGCTCAAGCCATCCTCCCACCTCAGCCTCCTGAGCAGCTGGGACTATAGGTGTGTGCCACCACACTTGGCTAATTTTTCTATCTTTCGCAGAGATAGGATTTCACCATGTTGCCCAGGCTGGTCTTGAACTCCTGGCCTCAAGCGATCTACCTGCGTTGGTCTCCCAAAGTGCTGGGATTATAGACTTGAGCCACCACACCCAGCCTTAATTCAGTGTGTTTTTCTTGTTTGTTTGTTTTTTGAGACAGAGTCTTGCTCTTGTCACCCAGGCTGGAGTGCAATGGCACCATCTCAGCTCACTGCAATCTCTACCTTTCAGGCTCAAGTGATTCTCCTGTGCCACCCTCCCCAGTAGCTGGGATTACAGGTGCGCACCACCATGCCTGGCTAATTTTTGTATTTTTAGTAGAGATGGGGTTTCACCATGTTACCCAGGCTGGTCTTGAACTCCTGACCCCAGGTGGTCCACCTGCCTTAGCCTCCCAAAGTGCTGGGATGCCAGGCTGGAGCCACCGCACCCAGGGTCAATTCAATCTTAAACAGTGAAGAAATGCCATACGCCAAAAGCTTTGAAAAAGTAACATACGTGGGCCGGGCGCGGTGGCTTACGCCTGTAATCCCAGCACTTTGGGAGGCTGAGGCGGGTGGATCACGAGGTCAGGAGAGTGAGACCATCCTGGCTAACACAGTGAAACCCCGTCTCCACTAACAATACAAAAAATTAGCTGGGCGCGGTGGTGGGCCCCTGTAGTCCCAGATACTCAGGAGGCAGGAGAATGGTGTGAACCCGGGAGGCGGAGCTGCAGTGAGCCAAGATTGCACCACTGCACTCCAGCCTGGGCGACAGAGCGAGACTCCGTCTCAAAACAAACAAACAAACAAAAAAACAGAACAAAAAGTAACATACGTGGCGCCTTGTGGCCTGGCATTCACCTGTTGTCTTTGATGGAGCTCAAACGGGGTAGGGACAACATGTCCGCCCGGCAGATGGTGACAGCTCTAGTCATAGTAATGCGCTTCTATCTGTTCACAGCAGTGTATGTGGGGATGACGCTTAGGGTTGCAATGAATATGAGAATTGCCTTAACACTCATGTCTTAACCAACAGGAAAGAGCCGGTCTTGCAGAGAAGTCCACCGAATACGCTCACTTGTTGGAAGTCTTCGGCATGGGCTCCCATCTCACTCAGCCAATGGGAAGGCACGCTGGCAAGAGGCCCTATCACCGCCGGGACTACGGGGTAGCGTTCAAGGGCAGGCCGCACCTCACTCAGCACGTGAGCATGTACGACGGGAGAAAAATGCACGAATGTCATCAGTGCCAAAAAGCCTTCACCACGAGCGCGTCCCTCACACGGCACAGGAGAATCCACACGGGGGAGAAGCCTTACGAGTGCAGCGACTGCGGGAAAGCCTTCAACGACCCTTCCGCCCTTAGGAGCCACGCAAGAACTCACCTCAAAGAGAAGCCCTTTGACTGCAGTCAGTGTGGAAATGCATTCCGGACCCTCTCGGCCCTGAAAATCCACATGAGAGTCCACACTGGCGAGAGGCCTTACAAGTGTGATCAGTGCGGGAAGGCGTACGGCCGGAGCTGCCACCTCATTGCACACAAGAGAACCCACACCGGAGAGAGGCCCTACGAGTGTCACGACTGTGGGAAGGCTTTCCAGCATCCCTCCCACCTCAAAGAGCACGTGCGGAATCACACGGGGGAGAAGCCCTACGCGTGCACGCAGTGCGGCAAAGCCTTCCGCTGGAAGTCGAACTTTAATTTGCACAAGAAGAACCACATGGTGGAGAAGACCTACGAATGTAAAGAATGCGGGAAATCCTTTGGCGACCTCGTGTCCCGGAGGAAACACATGAGAACTCACATCGTCAAGAAACCCGTGGAATGTCGGCAGTGCGGGAAGACCTTCCGAAACCAGTCCATCCTTAAGACTCACATGAACTCTCACACTGGAGAGAAACCATACGGGTGCGATCTCTGCGGGAAAGCCTTCAGCGCGAGTTCCAACCTCACCGCACACAGGAAGATACACACGCAGGAGAGACGCTACGAATGCGCCGCCTGCGGCAAAGTCTTCGGTGACTATTTATCCCGGCGGAGGCACATGAGCATTCACCTGGTAAAGAAACGCGTTGAGTGTAGGCAGTGTGGCAAGGCCTTCAGGAACCAGTCAACGCTGAAGACGCACATGCGAAGCCACACGGGGGAGAAACCGTACGAATGCGATCACTGTGGGAAGGCCTTCAGCATAGGCTCCAACCTGAACGTGCACAGGAGGATCCACACTGGGGAGAAGCCCTACGAATGCCTTGTCTGCGGGAAAGCCTTCAGCGACCACTCATCCCTCAGGAGCCACGTGAAGACTCACCGGGGAGAGAAGCTCTTTGTGTCGTCTGTGTGGAAAAGGCTCCAGTGAGCGCGCCTGCTTGAAAGACACAGGATGACTCAGACCGGAAACAGACCTCGTGGGTGCAAGAGGAAGCCTCTGTGAGCTCGCACCTTACTGGGCGCAAAAGAATCCACGGAACCTGGGAGAAGTCCAATTCCTGTAAAAACTGTGGGAAGACGAGGCGTTCTCATCCCATAAGAGGTTTGTGAGAACTCACGCTGGGGGTGAAAATGTACGTCTGTAGCAAGGAGAAGCCTTCAGGGTACATTCGGCTCTTAACAAACACGGGAGGACTTAATGGCAGCTTGGCATGTAATGTCAAAATCCCAGCTTGGCATTTAATGTCAAAATGACTTCAGACCACTTCTAGCCTTCTGGGTCTGTGAGTAATAATAAGCACACTAGGGAGCATCTCTGTAAATGCAGTGGCTGGGGAACCCCTTCTAGTCTCACTGGAGTCCTCATGACAGAAATCAGACTGAAGAGAGAAATCAGTCAAGTAAGGAACGTGGGAAGGTCATGAACGGGCCGCAAACCACGGCCAGCTGCCTGTCTCCGTATGGTTTGCCAGCTAACAATAGTGGTTCCACCTTTAAGGAGGAAGAATGTGTGATAGAGAACATTTGTGACCAGTGAAGTCTGAAATACTTCCTGTCATCTGCCCCTTTCCAGAAAAACCTGGCCGACCCTTGGTCTACAGCATGGGTTCTCAGCCGGGCGGCGATTTGGCTGTCCAGGCGTCATTTGGCAATGTCTAGAGACATTTTTGGTGGTTAGAACTGGGGGAAGATACTCCTGACTTGTAGTAAGAAGACATAAGGATGCTGCTAAGTCCCCTCCAGTGCACAGGAGCCCCCCACAACGAAGAATTCGTGCCCCCGAACGTCACCGTTGCTGAGGTTGAAAATAATCATGCAGTCATTCCTCAATTACTGCCTGCAGCAACCCCTCTGTTTTTATGAATCTTGTGAGCACTTACGCTAGGAGAAATTCTTTTGCAAAACTTTTAAAATACAATTAGCGCTGATAATTCCTATGTGGAAATGATTCCAGCCATGGTCCCCTCACTTGTGCATGTGAACATTCTCACTGGGAGAGAAGCCCCAGCGAGATTTTCCGGTGAATACGGGATTGCACTTACTCTTTCATCATGGAAACAGAGCCCCAAGAGAAGCCCCAGTGAGATTTTCTGATGAATACGGAATTGCGCCTACTCTCTCATCATGAAAACGGAGTCCCGCTCATAAATTTTTCGTCTTTATTTTTAAGGTTACACTCCTCTAAATAACCCTTAAGCCTCATCAAGAAAGGTTTGTATATAGTATTTTTACTATAGCTTCATCCTTGATAACGTCCTAATTTCCTTTTGGACAACGCCCTTGACTAATGGCATATTTAGATCTGTGTGACATTGGTCTACTTCTCAGTACCCGTTTGTTACTGGTACCTGATGCACACGGATTGCGACCAGAGCACGATGCCTCCGTGAAGTGGTGGCATGTTTGCAGCCTGCTGTCCAGCCAAGAGTGACAGATACATCTAGTGGCTTCCCTGGTATCCACTCTTATCTTTTTCCATTATCAAGAGAATCCAGGTTCTGTCAGATTAGTAAAGTGTGCTAATCTAAATTTTAAAAAATCTCTTACAGGTTTTCTTGCAGCTAGTACCATCCATGTCCCACAGCCCTGGCCACTGACAGATCAGCAGATGTCCCCACGTGGGCTTCTGAGAAAGCTCTTGAACAGGGGTCATTCTTAAACCTGAATTCCTCCCCGTATGTTTTGTTCTTTGCTTTACCCCCTACTTTTCACCTTGCAAAGAGATCCAGTACCTAGTATTGGAAGATCCCCCTTACGACCGCGCGGATGAAAGCCACAGTCTAAGGAAGTGACTGCAGAAAGCTCACAGTGACCCTGGCCTTCCCCGTGGCTTCTTTGAGTGTCTGCACCAGCCCTGGACTTCCAGACTTCTCTCACATCAGAAAAAATAAAACTGATTATTGGTTTAAGCTGCTATGGCTATTTCATTGTTTTTCTTTTAAATTTATTTATTTTGAGATGAGGGTCTCCCTGTGTTGCCTTCAAGTGATTCTCCCGCCTCAGCCTCTGAGTAGCTGGGACTACAGGCGCCGCCACCACACCCAGCTAGTTTTTGTATTTTTAGTAGAGACAGGGTTTCACCATGTTGGCCAGGATGGTCTCAATCTCTTGACCTCGTGATCCTCCCACCTCGGCCTCCCAAAGTGCTGGGATTACAGGCGTGAGCCACCACACCCGGCCCATTGGTGAGTTGTATAACTACTACCTAAACATGTGGGTAGAATATGTATATTTTTAATTGTGGGATATCGGTTTTTTCATCCGGTTACACCGATCTTTCACATTGTATTTCAACTCTTTGTTTATATTTTCTTGACTTAGAGATATATTAGTTTTCACAAAAGCTCAAGGTGACAGGTACTGTCAGCATCTCTGTTTTGCATATGGGGAATCTGAGGCAAGAAAGTTGAGGTGTACTTGTCTGAGGTCAGCCTGTTAGCTGGTGGCAGTGTTTGCCTCTGACCCCTGTTGTCTGCCTCCGGAGCTTATACCTCCTTTATGCCCGGTGCAGGCACGGTTTTGTGGTCTCCAGGGTCTATAGCAGTGATTGCAGATTTTTGCCCTGGTGGTGCTTACTTTCTATTTGGGGTGGGGCACCTGATAAACCAGTAAATATATTGTGTATCAGATGGTGGTAAATGCAGTGGAAACAACTATGGTGATGAGAGGCAGCATGTGGGTTGAAGGAAGCTATCGGGTGGGTAGGGAAAGCCTGGGATTGAAGCAGAGATGTCAAGGAACTGGAAGCACGCGCCCTTAATCTGGGGAAGAGCACCCTTGGCAGCTCAAAGGCCACAAAAAGGAATTGTGCTTGGGGCAGCCATGCAGCAGCAGAGGGGCAGGTGTGGTGGAGTGAGGCAAGTTCGGGCATCGTGGATGATGAGGTCAGAGCTGTATCAGAGACTCGGTTCACAGGTGGGTCTGGCTAGTTAACTAGATCTTGAACAGAAGAGTGACAACTATCCAATTTCTTTCTTTTTTTTTTTTTTTTTTTTTGAGACAAAGTCTTGCTCTGTCGCCCAGGCTGGAGTGCAGTGGCCGGATCTCAGCTCACTGCAAGCTCCGCCTCCTGGGTTTACGCCATTCTCCTGCCTCAGCC
The DNA here is from genome assembly GCF_024542745.1 of Macaca thibetana thibetana. Classification (NCBI taxonomy): domain Eukaryota; kingdom Metazoa; phylum Chordata; class Mammalia; order Primates; family Cercopithecidae; genus Macaca; species Macaca thibetana. The sequence continues at coordinate 15,126,943 of NC_065596.1, read as the reverse complement.
TCCCGAGTAGCTGGGACTACAGGTGCCCGCCACCTCGCCTGGCTAGTTTTTTGTACTTTTTAGTAGAGACGGGGTTTCATCGGGTTAGCCAGGATGGTCTTGATCTCCTGACCTCGTGATCCGCCCGCCTCGGCCTCCCAAAGTGCTGGGATTACAGGCTTGAGCCACTGCGCCCGGCCTTTTTTTTTTTTTTTTGAGATAAAGTCTCGCTCTGTCGCCCAGGCTGGAGTGCAGTGGCCGGATCTCAGCTCACTGCAAGCTCCGCCTCCTGGGTTTACGCCATTCTCCTGCCTCAGCCTCCCGAGTAGCTGGGACTACAGGTGCCCGCCACCTCGCCTGGCTAGTTTTTTGTACTTTTTAGTAGAGACGGGGTTTCACCGGGTTAGCCAGGATGGTCTCGATCTCCTGACCTCGTGATCCGCCCGTCTCAGCCTCCCGAAGTGCTGGGATTACAGGCTTGAGCCACCACGCCCGGCCAACTATCCAATTTCAATTTTCAGAAGGATCACAGTGGCTTCTGGATGGAGAGGCTAAAGAGGGAGGAGATATGAACAGAAGCCAGTTGGAAGGCCATTGCAGAATTCAAGTGAAATGTAATGGCAGCCAGGTTAAGTAGGAGGAGGAGTGGTGTGGGAGAGAGTCACACTGATGAATATAATCGTAGTTTCATTTTCACTTCCAGACTGATCCTTTTATTGTCATCCCACTATTCTGCTTTGAACTGCTAATGAACAGTCGGATTTTCCCATTTTTCCTGATGATGAGCAGTGCTGCTGTAAGGTGTACGTGCCTTCTGGAGCACTCGTAAGTTTTTCCAGGAGTGTGAGGTTGTGGGTTGTATGGTCTCTGCATGTGTATCCTATCAGTATAACGCCAGAGTCATTTCTACAGTGGTTGTATAATAATCCTGTGTGTGTGTTTTAAAACAGATTTTTATTGAAATGTAACATACATATAGAAATGTGCTTAATTCGGCCAGGCGTGGTGGCTCACGTCTGTAATCCCAGCACTTTGGGAGGCCGAGGCTAGAGGATCACAAGGTCAGGAGTTCGAGACCAGCCTATCCAACACTGAATTTATATTTAAATTCTACTCTGCTGTATTTAGTAGAGACTAAAAATACAAAAATTAGCCGGGCATGGTGGTGGGCACCTGTAATCCCAGCTACTCAGGAGGCTGAGGCAGGAGAATCACTTGAAACTGGGAGGTGGAGGTTGCAGTAAGGTGGGATCGTGCCACTGCACTCCAGCCTGGGCGACAGAGTGAGACTCCGTTACAAAAAAAAAAAAAAAGCGAGAAATGTGCTTAATTCAAAATTGTACAAACCAGTTACCACATGAACACTCACCTGAACACTTCCACGTAATCACCAGGTCAAGACAGTATTACCAGTATTCCAGATACCTCCTTGTTTTTCCCTCCAAATTACACACTCTGCTCTGTAGGTAACCAGTAGTCTGACTCTGACAGTATGGCTTGGCTTTCTGTTTTTGAGCCCTGTGCAAAAGCAACCATAGAGTATGCATTCTTTATTTTTTCCTTTTATCTGTTTTAATTTGCCCAATATTTTTATGAGATGATACATATTGTTTTCTGTGTCTCTAACTAGTACATTTTATTCTATTCCTTTGTTTGAACATTCCACAATTCATCCCAGCATCTTGTATTGATGACCGTTGGACTTTGCAGTTTGGGGTTATTGTGATGAATACTGCTATCAGCACATTTGAATATTTCTGGTCGTGCACAGTACCTGTATTTCTCTTGAGTGCATACCCTGGACAGACATGGCTGGGTCGTATGAGATACATTTGTTCATTTTCAGCGGACGCTGCCAGTTTTCGACAGTTTATATTCGAACAAATTGTGTGGAGTTAGACAAGAGGATACTCACATTGCCTTCCTTGTCCGACTGATTTGTATACTCTGCATGGGAGCCCTTTGGACCTGTGTTTTGGAGATATTTTCTCCCGCTCTGTGGTGTGCCTCTTCATGTTACTGATTCTTTGGCCATGTTCAGATGACTGATTAGCCTATCAAAGGCATTCTTCCATTTCTTTATGGTGGCTTTGATTTCTGCTCTTTCCTTCTGATTCTTTGAGTTAACATTTTTCTGCTGACGATGCAGGGCAGATGAGCCCCCAAATTGGGGGTTAGCCCAGGAGGGCTCTTGGCTTTGTTCAGGAAAGAATTCAAGAGCCAGCTGGTGGTAAAAGAAACTGTGTTTATTGAAGCAGCAGGGCACGGCAGAGTGGCTGCCCCTTGTGGAGCAGCGCTGACTCAGGCAGTATGCCCAGAGTGGCAGCACGTAGGCTGTTGGCTAGCAGTATTTATACCCAGTTTTAATTACATGCAAATTAAGGGGTGGGCTATTCAGACAGCACTCCTCATTCACCTTCCGCCATGATTGTGAGGCCTCCCCAGCCATGTGGAACTGGGAGTCCCCGTTAAACCTCTTGATGAATTACCCAGTCTCGGGTATGCCTTTATTAGCAGCGTGAGACACAGTTGCTGCGGCCCATAAAAGACACATAGTTTTAAGTCTGTTTCCTGCAGTTCTCCTATGAGTGGCCAGGGTTTTGATTTTTTTTTTTTTTTTTGCATGTTCAAATTAAGGGTAGATGAGTCTGAGGGTCTTGCTCCGGCTCTGTCTCAGGCCCCCCACCAGCTGTTCCTCTTTCTTGCAGTTTACCTAACAGAGCCTTGGGGTGGGCATGTGTGGGACCATGTTGCTAAGATTTAATGCTTTTTCTCATTGTACTCATAGTTATGTTGCAATTTTGGCATTCTCTATGTCTTAAAGGCAGTGTTGAAGGTATAGCTTTGTGTAGAAGATTCGTAATTGTGGACTTACTTCATAGCATTTGAGAGGAGATTTGGGGAGGTTGCTTACAACTCACTGGCCATTGGTTTTAGTTACCTGGAAGCCTCCTCACCTTAGTTTTTGGAGATACTTTGGCTGGATATTTTATTTTATATTTTATTTTATTTTATTTTATTTTTATTTTTATTTTTTATTTTATTTTATTTATTTTAGTTTAGTTTAGTTTAGTTTATTTCTTGAGACAGAGTCTCTGTTGCCCAGGCTGGAGTGCAGTGATCTCAGCTCACTGCAACCTCCACCTCCCAGGTTCAAACGATTCTTGTGCCTTAGCCACCTGAGTAGCTGGGGTTACAGGTTTGCACCACCATGCCTGGCTAATTTTTGTATTTTTAGTAAAGTCAGGGTTCCACCATGTTAGCCAGGCTGGTCTTGAACTCCTGACCTCAGGTGATCTGCCCGGCCCTCGGCCTCCCAAAGTGTTGAGATTACAGGTGTGAGCTACCGCGCCTGGCCTGGATATGTTTAAAGAGGTCATTTCTTTGTCTTCTGGCCTCCACTGTTCCTGACTAAAAGTCAGCGTTATTCTTAACATTACTCCCCTGTGTGTAATGTGTTGCTTGTCACTGGCTCCTTTTCAGATAATTATCTTGGGTTTTCAACAGTTTGACTCTGTGTCTTGCAGTTTCCTGTGCATTTGCTCTGCTTGGGGATCCTTGAGATTCTTAGATCTGTGAGTCACTGTCTTTCACAAGGAGGTATTTGGCCATTATTTCTTCATAATTTTTTAATTGTGGTAAACATAACATGAGATTCACCGTCTTTATTTTTGTTTGTTTGTTTTGTTTTTTGAGACGGAGTCTCGTTCTGTCACCCAGGCTAGAGTGCAGTGGCACAATCTTGGCTCACTACAACCTCCACGTCCTGGGTTCAAGCGATTCTCCTGCCTCAGCCTCCTGAGTAGCTGGGACTACAGGTGTGCACCACCATGCCCAGCTAATTTTTGTATTTTTAGTAGAAACGGAGTTTCACCATGTCGGCCAGGATGATCTCGATCTCTTGACCTCGTGATCCACCCACCTCGGCCTCTCAAAGTGCTGGGATTACATGTGTAGAGCCACCGTGCCTGGCCCCATTTTAATCATTTTTCAGGTGTACTGCTCAGTGGCATTAAGTACACTAACAATATTGGCTACCACCACTATCCATTTTCAGATCTTTCTCTTCATTCCAAAACATTCTGTAGCCATTAAGCAATCACTCCTCAACACTTCTGCCTTCAGCCCCTGGTAACTTGTAGGTAATGTCCATGAATTTTGTCAGAAGTAGAATAAAAAAACATGTTGTTTCGTGTGCATCTGCCTTATTTCTTTAAAAGTAATGTTTTCAAGGCTTATCCATGTTGTAGCATATATCAGAATTTCATTCCCTTTTATGGATTAATAATATTCTATTGCATGTATGTGTTACGTTTTATTCATTCATCTATTGATGAATATTTGGGCTGTTTCTACCTCTTGGCTATTGTGAATCATACTGATGTTGATGATTTTCTTTTTTCTTGAAATGGAGTCTCGCTCTGTCACCTAGGCTGGAGTACAGTGGCACGATCTGGGCTCACTGCAACCTCCGCCTCCTGGGTTCAAGCAGTTCTCCTGCCTCAGCCTCCCGAGTAGCTGGGTACTCGCCGAGTAGCCTGCCACCATGCCCGGCTACTTCTTGTATTTTTAGTAGAAACAGGGTTTCACCATGTTTGTCAGGCTGGTCTTGAACTCCTGACCTCAGGTGATATGCCCACCTCAGCCTCCCAAAGTGTTGAGATTACAGGCGTGAGCCACTGCGTCCAGCCTGAAGACAGCATTCTTAGCATCAAGGATGCAAAGTTGAGGCACAGGAGATCTATCCAAAGCAACCTCATTACACTGAGACTTCTTAGCCATTTCTCTACTTGATTAACCACCCTAGCCCACACCCTTGGCTTTATCCCATTAGCGCAGTTTGCTTGTCTGTCCAATTCAGTATATAAATGTTTGGCTCTTAACTGTTTTTCTGGTCTATTTCCTTATGAGGATCCTAATGCCACATAAAACTTTCATTAAACAAATACATGTGTATGCTTTTATCTTGTTAACTTAATCATATGTCAGTGTAATTGATGGGCCCAGCAAGGATCCTAAGATGACGTAGGTGAAATCATGTTGCCCCTGCAGTATGGACATTGGTTTGTAAGTGTCTGTTTGAGTTCCTGTTTTCAATTCTCAGGAATTTTCCTAAGTTGTTTTCTTCCTCATTTTCTCCTTTTGAAACTCTAGCTGTGCCACAGGACTGTGAAGTTCCTGTTTCATTTTTCTAATGTGTTTGTTTTCCAGTTTGTATGACTTCTACTGATATATCTTAAAGTTCACTAACTCTTCTGTCCTCTTCATCTGTCAAATCCATTTAGTGACTCCTTAAAATCCAGATGTCTGAGGTTCTTAGGAAAACAGGTGCTTCTGCCCAATGTAGCTTGAATTTGCTCTGAATGTGGCAGTCCCCTAAGCCAGTAACACAACTGCCTCCTGGCCTGCCCTGGCCACCCAGGGAGGAATGAAGGGAGAGATGGGTGTAGTGGTAATAAACCTTGCTGTGCACAGCTTTGTGTAACAACTGGAAAGGGCGATGTGTTTCTCTGCTCCCATCCCCAAGCCTGATTTCTTCAAGATGCAGTAACTGACATCCCCACACATGGCCTCCCCTCCACATCCTGTTATTTCATTAGAAACCCTGCCTAAGGAACAAGGAAATCCTACAAAGAGGATGTCTCAGGTACCCATCAGCAGCCATGCAGTGATAACAAGTGGGTCTGATGCCATTAAAAGGTTGTTTTGAAACCACCTGCTGCTGCAAGCAGAACCCAATCGCATAGGAATCCAAGCTCCATGATGGAGCTTTGGCCATTGTTTTTAGTTACCAGGAAGGAAAATGGTGAGATTGAGATTGAGCCTGGAGGGCCGGCGGGGACCTTATGGCTGTGAAGACCCTGGACTCTTGTGTTGCTGGAGATGGTGTTCGTGCCCTCACAAGGTCTGCTCAGCCCTCTTTCTGCCATGTGGAGAAGCAGCTACTGCCATTCAGCACAACACTCCAGCCTTGGTGACACAGCGAGACTCTGTCTCAAAAAAAAAAAAATATATATATATATATATAAAATATATATAAATAATGTGTGTGTATATATATATATATATAAAAATAATGTATTGTGCTAACTTTCTTCTTTGTAAAAGCCCTTGGGGGATTGTTAGGTGTGTGTCTTGGCTTGAATTTGGGTTTTTTTTAGACCAGAGATCCCTAGTCCCTTTGGAGCTGTGAGTGTGAGGGTATTTGTGTTTCTTGAGAAGGTCTAAGAGTTGCCATCAGTTTGGTGGCAGGGTATGTTGTACTTAGGGACCTTGTCAGAATGGATAACCCATTTTACCTCCATCACTTACAAAACAACGACTTTTATCAGCTACATTAAAATGCCAGCAATGTCATACTACATTCTCATAAACACTGGGAGTTAACTGCTAACTTTCTCGTCCGGGTATTCATAGGCTTTGGCAAGGCAGCTGTACACAAAACTGGTCCCATTCGTAGTAATCTTGATGTTAAACTTTGGAGCCAGAGTACAAGCAAATATATAAACACTAGGAAGAAAAGTAAATGCAGAGAAGAATAAATGCTATGAGGAAGAGTAAAGTTGAGGAGGGGAATAGACAGATGGGATTGACGCATTCAACCTGTGCAGTGTACAGTGTAGACTTTTTTTTTTGAGATGGAGTCTCACTCTGTCGCCAGACTGGAGTGCAGTGGCGCGATCTCTGCTCACTGCAAGCTCCGCCTCCCGGGTTCACGCGGTTCGCCTGTCTCCGCCTCCTGAGTAGCTGCGACTACAGGACCCCGCCACCACGCCCGGCTAATTTTTTAATATTTTAGTAGAGACAGAAGTGTATACTCATTTTTGGCCACTTTATCTTTTTAGGAAACAATCAACACAGAAATCCTCAAGAGGCAGCTTTCCTGTACATTTCAGTTTCTCCTAAAACAGAAGAGGGCTGAGAATGCTTACTGAGGAATCATCCAAGCATTTCTTTCTGTCATGACAAGAGCAATTCCAGTGTGCTTCATGAGACCCTGCTTCTCTCGCTGTATTTGGTTTTCAGGTTGCAAGATTTGAAAAACGCTTGTCAAAACCCGACAGTTATTTCTGTTTTCAAGGGCAGTTTGATCTGCATTTTCTTCCAGTCCATTCATTTCTCTCTGGTTTGGCCTCCAAGGTCTTAATCTTTTGCCCAAGAAAAGCCCTTACATTTAAGCAACATGAGTTCCTTGATTTATCTTTAGCCCACTGCTACTTTCCTGAGTTCAGAATAAAAGCTGATTATTATTATTGTTGTTGTTTATTGTTATTATTAGTTTGAGACAGAGTCTTGCTCTGTCACCCAGGCTGGAGTACAGTAGCATGATCCACATTTTCATTTTTGAGCTTCCTTAGCTAAGTGGTTTTACTTTCTTCCCTTTCCATCTCTCTTTCTCTCTTTCTTTATATTTATTTCTCTAGATTTTTAAAATTCTGTCTCTCTCTTTGCTCCAATTTCTCCATTGTGACCTCTGCCTCCCGGGCTCAAGCGATTCTCCTGCCTCAGCCTTAGGAGTAGCTGGGATTATAGGCGCCCGCTACCACCACACATGGCGAAATTTTGTGTTTTTAGTAGAGACAGAGTTTCGCCATGTTGGCCAGGCTGGTCTTGAACTCCTGACTTCAGGTGATCTACCCACCTCAGCCTCCCGAAGTGCTGGGATTATACCAGCCTTGGGCCTTGACAGTTATTTTGACCTAACATTGGTGATAATTTCTCTCTCCCTCACCCGAGAAGATGGCGGATTGGAGCTCTTTTTACATAGATCGACCAGTCTTCCCAGCAACACTGAAAAGTCATTTACTTTCTGCAGAGAAAGAGACAGATGCAAAGAGTCAACTCACCAGCTGGAAACTGGGATCAGTATCAAGTGCTTACTCTTACCATTCAACTCTTGCTTCACCTTTTGACCCCTTTCATGCCTTCATCAACCAGTGAATCTGTTGGGCTCAGAGTTCATGACATAGGGGCTCGTGGTGTTCCATTTGGCTTCCTGAAATCCCTTCATTTCCCCCTTGCAGTGCTTCCACACAGGACTTTGGGTGGGTAGTCAGGGCAGTTTACATCCCTGAGTGAAAATGCTGAATGTTCAGCAAGCCTTGGTCAGAAGTTTTCCAAGGCTCATGAGTGAAGAAATAGCAATGACTCGCTGGCTATTGCCAGGGCTGAGAAAAAGAATGTGTACCCTAGAGGCTGGGCCCAAGAGGAAGAGAGTACTTTCTCTCAGCATTGAGGAAAATCGACCATTTTTAAAATGAGCCTTGGGAACCGGCATAACTGGTCCCTCTGTGCCCAATTTCTCCATCCCAATAATGAATTCCATGGACAACCTCAGTGGCCCATGACAGTTGCTTCTCGTTGCACTTCCCTGCCAATTCTCAGAAAGAAAGTGTCACACAGTCTCTGGAGGGAACTTCTAATTACAGGAACACAGTCTGCTTGTCTGAGTCTTATTTTCAGTTCTTGGACCCTCTCCAGCAAGGACTGTCTCTGTCTTGTGTAACCTTTGGGTAACATCCAATCCACTCAGGAATTCTTCCCTGCTAGGGAACGTACTCTATACACCCAACGAATATTAGCTAAGTGCCTTACACTTTTAACTAGGTTTTGGGAAGAAAGATCAATAAGACAAAGTATTGCCTTTAAGGGAGTAAAGGTCTAGGAGAAGAGAGAGATCAACAGTAAATAAAGATACCTAGTATGGTGGGTGAATCCATTTGGGAGACCCCAGATGAGGAAGATGTTGAACTTGGGGCCATCAAGAAAATCAAAGTAGAAGAGATGATGCAAGCTCAGTGTAGAAGGATGATGATTATGATGATGATTATTATTTGGAGATGGAATCTCGCTCTGTTGCCCAGGCTGGAGTGCAGTGGCACAATCTCAGCTCACTGCAACTTCCGTCTTCCAGGTTCAAGAGGTGCTCCTGCCTCAGCCTCCCAAGTAGCAGGGACTACAGGCACACGCTGCCATGCCCGGCTAATTTTTTTGTATTTTAGTAGAGACAGGGTTTCACTGTGTTCCCAGGCCTGTCTCGAACTCCTGAGCTCTGGCAATCCACCCACCTCGACCTCCCAAAGTGCTAGGATTACAGGCGTGAGCCACCGAGGCCTGCCGTGTAGGATTATTAAGAGTTCAGAAGCACAAATAAGCATGCTAATCCTGAGTGCAAAGGCACCAAAAAAATGACAGTATATTACATTCTGTAGATAAAAGACAATCTTTGGAGTAGGAGGCAGACTTGAAAGGTACTATGGGACAGATTTGTGGAACACACACATTTCCTTTCTTCTCTTTTTTTTTTAAAAGACTCGGTCTCATTCTGTTGCCCAGATTGGAGTGCGGTGGCATGATCATAGCTCTCTGCAGCCTCAACCTCCTGGGTTTAAACCATCCACCAACCTCAGCCTCTTAAGCACCCGGACTATAGGCACACACTACCATGCCTGACTAATTCAATTTTTTATTTTTGTAGAGACGCGGTCTTGTTACGTTGCCCAAGCTAGTCTCAAACTCCTGGGCTCAAGCAATCCTCCTGCCTCAGCCTACCAAAGTGCTGGGATTACAGTCATGAGCCACTGCACCTGACTCACACATATATATCTATCTGTTAGTCTATCAGATTCAATGTAAATGTTAGTTGAAAATTGATGGAAACCAATTGATATTTGATGAAGTTTGCAGTTGAGCAAGGTAACTGGTTCCCAATTGTGGAATGCAATGAAGGGTCCTGTTTCTATGAGCTTTTGTTTCATAGCCCCCCAAAACATGGTGGTTTAAGACAACGACCAGGCTGGGCTCAGTGGCTCATAATCCCAGCATTCTGGGGGCCAACAGGCAGGAGGATTACTTGAGTCCAGGAGTTCAAGACCAGCCTGGGCAATACGGTGACACCCTGTCTCTCAAACACTACCACCATCCCACCACCATTTATTTAGCGTTTGTTGTTTGACAGTTTGGGCTGTGCTTGGCCTGAGAGTTCTCTTGACTGGCTTCTGCAGTCATTTTCTAGGTGGGGCGGAAATGTTTATTGTTCTTCGCTCAATGTCTCATCCCCCGAGCCATCTGGGTAAGGCCTGTTCACACATTGCTGGAGTCTTCCAGCAGAGCTTGTATCGGGTGTGCCTGCACCCCATCAGCCAGTGCAATCATGGGTGAGCCCAAGGTGGAAGGGCGCTCAGTTACACAGAAGGGGCTTGGATATAGGAAAGATAAGACACAGTGGTCATTCTTTTCTGCAGTTGGCCACAAGGCCAGTGTATTATTGCAAGAATCTAAGTAAGGGGAACAGCTTTATTGAGATGTGATGAACATGTGGGAAATTCACATATTTAAAGCATACAACCTAATCAATTCCCTTCTCTCTGTCCTATCATAATACTTCCCCTGGAAACTTTTTTTTTCTTGAGACAGAGTCTCACCTTGTTGCCCAGGCTGGAGTGCAGTGGCATGATCATGGCTCACTGCAGCCTCAGCCTCTCAGGCTCAAGTGATTCTCCTGCTTCAGTTTCCTGGGTAGCTGGGACTACAAGACACATGCCACCATGCCTGGCTAATTTTTCTGTTGTTTGTAGAGATGGGGTTTTGCCATGTTACCCTGTCTGGTATCGAACTTCTGAGCTCAAGCGATCCTCCCATCTCGGCCTCCCAAAGTGCCGGGATTACATGCATGAGCCACCATGACCGGCCTGATTCCAGGTCTGATAGAAAAACTCTTTCAACCAACTGCCAATTGGAAAAACTTTGAATCTGCATATGACCTGGAAGCCCAGCTTCCAGTTTTCCCACCTTTCTGGACTGAACCAATGTACATCTTTTTTTTTTTTTTTTTTTGAGATGGAGTATTGCTCTGTTGCCCAGGCTGGAGTGCAGTGGCGCATCTTGGCTCACTGCAAGCTCCACCTCCCAGGTTCACACCATTCTCCTGCCTCAGCCTCCCAGGTAGTTGGGATTACAGGTGCATGCCACCACACCCGGCTAATTTTTGTATTTTTAGTAGAGACAGGGTTTCGCCATGTTGGCCAGGCTGGTCTCGAATTCCTGGCCTTAAGTGATCCTCCCACCTCGGCCTCCAAAGTGCTGGGATTACAGAGGCTTGTTTTTTTATTTTTTTTATTTTTCTTTTGTTTTTTGTTTTTCATTTTTGAAATGGAGTATAGTCCTGTCGCCCAGGCTAGAGTGCAGTGGCGCATCTTGGCTCACTGCAAGCTCTGCCTCCCGGGTTCACGCCATTCTCCTGCCTCAGCCTCCTGAGTATCTGAGACTACAGGTACCCGCCACCATGCCCGGCTAATTTTTTATATTTTTTTAATCAGTAGAGACGGGGTTTCACCATGTTAGCCAGGATGGTCTCAATCTCCTGATCCACCTGCCTCAGCCTCCCAAAGTGCTGGGATTACAGGCATGAGCCACTGCACCTGGCTGAACCAATGTACATCTTATTTGTATTGATTGATGTTTCCCTAAAATGTATAAGACCAAGCTGTAGCCTGACCACTTTGGGGGCACATGTTCTCAGGATCTTCTGGGGCTGTGTTATGGGCCATCGGTCACTCATATTGGCTCAGAATAAATCTCTTCAAATATTTTACAGACTTTGATTCTTTTCACCAACATCAATATGAGAATTTAGTTCATAATACAGACATATCACAAGTCAAGTCATAAAAGGCAAATTATGTAAAAAAAAAAAAAAAAAAAAAAAAGGTGCTTAGGAAACTAGAAAACTAGATAACTTCTTTTAAAAATTAAAAAAAATTTTTTTTTTAAATTCCTTAGCCGGGCATGGTGGTGGGCACCTGTAGTCCCAGCTACTTGGGAGGCTGAGGCAGGAGAATCGCTTGAACCCAGGAGGTGGATGTTGCAGTGAGCAGAGATTGTGCCACTGCATACTAGCCTGGGTGACAGAGCGAGACTCCATCTCAAAAAAAATGTATATTTTTATATATTTTTTTAAATTATGTATACATATATATAGCAAGAATTAGATGCCATTTTAATAGACTTTATGTTTTTAGAACATCCACCAATGCTGCTTTGATTCAAGTCCACATGATCTGTTATCTGGGCTGTAGATAGCCTGGCACCCTTCCTGCCCATTCTGCAGGGGACATCCATGGTACACATTTGTTTTCTTTTTTTTTTTTTTTTTTTTTTTTTTTTTGAGACAGAGTCTCACTCTGTCACCCAGGCCGGAGTGCAGTGGCCGGATCTCAGCTCACTACAAGCTCTGCCTCCCGGGTTCCCGCCATTCTCCTGCCTCAGCCTCCCAAATAGCTGGGACTACAGGCGCCCGCCACCTCGCCCGGCTAGTTTTTTGTATTTTTAGTAGAGACGGGGTTTCACCGTGTTAGCCAGGCTGGTCTCGATCTCCTGACCTCATGATCCACCCGTCTCGGCCTCCCAAAGTGCTGGGATTACAGGCTTGAGCCACCGTGCCCGGCCTGTTTTCTTTTAAAAAAACACCCAGTGCTCTTATATTCCTCCAGAAGGAAACCTAAACTCCAGTGTCCTCTGTGATCTGGCTCCTGTTTTTTGCTCCAGCTCGATCTCTTGTTCCATCACCCTCTTGTCTTCTAATCCATCCTTTGTATTAAGAAGCAAATTACCTAAACCTTTTAAATGAAGCAAAAGGATGACCACATTTCCGTTCAGTATCACACTGAAGCATTGTCTGATAGGCCTAGCTAGTTCTTTCCTTCTCAAGACAATGTTCTTTTGTTTGCTTGAGATCCGGACTCTGTGAAGTCATTGCCAACCCACAGGGAATTAATCAATTGCAAATGATTTTTGTCCAGTAGAGTTGCAAATTACTTCAATTACTTCTGTTCAGTTAAAAAGATTACCCCCAAATGGCCAACCATGGTGGCTCACGCCTATAATCCCCGCCCTTTGGGAGGCCAAGGTGGGTGGATCACTTGAGGCCAGGAGTTTGAGACTAGCCTGGCCAATATGGTGAAACCCCATCTCTATTAAAAATACAAAAATTATCTGGGTGTGATGGCGCATATGCCCGTAATCACAGCTACTACGCCTCAGGAGGCTGAGATGGGAGAATAGTTTGAACCCAGGAGGCAGAGGTTACAGTGAGCTGAGATTGTGCCACTCACTCCAGCCTGGGTGACAGAGTGAGACTGCGCCAAAACAAACAAATGAAAAAAATGAAATAATGTGTTAATAATTTTATATTAAAATATTATATTTCAGAAAAATATTTACCACTTTTTTTTTTGAGACAGAGATTCGCTCTTGTTACTCAGGCTGGAGTGCAATGGCGCAATCTCGGCTCACTGCAACCTCTATCTCTTGGGTTCAAGCGATTCTCTAACCTCAGCCTCCTGAGTAGCTGGGATTACAGACGCCCACAACCATGACCAGCTAATTTCTTTTTTTGTATTTTTAGCAGGGACAGGGTTTCACCATGTTGGCCAGGCTAGTCTCGAACTCCTGATCTCAGGTGATACACCTACCTCAGCCTCCCAAAGTGCTGGGATTACAGGCATGAGCCACTGCACCCGGCCTACCACATTTTGTTGTATGTTTGAAGTAATCGAAATTTATTCCTGCAAACCACACAGATTTTCTTATGTTTAATTTTAATTTTAAAAGATCTGCCGGCCATTGACAGATGAATGGATAAACAGAATGTGTATATATACATACAATATGATGGAATATTTTGTGGCCTTAACAAAGAACATTCTCCTGAGCATGGTGCCTCACGCCTGTAATCCCAACACTTTGGGAGGCTGAGGCGGGAGGATCACTCAAGGCCAGGAATAGGAGACCAGCCTGGCCAACATGGTGAAACCCCATCTCTACTAAAAATACAAAAATTAGCCGGACATGGTGGCGCACACCTGTAATCCCAGCTACTCGGGAGGCTGAGGCAGGAGAATCGCTTGAACCCGGAGGTGGAAGTTGCAGTGAGCTGAGATCGGGCCATTGTACTCCAGCCTGGGCGAAAAGAGTGAGGCTTCATCTCAGAATAATAATATAAAAAATAATAATAAAATAATAATAATAAATAGAAAAATTAAAAATTAAAAATAAATTAGCTAATTGGGAGACTGATATGGGAGGACTGCTTGATCTCAGGTCTTTGGGACTGTAATAAGCTATGATTGTCACTGCACTCCAGCCTGGGTGACAGAGCAAGACTCTCACTAAAAAAAAAAGAGAGAGAGAAAGAACATTCGGATACATGTACTGCATAGATGAACCTTGGCAATATTTTACTTAAGTGAAATAAGTCAGTCACAAGAAGACGAACACTGCATACTTCCGTCCATGAGGTAGGTACCGCAGTCAGAATTATAGAGACGGGAAGTAGCATGGTGGTTCATTAGGGGCTAGGGAGGGTGAATGGGGGACGAGTGTTATGGAACAGAGTTTCAGTTTGGGAAGATGAGAAGATTCTGAATATGGAGGATGGTGATGGCTGCTTAACATTGTGAATATACTTAATGCCACTGAACAGTACACTTAAAATGGTTAAGATGGTAAATTGTATGTTATGTATATTTTACCATCATTTTAAAAATTGAAAAGAACTTTTTTCTTATTGTTGAGTTCCTTCCAAACCTGCCCTCAATGCAATTTTCCCCATCACTCCACCCAGAACACTGTTTCCAATGTTTTCCATGCCATTAAATGTGATGGATATTCTTCAGCCTTTATTTTGCTTGGCCCTGTAGCATCATTTTACGTGGTTGTTAGAAATAAAGCTTGGAGTCGTAAAGAAAAAGGAGCACTCAAAGGATTTCTCAGCAAGGCAAATTTACTTCTACGCAGAAGGGTGCCTCTTGTAGGGCTGGCTGCTATCAGAGCACCCCGAACAAAGGAGAGTAGAAGCTTTTATTCTTAAGGCAACTCTTGACTTTGTGTCCTTTCCCCATTGGCTGCGGTCAGACGGCACAATCTAAACTAGACTTGATTGGCCACACATTTAAACTGTCTTAGATAAGGTGGACGTGTAAGGGGAGAGAGGGGAGAGGAGGAAGGGGTCATCTACAGAGAACTAGACAGCTAGCCTATTCTTAAACAAGGAAAGAAATGCGAGCTGGGGCTGTGGCATGTCTGGGCATGTAGCAAAATCAGAGAGAAGAAAAGGAGAAGAAAGTGTGTGTGGCGGGGGCGGGGGGGGGGGAGGTACCTGGAATTAGAGAATAAGAAGCTGAACAGGCTGTTTGAAGAGAAACCTTGTTATATCTCACAATGGTTGACTCTTTCTCAACAGGACTTAACTACATATCCACAGGCTGTTTAACACCCTGTAGCCAATGCGATCACAAGGGATTCACTGAAATAGTTGCATCTCTATTTTATTCTGTGTTACTTTGAGACCCTTAGGCGCTGGGATTACAGAGAGACAGGTCTTTGTGAACCTCTTTATCTCAAAGCCAAACCAATAGTGATGAAAGCTCTTCCAAGACTAAAGAGGCCCCAAGGGGTGGGAGGTGCAGAGAGACTCACCTGGCTTCAGATCTGCCTTCTTGGAAACAGAATTAGAGCACATGATGGCTTTCTGCCATTTGCTCTTGATCCCAAGGGAGCCGAATGGCTTGGAGAGTAGAACATCACTGTAAGAGTGAGTTTAATGAGGAACGATGAGACATCAGCTCCCTGGGGCTTGAGAAATCATAAATACTTCCCTAGAACCCCTCACCTGGACAGTTTCCTGACGCCACACTCGTGCATCTTAGAGAGGAGAGTCAGGATGACTTCATGACAAGTTCCTTCTGCCCGTCTTTCCCTGCTAGATTCTGTCTTCAGCATTCAACAGTCAGGGGAGGAAGACGTCATACCAACATTTTTTTTTTTCCAAGCAATGGTCAGTTGAGTGACTCACGCTATCCTTGTGAGTACTGTGTGTGAAAAGGATTTAAAAAGTAGTGCAGGAAGGAAGAGATGGAGGTAAAAGGGTTGATAAAGTCTCATGATGATTTTTTTAAATGTCTCTAGAGTTCCCTTACCTGGTTATATATGTCTTCTAAGACATTGCAACTTTTGGGAGGCTGAGGCAGGTGGATCCCTTGAGGCCAGGAGTCCAAGACCAGCCTGGCCAACTTGGTGACACCCCATCTTATCTAAAAATACAAAAATTAGCTGGGCATGGTGGCAGATGCCTGTAATCCCAGCTACTAGGGAGCCTGAGGCAGGAGAATGGCTTGAACCCAGGAAACAGTGGTTGCCGTGAGCCAAGATCACACCACTGCACTCCAGCCTGGGTGACAGAGTGAGTGAGACGCTGTCTCAAAAAAAGGAAAAAAAAAAAAAAGATTCTATTGCAATTGTTTCTGTCACCTCCACCTCTGATGGCCTTTCGTTCTGGAAACTAGTGAGTTTCTCCATGTCAGTAGGAACTGCCACTTCCTTGAGCACATTCTTTCAGTCCATCTGCTAACACCTCCCTTGTTCTTCTCTAGTATATGAGCCGGGCACGGTGGCTCATGCCTGTAATCCCAGAACTTTGGGAGGCCGAGGCGGGCAGATCACAAGGTCAAGAGATCGGGACCATCCTGGCCAACATGGTGAAAGCCCGTCTCCACTAAAAATACAAAATTAGCCAGGCACGGTGGTGTGTGCCTGTAGTCCCAGCCATTTGGGAGGCTGAGGCAGGGGAATTTCTTGAACCTGGGAAGTGGAGGTTGCAGTTAGCTGAGATTGCACCATTGCACTTCAGCCTGGGCAACAAGAACAAAACTCCATCTCAAAAAAAAAAAAAAAAAAAAAAAAAAGCAAAGCAAAACAAAACAAGTATGTACTAAATGTTCACTCTGCACCAGATGTTACATATATTGTCATTGCAATTGTGAGTGGACTTTTTATTCTCTTATCTTTTCTCATGGCTGTTTGCAGATACATAAGAAAGCTGATGACACTGATTAGTTGTAATTGTGTTTAAATTGAATTTTTTTTTTTTTTTGAGACAGGGTCTTGCTGGGCTCAAGCAATCCTCCTGCCTCATCCTCCCAAGTAGCTAATTTTTTAAAAAATCTATTTTTGTAGAGGTAAGGGTCTCGTTTTATTGTCCAGGCTTGTCTCAAACTCCTGGCCTCAAGAATTTCTCCTGCCTCAGCCTCTCAAAGTGCTGGGATTACAGGCAGGAGTCACAGAACCCAGCCAGGCTGTTACATTTTATTAAATGAATTTTAGCTTATTTTAAAACTGTTGTTTCTTTTTCTGCATTGCTCTATTCATGCTTATACTTTGTTATCTGACTTGTCGATATTAAATTTTTTTGCACTCTTAGGATAAACATTCATTAGTAATGGAGTGTGTTATTTTATCCAAAATATAACTTCATTTCTCTCC
The DNA here is from genome assembly GCF_024542745.1 of Macaca thibetana thibetana. Taxonomy (NCBI): domain Eukaryota; kingdom Metazoa; phylum Chordata; class Mammalia; order Primates; family Cercopithecidae; genus Macaca; species Macaca thibetana. Next base: position 15,109,645 of record NC_065596.1, on the reverse strand, counting down.
CCTTTCAGGCTTTTGCATCTGTCGTCAACATGAGATTAATTTGCAGATTTCTTGTTGGTCTTACATGTGATTTTTTTTTTTAACCTTCATTCAGCTTTCCATGATGAGTACAAAGCCTTAGGGAATATCAGGATAAAGTAAAATTTTCTAGAATGTGATCTGGACTTACCACAAAGAAACTTCAGGTTCATCAGGCTTCATGGTGTATTTGTCTAAATATTTAAGTAAAAAATAATGCTGGGCGGGCACAGTGACTCACGCCTGTAATCCCAGCACTTTAGGAGCCTGAGATGGGTGGATCACCTGAGGTCAGGAGTTTGAGACTAGCCTGGCCAACACAGTGAAACCCCATCTCTATTAAAAATACAAAAATTAGCCGGGTGTGGTGGCGAGCACCTGTAGTCACAGCTACTCAGGAGGCTGAGGTGGGAAGATCGCATAAGCCCAGGAGGTAGAGGTTGTAGTGAGCTATGATTGTGCCACTGCACTTCAGCCTGGGCAACAGACCCAGACCCTGTCAAAAAACAAAAAACAAAAAACAAAATAAAAACATTTCACATAACTACAGTGCAATGATCACAATCAGGAAATTGGCATTAATACTATATTATGTATAGTATTATAGCTATATAATATACTATTTGCTATATACTATATTATTACTATAGTAATTAGTATATAGCATTAATATAATACTATAAAATTTACAGAGCTCATTTATATTTTATTTTTTTGTTTCTTCTCATTTATATTTTAATTATCCCAATAATGTCATCTATAGAAAAAGAAAGACTAAAGTCATTCATTACATTTGATTCACATGTCTTTTTTGCCTCCTTTAATCTGGAACATTTTCTATATATATATTTTAAATTGAGATGGGGTCTTGTTCTGTCACCAAGGCTGGAGTGCAGTGGTGCAATCATAGCTCACTGTAGCCTCAACCTCCTGGGTTCAGGCAATTCTCCTGCCTCAGCCTCCCAAGTAGCTGGGACAACAGGCATGTGCCGCTATGCCCAGCTAATTTTTGTATTTTTTGTAGAGAAGTGGTTTCACTATGTTTCCTAGGCTGGCCTCAAACTCCTAAGCTCAAACGATCCTCCCACCATCTCTCCAAGTGCTGGGATCACAAGTGTAAACCACCATGCCTGGCATTTCTTTGTATTTTGTGGAACTGACATTTTGAAGAGCACAAGTGAGATATTGTGCCCCTCAAGCTCAGTTTGTGTGATGTTCCCTACTCTTTAAAGTTCTGCATCTTTGGCAGGAATCCCACAGAAGTGATGTTTTGCTGTTTCCAGTGAATCCTATCAGAAAGCACATGTTTATCATGTCCCATTAAGAAACTCCTTGACCATCTAATAGGGGTGCTATAAAATCAGTGTTAAGATAGATGGTCGGGATTAGAGAGTCCATTTTCTAGAATTCTATTTCGCTTGGGATGTTATAAAATAGATATTTAATGTGGGTGGTTAGCTATGAGATATTTCCTCACACCTGTCAGAATTATTATTATTTTCCTGCAAATTGGCATATTTGTTTATTTCTAAGCTTGTGAAAATGTCCTTAATTTGTTGAGGTAGCAAACAAATTTCAATTTTGATTGCTATGCAAAACCAGAAGATAATCTGCTTCGCAATGAACTTTATACAGTTCAACTGCATACAGGCAACACGCTACATATGAAAAATTACTAACTGAACTGCAGATATTAAACGAAAAGAGTTAAGTTTATTATAATTTATTTAACAATCTAGGAAGTTCGCAGCCATCAGCAGTTCTAGTGCAAGTTCAGGTGCAATTGGGAATTCGGGAATCTCGGTGGAGCTGTTAGTGAACCTTGTACTTCTTTTTTTTTTTTTTTTTTTTTTTTTTTTGAGATGGAGTCTTGCTCTGTTGCCCAGGCTGGAGTACAGTGGCGCAATCTCTGCTCACTGCAAGCTCCGCCTCCCGAGTTCACGCCATTCTCCTGCCTCAGCCTCTGAGTAGCCCGGCTAATTTTTTTTTTTTTTTTTTTTTTTTTTTTTTTTAGTAGAGACGGGGTTTCACTGTGTGAGCCGGGATGGTCTCAATCTCCTGACCTCGTGATCCACCCGCCTCGGCCTCCAAAAGTGCTGGGATTACAGGCGTGAGCCACCGCGCCCGGCCACATGCATATACTTTTGATAGCACATGTGAAGGGATCTCTCTAAAATGGACCTCCTCCTTTCATTCGCAGCAAATTGACCTGGGCCACTCAACATGGCTTTTATCGTGCCTGATGTTAATGCATGTTCTTTCTTTACAGTAAATTCATGGCCCTCAGGTGATACCAGTTTGACATACACGGCATCAGGGCCTTCTCAGCCACCGTAGGTTTTCTTCTCTTCATCCATTTTGTTCTTACGAAATTCTACTTTGCTTCCCAAGGAACTTTAGTCGTTTCTCGTCAGCCCCGCAGCTGGGTCCCCTATTCCAGGGCCGCCCCCGCAACCCAGCTGCCTGGTCCCGTGGGTGGCTTCCGGGGCAGTGGGAAGAATTACTTCCGCTGGGTCAGAGCCGCTTTCTGTGACTCACGGGAGATCCATGATTTTTTTTGTTTTTTCTGTTTTTTTTTTTTTTTTTTTTTTTTTTTTTAAGACAGGGTCTCGTCCTGTCACCTAGTCTCGACTACAGTGGCACAATCTCAGCTCACTGCAGCCTCCAACACTGCGGCTCAAAGCGATCCTCCCGCCTCAGTCTCCTGAATGGCTGGGACAAGAGGCACATGCCACCATGCCCAGCTCCTTTTGTTTATTTTTTTGTAGAGAGCAAGTCTTCCTGTGCTGCCCGGGCTGGTCTTGAACTCCTGGCCTCAAGCAGTCTTTTCACCTCAGCCTCCCAAAGTGCTGGTATTACAGGTGTGAGCCACCATGCCTGATCTTAGAATTATTAACGATTACTACCTATTAGCTAACAATTGGCTCTATTATTAGCTAACTATTAACTAACTATTCACTATTATTAAAAAGACAAGAGTTGGCAAGGGTGCGGAGAAAAGGGAACCCCTGGTGCCCTGTTGGTGGTAATGTAGATTGGAGCAGCCATTATGGGAAATAGTGTGGGGGTTCCTGAAGGAATTAAACATAGAGGCCGGGTGTGGTGGCTCACGCCTGTAATCCCAGCACTTTGGGAGGCCATGGCAGTTGGATCACTTGAGGCTATGAGTTCAAGACCAGCCTGGTCAACAAGGTGAAACCCTGTCTCTACAAAAAGAAAAACAAAACAAAACAAAATAGCCAGGCGTGGTGGCACATACCTGTAATCCCTGCTGCTCGGGAGGCTGAGGCACAAGAATCACTTAAACTTGGGAGGCGGAGGTTGCAGCGAGCCGAGGTCGCACCGCTGCACTCCAGCCTGGGCGACAGATAATCTGTCTCAAAAAATAAAAAGAAAAAAGAAATTAAAATGTTGAGACTCTTTCTCAAAAAATAAAAATAAAAAAGACCTCAAAAATAAGAAGAAATTAAAAATAAAAAATTTAAAATAACAAGAAATTAAATATGATCCAGTAATCCCTCCTGTGGATGTGTATCCAAAGAAAATGAAATTGCCACTCGCAAAGGTATCTGCATGCTCATGTTCATTGCAGCGTTACTTGCAAAAGTCAAGATACGGAAACAGCCTCAGTGTCTACTGATGGACAAATGGATAAAGAATATGTGATACATATGTACATATATATTTGTGTGTGTATATCTATTTCATTGTGTATATATATTCCATTGTGTGTGTATATATGTATGTGTGTGTATATATGTGTGTGTGTGTGTGTGTATGTACACATATATATTTTTACACAATGGAATATTATTCCACTGAATAATAGGAATAGATCTTTCCATTTGCCACAATGTGGATGAATCTGGAGGCCATTATGTTAAGTGAAATAAGTCAGATGCAGAAAGAAAAATATTGCATTTTTTCACTTCTATGTGGAATATTTTTTTAAGTCAAATATAAAGAGAGAATAAAACAGTGCTTACCAGAGGAGGGGTGGGGCTGGGGGAGGAAATGAGAAAGATGTAGGATAATGGATACAAAGTAGCAGATATATAGAATAAACAAGTCTAGAGATCCAGTGTACCCCATGAGAATTATAATCAATAACAGTGTGTTGTTGATTATACTCATGTTTATGCTACATGAGTAGCTTGCAGCTGTTCTTGCTATAAAGAAAATGAGATGATGGATATGTTTATTTCTTTCACTACAGTAACCATTTTACTATCTATATGTATCTCATAACATGTATTGTGTATGTTGAGTATACAGAATATAATTAATTTTTAAATAATTAAATATGTGGCTGGTTGGGATGAGAGACTTCATTTTTTAGAATTCCACTTATGTATGAAAGATCAGACAAAATGAGTCCATAAATCACAATAGTATGGACAACATTTCTATTATATGAAGGATGCCTGTTGGATGCTAACTGATGTTTCTGTTACCGCTTCCTTTTAAATAAATAAATATATATGTATATTTTTAAATAAATATATATTTTAAAATAAATACATATATACATAGTTTTATTTTTATTTTATTTATTTATTTATTTTTTTTGAGACAGGTCTCCCTCTATCACCCAGGCTGGAGTGCAGTGGTGCAAACGTAGTTCTGTGCAGCTGCAAATTCCTGGGCTCAAGTGATCCTCCCATCTCAGCCTCCCGAGTAGCTGGGACTACAGGTGTCCACCACCATGCCTGACTAATTACCTCTTCTTTTGTAGATACATCAGCTACATGGAAGCAGAAAACCAAACAGGATTTTTAGAGTTTATCCTTCTCGGACTCTCTGAGGATCCAGAACTGCAGCCGTTCATATTTGGGCTGTTCCTGTCCATGTACCTGATCACGGTGTTGGGAAACCTGCTCATCATCCTGGCCATCAGCTCTGACTCCCACCTCCACACCCCCATGTACTTCTTCCTCTCCAACCTGTCCTGGGTTGACATCTGTTTCAGCACCTGCATCGTCCCCAAGATGCTGGTGAACATCCAGACCAAGAACAAAACCATCTCTTACATGGACTGCCTCACCCAGGTCTATTTCTCCATGTTTTTTCCTATTCTGGACACGCTACTCCTGACTGTGATGGCCTATGACCGGTTTGTGGCCGTCTGCCACCCCCTGCACTATGTAACCATCATGAACCCCCGCCTCTGCGGCCTCCTGGTTTTTGTCACGTGGCTCGTTGGTGTCATGACATCCCTCCTCCATATTTCTCTGATGACGCATCTAACCTTCTGTAAAGATTTTGAAATTCCACATTTTTTCTGCGAACTGACACACATCCTCCAGCTGGCCTGCTCTGATACCTTCCTGAACAGCACGCTGATATATGTTATGACGGGTGTGCTGGGCGTTTTTCCCCTCCTTGGGATCATTTTCTCTTATTCACGAATCGCTTCATCCATAAGGAAGATGTCCTCATCTGGGGGAAAAGAGAAAGCACTTTCTACCTGTGGCTCTCACCTCTCCGTCGTCTCTTTATTTTATGGGACAGGCATTGGGGTCCACTTCACTTCTGCAGTGACTCACTCTTCCCAGAACATCTCCGTGGCCTCGGTGATGTACACGGTGGTCACTCCCATGTTGAACCCCTTCATCTACAGCCTGAGGAACAAGGATGTGAAGGGGGCCCTGGGGAGACTCCTCAGCAGGGCAACTCCTTGTCTGTGATGGATCCCTCGGCCCCAGGACTAACTAGTTTTGTGAGCGCCAATGACAAAAAGGTTTTATTTTGAAATTCTCACTCTTTAAAATTAAAAAGTAATTTTTTTTATACTTTGAGGATACAAATGCAGATTTCTTCACATGCATTTGCATAAGGGTGAAGTCTGAGCTTTTGGCGTACTGATTACCCAAATAGTGAACACAAGGCAATTTTTTTTTTCTTTTTTTTTTTTTTGAGACGGAGTCTCGCTCTGTCGCCCAGTCTGGAGTGCAGCGGAGTGATCTCGGCTCACTGCAACCTCTGCCTCACGGGTTCAAGTGATTCTCCTGCCTCAGCCTCCCGAGTAACTGGGATTACAGGCGCCCTCCACCACATGCCTTTTAGTAGAAACGGGGTTTCACCATATTAGCCAGGCTGGTTTCGAACTCCTGACCTTGTGATCCACCCGCCTTGGCCTCCCAAAGTGCTGAGATTACAGGTGTGAGCCACCATGCCTGGCCAAGGCAATTTTTAAACTCTCACTCCCCTCTCACCTTTTGCAGTCTCCAGTGTCCATTATTCCGTTATAATGCCCATGCGTATACATTGTTTAGCTCCCAATTATAAGTGAGATCATGCAGCATTTGACTTTCTCTTTCTTTACTACCTTATTTAAAAGAATGGCTTCCAGTCCCATTGATGTTGCTGTGAAAGACATGATTTCATTCTTTTTCATGACTGAGTAGTATTCCATTGTATATATATAGATATCTACATAGATATCGATATAGATATATACCATGTTTTCTTTTTTTAAAAAATTTATTTTTATGTCAATAGTTTTTGGGGTACATGTGGTTTTTTGTTATACGGATAAGTTCTTTAGTGGTGACTTCTGAATTTTTAGTGTACCCATCACCCAAGCAGTGTACACTGGACCCAATATGTAGTCTCTTATTCCTCATTCCCCCTCCCAACTTTTACCCCTTCACGTCCCCAAAGTTAATTATATTGTTCATATGCCTTGTGTCCTCACAGCTTAGCTCCCACTTATAACTGAGAACATATGATATGTTCATATGGATCTTATGTATGTTGGTTGACCATACAGAGAAACCCAGGTTTTTCATTCCTAAGTTACTTCACCTAGAGTAATGGCCTCCAGTTCCATCCAAGTTGCTACAAAAGACATTATTTGGTTCCTTTTTATGGCTGAGTAGCATTCCATGGTGTATATATACCACATTTCTTTATCATTGGTTGATGGGCACTTAGGTTGGTTCCATACCTTTGTAATTGCAAATTGTGTTGCTATAAACATGCACGTGTATGTGTCTTTTTCACATAATGACTTTGTTTCCTGTGGGTAGATACCCAGTTGTGGAACTGCTGGACTGAAAGGTAGTTCTACTTTCAGTTCTTTTTTTTTTTTTTTTTTGAGACAGAGTCTTGTTCTGTTGCCCAGGCTGGAGTGCAGTGGCACAATCTCATCTCACTGCAACCTCTGCTTCCTGTGTTCAAGCGATTCTCTGGCCTCAGCCTCTGAGTAGCTGGGATTACAGGTGCCCATCACCATGCCCGGCTAATTTTTTATTTTTAGTAGAGACGGGGGTTTCACCATGTTCGCCAGGCTGGTCTTGAACTCCTGACCTCAGGTGATCCACCCACCTCAGCTTCTCAAAGTGCTGGGATTACAGGCGTGACCCACTGTGCCCAGACTTCTAGTTCTTTAAGGTACCACTTTGTAAAAAATCCAATCCTCCATTGATGGACACATAGGTTGATTCCATACCTTTGCTAATGTGAATAGTACTGTGATAAACATGGGGGTGTAGGTTAACAATTAATCTCCAAGTAATTTCCTTGATGGCGCTTCTGTCCTATGTACTGTTCAAAAATTGTGTCCTTGGTCAACATTCTTAATTCTCCATTAGTAAGTTCTGAAGTTGGATTTGAAGCATTTGCTATAGCTTTGTATCTCAAGTGGTGGCACAGAGTTCTTTTTTTTTTTTTTTTTTTTTTTTTTTTTGAGACGGAGTCTCGCTCTGTCGCCCAGGCTGGAGTGCAGTGACGCGATCTCGGCTCAGTGCAAGCTCTGCCTCCCAGGTTCACGCCATTCTCCTGCCTCAGCCTCCCAAGTAGCTGGGACTACAGGCGCCCGCCACCACACCCTGCTAACTTTTTTTTTGTATTTTTAGTACAGAGGGGGTTTCACCATGTTAGCCAGGATGGTCTCGGTCTCCTGACCTCGTGATCTGCCCACCTCGGCCTCCCAAAGTGCTGGGATTACAGGCGTAAACCACCGCACCTGGCCCAGAGTTCTTAAGCTATTGATTGTTCACTAACTTTATTTCTATGTGTTTGCATGTGGGTTTTTGTTGTTTGTGTGTTGGATCATGAACAGATCAACAGTGTTTATTTGTTTTCCTACTGGATGAAGTGTGATTAAAATACACATTTAAATATAGCTGGTTTTATATCTCTGGTGTCTCTTCTTCTTCTAAGAATATCAGTCCTATTAGATCAAGACCTGACCCTTATGATTTCGTTAAACTTTAATTACCTCCCTAAGGACCCTGTATCCAAAGACAGTCATCACATTGGGGGTGAGGACTTCACTATATTAACTTTGGGGGGTGCAATTTAGACCACAAGAGATGTTTATGCAGATCTGAGAAAGTTTCTGCCAACTCTACGGGGAGCTCTAAAGCTAGGGCTGCTCTTTGGAGAATCCTCATATTGTGTAGAAATAACCAGGCCCTATTACCCCAGGAAGAGTGGGGCCTTGAGGGTGATAGGGACAGAGGGTGGAGAAATTCTAGGCAGAAAAGGGCAGTTCCCAGGCAAAACCCCATCTTCAAGCCAAAAACTCTGAAACTTCAGCCCAAAGTGAGAACTTATATCCCTATTTTCCTGCTTGAATATTACCATTTCCTAAACCACCCATGGCCCTGCTCCACCCCATCCTATGCCTATAAAAACCCCAGACTCAGCCAGTAGATGAAACTATGGCTGGACATCAGAGAGAAGCAGCTTTGACCTCAGAAGGACAGCTTGATGGTGTAACTTCAGAGAAGAATTCGGCAGGAGATGGCTGGACTTCATTATCTACCTGCCCCATCCGCTGTTCAGCTTCCCTTACCTGAGAACCACTTTAATCAGCCATAAAATCCCTCCCGCATTTAACATCCTTCAATTCGTTCATGCAAGCTCATTTTTCCTAGATGCTGGAAAAGTTCTCAGGAGCCACGAGTGCGGATACAAAAGCCTGTCAGACTGGCCTTTTGCTCTCCTCGCTGGTGGAGAGCAGCCACTTCATGCAAAAAGGCATGATTAAGAACTGCAGCCCATCCTCACTGGGCTGTTCCTGTCCATGTACCTGGTCATGATGCTGAGGAACCTTCTCATCATCCTGGCCGTCAGCTCTGACTCCCACCTCCACACCCCCACATACTTTTTCCTCTCCAACCTGTCCTTGGCTGACATTGGTTTCACCTCCACCACCATTCCCAAGACAATTGTGGACATCCAGGCTCACAGCAGTTCTCTCCTATGCAGGCTGCCTTAAACAGATGTCTTTCTTTATAATTTTTGGGTGTATGGATGACACGCTGCTGACCATGATTGTCTATGACTGGTTTGTGGCCATCTGTCACCCCCCGCACTACCCGGTCATCGTGAACCCACACCTCTGTGGCTTCTTAATATTGGTGTCTTTTTTTCTTAGCCTGTTGGACTCCCAGATGCACAATTTGATTGCCTTACAAATTACCTGCTTTGAGAATGTGGAAATTTCCAATTTCTTCTGTGACCCCTCTGAACTCCTCACCCTGGCCTGTTCTGACCCCTTCATCAATAACATCATTATGTATATTTTTGTTGTAATATTTGGATTTTTTTCCTATCTCAGGTATTGTTTTCTCTTACTATAAAATTGTCTCCTCTACTTTGAGAGTCCCATCTTTAGGTGGGAAGTATAAAGCCTTCTCCACCTGTGGCTCTCACCTGGCAGTTGTTTGCTTATTTTATGGAACATTCCTTGGTGTGTACCTCAGTTCAGGTGTGTTCTCTTCCCGCAGAAAGGCTGCGGTGGCTTCAGTGACGTACACTGTGGTCACCCCCATGCTGAACCCATTCGTCTACAGCCTGAGAAACAGGGACATTCAAAGTGCCCTGTGGAGGCCGGGCATGGCGGCTCACGCCTGTAATCCCAGCACTTTGGGAGGCCAAGGCGGGCAGACCACAAGGTTAGGAGATCGAGACCATCCTGGCTAACAAGGTGAAACCCCGTGTCTACTAAAAATATGAAAAGAGTATCCGGGCATGGTGGTGGGAGCCTATAGTCGCAGCTACTTGGGAGGCTGAGGCAGAAAAATGGCTTGAATCTGGGAGGTGGAGCTTGCAGTGAGCAGAGATTGCGCAACTGCAGTCCAGCCTGGGCAACAGAGCAAGACTCCATCTCAAAAAAAAAAAAAAAAAGGCCGGGCACGAAGCCTCACGCCTATAATCCCAGCACTTTGGGAGGCTGAGACAGGTGGATCACGAGGTCAGGAGGTCCAGACCATCCTGGCTAACACGGTGAAACCCCATCTCTACTAAAAAATACAAAAAACTAGCTGGGCAAGGTGGCGGGCTCCTGTAGTCCCAGCTACTCAGGAGGCTGAGGCAGGAGAATGGCGTGAACCCGGGAGGCGGAGCTTGCAGTGAGCAGAGATCCAGCCACTGCACTCCAGCCTGGGCGACAGAGTGAGACTCCGTCTCAAAAAAAAAAAAAAAAAAAAAAGAAGATATACGAATTTCCAATAAGCGTACAAAATGATGTGCAAATCAAAACCACAATAAGATAGCACATATGAGGATAAATATTACAAACAAACTAATAGAAAAGGAGATGCACTGGAAAATGGAGAGAAGTCAGAAGGCTTGTACATGGCTGGTGGAAAGGTAAAATGTTGCAGAAATATGAAAAAAAAGCATGGTGGTTCCACACAAAATTAAAAATGGAATTCCAGATGCACCTGCGGTTACACCCTGTATATGACAAAAAGAATCAAAGAAGAGATTTGAATAGATATTAGTATGCTGTATATGTTGCAATGTTATAAATAATAGGCAAAAATGTGGAAGCAACTCAAATGTCCATGGACAGATGAATGGATAAAACACAATGTGGTCCAGCTATAAAATGAACTCTTTTTTTTTTTTTTTTAAAGGAGTCTCGCTCTGTGGCTCAGGCTGGAGTGCAGTGGCATGATCTCGGCTCACTCTGTCTCCCGGGTTCACGCCATTGTCCTGCCTCAGTCTCCTGAGTAGCTGGGACTATAGGCATCCGCCACTACACCCGGCTAATTTTGTGTATTTTTAGTAGATATGGGTTTTCACTGTGTTAGCCAGGATGGTCTTGATCTCCTGACCTCGTGATCCGCCTGCCTCAGCCTCCCAAAGTGCTGGGATTACAGGCGTGAGCCACTGCGCCTGGCCAAAATGAACTTTTATTAAGCCTTAAAAAGGAAGACAATTCTAACATGTGCTACAACATGGATGAACCTAGAAACGTTATGCTCAGTGAAACAAACCAGTCACAAAAGACAAACACAGTATGATTCCATTTGTTACAAGTATCTTGCATACTTAAATTCATAGAGACAGAAAGTAGAATGGTGGTTGCTAGGGGTTGGCGAAATGAAGAAATGGGTGGTTTGTCCGTGGGCACTGAGCATCTCTTCTGAAAGGCAAAAAAGTTCAGGAGAGGGATGATGGTGGAGGTTGAACAACAATATGAATGTGCATAAGGCCAATGAACTACATTTAAAAGTGGTTACAATGAAAAGATTTTCGTATTTCCCGTTTTATATAAAACCACTTATATTTATAACTTTCGTATTTAAGTGCAGTATATTTTACCACAATAAAAATACAGAAATTAAAAAAGATGGATCCTTGGAAGAAAAAGAAATGAAATGAACTATACACACGGATTTCTCCTGAGTAGAGGAAGAGCCCAAATGCTTCTGTGGACATTCATTTTCTCTTCTTCATCCATGACTGTGAGGAAGACCTTAGAGACTGGGGAACTTGGGCCAATTTGGCTAATGAGGAGCTCTGTGCCTTGAGCCCCCATGGCCATAGCATAGTAAATACTCAGCCTGTGCCTCCAGCCCTGCAGTGTGAGCTTCCAGTCCAGTGGGCTCCACACCTGTGGTCTGCATCAGGAGGCTCATGTCTGACCCTGTCTTCCTGCCAGTCCTGAGGACGGAGCCTGAGCCTCCATCGTGCAGCACGCAGGGAGGACAGCGGACCTGCTCTCCGTGGTCATGGTCCAGCAGAGGCAAAGCGTGGCTCAGTGAGTGCTGAGGGACAATCGGGAGCCTCGTTTCCTCATCCTCAGGATAAACGGGACAGTGGGGTGGCAGATGGGAGGACACCAATGTGCAAAATATCAGCTCAGATGACTGTGGAGTTTATGTTCTGGGTTGTGATTGGTGTCAGAAATGTCATTCGAAGTTTTGCTTTCTCTCTAAACTGATTCTACTAGCTATAAACATCTCACTGAAGACAGGAGAAAATGGGTCCCCGGAAACTGTTCCCTAAGCACTCTGGAAGGATTATGAAGGTGATGATGAGGATGAGGAGGAAGATGGCAGTCACCATGACATCATGAACTCTTACACAGGGCTTCCTAAATGCCGAGTTTTGAGCTCTGTGTTCTATGTAGCTTATTTCATTTCATCTGCATGGTCTTCTCTATGTTATAAGTGCACACGTTATTATTATTTTACAAAAGAGGAAAAGAGAAATGCATTTTTATATAACTTGTACCGTATCATGAAGCAGAGAGGAGTGAAGCCAAGATTGAACCAGGAGGTCTAAAGTCCAGGCACATGGAATTTGGGCATTCCTCTCTGGTGCACCCAAACTGTCCTCTCAAATCCCTGTCATTTCTTGCAGCTGCCTTCTGCTAATTGTACTCTCCACTTCGGGAGTTTCTAGTAGACCTCGGTCAGACCAGTGAATGCCATGTTCACTGCAGCCGAAGGACTGCACCACGGAACTCCAGCCTGGGTGACAGAGCAAAAGCCCATCTCTTAAAAAAAAAAAAAAAAAAGAAAGAAAGAAAAGAAAAAGGAAGTGCAGCTGGGATCACATGAAAGATCACAGAAATAGTCAGAACACAAAAACTCAGGGCGCATCCCTCCCTTGCCCCTGTTCCTGGCTTTCCTTTCAGCTCTCCACTTCCTTAGAGGAGACATCAAATCAGGGTCTTAGACTCCACTCCTATTCAAGGAGCTGGAAAGAGTTTCAAAATGCACCTGAGGTATACCTGTGGTTAAGACCTCTGACCTCTGCTTAAAACTTCCCGATAGCTGGAAGACAATGTGGAATTTTGATGCCTGGGAAACAGAGACCAACCGTTTAATGCTAAATTCTGCCTGTTCTACTGATCTGTGTGATGAGGGGCGAGACGTTCATGTCTCTGAGACTCAGCACTGTCATCTGAGCTGCTTTCTGGTTGATCCAATGTCAGTGAGCAATAATTAAACAGATCATGGGTGCTCCTGCATGATCTCTATGTGATGGATGCATAAAGGCAAACAGGCTTTTAGATATTGTCATTAGCATTGTAAGGTTAATCTCTACACCACTCCATTAAAATATTCTGTGACCTGAGTTAAGTTTCCCTATATCCTGACAGGACAATATTTGCCCTCATATAAGTAAATACTGAGTGCTGTGAGAGGAAGGACTGTCAGCCCCTTTCATTTCTGATTCGCCAGAGCCTATATCTCGCTTGGCACAGTGGAGGCATCTAAAGTAAAAATTGCAGAAAAATATTGAATAGAGCCTTCCTTGATTCACAAAAATTGGCCATAATCAGTGTGGCTTCAACACACATGATGTTTTCCTGTCTGTTCTTTCATCTCTTTCAGGAACGTGCCATAGAACTCGAGACAAGGCAAAATAGCCCTTGTTTGATCCTTATAATTCCATTTAATAACATCTACAACATTCAATTTTTTAAAGGCCATGTCAGAGATTTTTTTAGGTACAACAAAAGGATAAAGGCAGAAAGAGAAGAAGACAGATGAACATTTTTGCCTGGGCTTAGACACATTTTAGTTTCACATTCTTTCAGGCTCAGAGAAGATAATGCAAAAGGCTTATTAACATTCCATTATTGTTTAATCACTGACAAGTGCATGGCAGTGTTACCATCTGTGCAGCTGCTGTAGGCCTCTGATTAGGTGCATTTAGCTAAACCTTTCTTACCAAAACGCAATGTCCGCATAAGCCAAAGACAGGAGTTTTATATTAAATGGATTTTAAAAGAAAGCCTAGGCCGGGTGCGGTGGTTCACGCCTGTAATCCCAGCACTTTGGGAGGCTGAGGAGGGTGGATCACCTGAGGTCAGGAGTTTGTGACCAGCCTGACCAACATGGAGAAACCCCGTCTCTGCTAAAAATACATAACAATTAGCTGGGCGTGGCGGCACATGCCTGTAATCCCAGCTACTCCGGAGGCTGAGGCAGGAGAATCGCTGGAACCTAGGAGGCGGAGGTTGCAGTGAGCTGAGATCGTGCCGTTGCACTCCAGCCTGGGCAACAAGAGCAAAACTCCATCTCAATAATAAATAAATAAATGCAAGCCTATCTATTTGACAATATTGATTCTTCCTATCCATGCGCATGGAATGTTTTTCCATTTGTTTATGTCCTCTCTTATTTCCTTGAGCAGTGGTTTGAAGTTCTCCATGAAGAGGTCCTTCACGTCCCTTGTCAGCTGTATTCCTAGGTATTTTATTCTCTTAGTGGCAATTGTGAACGGGAGTTCACCCATGATTTGGCTCTCTGATTGTCTCTTACTGCTGTATAGGAACGCGTGCGATTTTTGCACATTGATTTTGGATCCTGAGACTTTGCTGAAGTTGCTTATCAGTTTAAGGGGATTTTGGGCTAAGACGATGGGGTTTTCTAAACATACAATCACACCATCTGCAAACAGAGACAATTTGACTTTCTCTTTTCCTATCTGAATACCCTTTATTTCTTTCTCTTGCCTAATTGCCCTGGCCAGAATTTCCAATACCATGTTGAATAAGAGTGGTGAGAGAGGGCATCCTTGTGCCAGTTTTCAAAGGAAATGCTTCCAGTTTTTGCCCATTCAGTATGATATTGGCTGTGGGTTGATTGAACACTTACTTCCTTGAAGAAAGAATGTCAAAAAATTGTTCGAATAATAAAAACTCTGAAAGAAAACAGACACAGAAAATATTTTACAATTATGAACTATCAAGTTTGATTTAGTTTCTAGATAATGTGGCCCTAACTCTTATAGACTGTTTATAAATTTTCTAAATTGGTAGAATGTGTAGCACTGTATTGGAATAAAATAAAATATATTTCATGGTTCCTTAACTTCCTTTAATTAGCTTAAGATTCTTTTCTCCAAGGGAGGAGAATATTTTTTATTTAGATGTTTTTAAAGGATAGTCTATATTTTACTGTATTCATGAATTTTAAAAAATATACTACGTTCTTATATTTATTCTTGTAATGTTCTTCACCCATTGTCTCAAAAGTACGCACATACACAAAGTATTGAATAGCACAAAAATCAACCAGGAAAGAGTTCTTAGAAAATTGGGTTTGTCAGGGCTGAGGGTGTGTGATCTTCAGATGTGAAAACTGTACTTGTGAATTGTTTATATCTAAAGTATAGACACAGTGCTGCGTGCTGGTTTACTTGTTTCACATTTTCCACCTCCCTTTTCTTATTAAAAGGTTTCCAAGCTACACAGAACCACAAAATCTAACAGGTGTCTCAGAATTCCTCCTCCTGGAACTATGATCCTGAACTGCAGCCCGTCCTCGCTGGGCTGTTCCTGTCCATGTACCTGGTCACGGTGCTGAGGAACCTGCTCATCATCCTGGCCGTCGGCTCTGACTCCCACCTCCACACCCCCATGTACTTCTTCCTCTCCAACCTGTCCTTGGCTGACATCGGTTTCACCTCCACCACCGTCCCCAAGACAATTGTGGACATGCAAACTCACAGCAGAGTCATCGCCTATGTGGGCTGCCTGACACAGATGTCGCCTTTTACCCTTTTTGGATGCATGGAAGACATGCTTCTGGCTGTGATGGCTTATGACCGGTTCGTAGCCATCTGTCACCCCCTGCACCACCCAGTTATCATGAACCCACGCCTCTGTGGCTTCTTAGTTTTGGTGTCTTTTCTTCTTAGCCTGGTGGAATCCCAGCTGCACAATTTCACTGTGTTGCAATTCACCTGCTTCAAGGATGTGGACATCTCTTCTTTCTTCTGTGACCCTTCTCAACTCCTCAGCCTTGCCTGTTCTGACACCTTCCTCAATAACATAGTCATGTATTTCGGTGCTTCCATATTTGGGTTTCTTCCTATTTCTGGGGTCCTCTACTTCTATTATAAAATTATTTCCTCCATTTTGAGAGTTGCATCATTAGGTGGGAGATACAAAGTCTTCTCCACCTGTGGCTCTCACCTGACAGTTGTTTGCTTATTTTATGGAACAGGCCTTGGCATGTACCTCAGTTCAGCTGTGTCACCTTCTCCCAGGAAGGGTGCGGTGGCCTCAGTGATGTACACTGTAGTCACCCCCATGCTGAACCCCTTCATCTACAGCCTGAGAAACGGGGACATTAAAAAGGCGCTGTGGAAGCTGCAAAACAGGACAGTCTAGTCTCATTATCCATCCTATTGTTTTTCTTGTGTGAGTTAGAAAAGGCAGCAACATTAATTATCTGAACCTGCAAATCATGGCCCCTGCCCACATTTCCTATGTGAATAGTGCTTTCTTTGTTATATCTTTACTTGGAATAAGTGAATATTCTGGTATCCTTTGTTCATCACAAACATCATGACTGAATCCAATACACCTGGACAGCCTCCTTTAGTTTCTGAGGAATGACGCTGGTATCCAGCTAAAATCACAACTCTCTTTTTATACAGAGGAAGTCCTCACTTCACATCGTGGAGAGGTTCTTGGAAACTGTGACATGAAGGATACAATGTGCAGCAGGTCCTTGATTAATGTCGTTTCGTTCAATATTATTTAGTTATAATATTGGTGAAGAAAAAGATTGGTTTGTTATGCATAATTTTTCTTAAAATCAGAGTTTCCAAGAACCTGTCAAGTGGTTAAGGGAAGACTTACTATATTTCAAATTTCCATCTCCTTCCACAATTCATCTGTAATTTACAAATAGCATCTATGGAATCTCTTTAGGCAGGTTGTGTGTGAGGATCCCTACCAGTGGTTCTCAAACTTGACTTTCATTGAAATGACCTGGGGAGCTTACAAAGGCTGACTGGGTCACATTACCAGAAATTCTGATTTCCTTGGACTTCTCTGGGTATGAGAATTTTTTAAAGCACCAAAGATGATTCGGTTGGTGGAGGGTCTAATGGGATCACACTCTAATTGGTAGTTAATATAAGAGCTTCTGGTAGCACCAGGTCAAGTGGTATTCCTCGAATATTTTCTTTGAATGCATTGTTCTTCAACACTATACAAATTATCTCCTTTTTTTCTACTTAGAATTTTTACTACTTAGAATTTTCATGTTACATTTGCTGAAAGTGTAGATTTATACCCTTACAGATTTTAATGATATTTGACTCTTGTGCATACATACAAACATGTTAACGGTATCCCTGAAACTTCACATTCAGAGACTAATTCTTTTTCATTTGAAATTTACTTTTAAATTTTTAAAATAACGATAATGTGGTACATAGAAAGTGGAATATTATTGTGCCATTATAAACAATGAAATCCTACCATTTGCAGAAACATGGGAGGGACTGGAGGACATTATGTTAAGTAGAAGAAACCAGGCACAGAAAGACAAATATTGCTTGTTCTCACTCATATGTAGGAACCAAAATGTAAATCCCATGTAGGCAGAGGGGTGAATGGTGATTGCCAAGGCTGGGAAGTCAAGGGGGAGTGGAGTGAAGAGAAGTTGTTTAAGGAGTACAAAATACAGGTAAATAGGAGAAATAAGTTCTAGTCCTTGATAATTCAGTAGGAAAATTATAGTTAACAATAATTTATTGCATATTTCAAAATAGCTGAGAGAAAAGATTTGCATTGTTTTATGCTGTTGTTTAAGCTATTGTCTTTCTGTTCTAATCTCACCATTTTCTTTTTTTGAAATTATACTTTAAGTTCTGGGATACATGTACAGAACATGCAGGTTTGTTACATAAGTATACATGTGCCATGGTGGTGTGCTGCACCCATCAATCCATCATCTACATTAGGTATTTCTCCTAATGCTATCCCTCCCCTAGCCCCCTACCCCACAATAGGCTTGGTGTGCGATGTTTGCCTCCCTGTATCTATGTGTTCTCATTGTTCAGTGAGTGAACTTATCCCACTTATGAGTGAGAACATGTGTTTGGTTTTCTGTTCCTGTGTTAGTTTGCTGACAATGATGGTTTCCAGCTTCATCCATATCCCTGCAAAGGACATGAACTCATCCTTTTTTATGGTTGCATAGTATTCCATGGTGTATATATGCCACATTTTCTTTATCCAGTCTATCATTGATGGGCATTTGGGTTAGTTCCAAGTCTTTGTTATTGTGAACAGTACCACAATAAACACACGTGTGCATGTGTTTTTATTGTAGAACGATTTATAATCCTTTGGGTATATACCCAGTAATGGGATTGCTGGGTCAAATGGTATTTCTAGTTCTAAATCCTTGAAGAATCGCCACACTGTCTTCCACAATGGTTAAACTAATGTACACTTTCACCAACAGTGTAAAAGCGTTCCTATTTCTCCACACCCTCTCCAGCATCTGTTGTTTCCTGACTTTTTAATGATCACCACTGTAACTGGTGTGAGATGGTATGTCATTGTGGTTTTGATTTGCATTTCTCTAATGACCAGTGATGATGAGCTTTTTTTCATATGTTTGTTGACTGCATTAACATACATGTCTGTTCATATCCTTCCTCCACTTTTTGATGGTTTTTTTTTCTTGTAAATTTGTTTAAGTTCTTTGTAGATTCTGGATATTAACCCTTTGTCAGATGGATAAATTGCAAAAATTTTCTCCCATTCTGTAGGTTGCCTGTTCACTCTGATGATAGTTTCTTTTGCTGTGCAGAAGCTCTTTAGTTTAATTAGATTCCATTTGTCAATCTTGGCTTTTGTTGCCATTGCTTTTGGTGTTTTAGTCATGAAGTCTTTGCCCATGCCTATGTCCTGAATAGTATTGCCTAGGTGTTCTTCCAGAGTTTTTATGGTTTTAGGTTTTATGTTTAAGTCTTTAATGCTATCCCCATCAAGCTACTATTGACTTTCTTCACAGAATTAGAAAAAACTACTTTAAATTTCATGTAACCAAAAAACAGCCCATACAGCCAAGATAATCCTAAGCAAAAAGAACAACCTGGAGGCATCACACTACCTGACTTCAAACTATACTACAAGGCTGCAGTAACCAAAACAGCATGGTTACATGCAGTAACACAAAACCAGATATATAGACCAAGGAAACAGAACAGAGGCCTCAGAAATAATGCCACACATCTACAATCATCTGATCTTCAACAAACCTGACAAAAACAAGCAATGGGGAAAGGATTCCCTATTTAATAAATGGTGCTGGGAAAACTGGCTAGCCATATGCAGAAAACTGAAGCTGGATCTCTTCCTTACACCTTCTACAAAATTAACTCAAGATGTATTAAAGACTTAAATGTAAGACCTAAAGCCATAAATGCTCTAGAAGAAAAACTAGGCAATGCCATTCAGCTCATAGGCATGGGCAAACACTTTATGATTAAAACACCAAAAAAGAGTGACAATAAAAGCCAAAACAGACAAATGGGATCTAATTAAATTAAAGAGCTTCTGCACAGCAAAAGAAACTATCATCAGAGTGAACAGGCAACCTACAGAATGGGAGAAAATTTTTGCAATTTATCCATCTGACAAAGGGTTAATATCCAGAATCTACAAAGAACTTAAACAAATTTATAAGAAAAAAACACCATCAAAAAGTGGAGGAAGGATATGAACAGACATGTATGTTGATGCAGCCAACAAACATATGAAAAAAAGCTCATCATCACTGGTCATTAGAGAAATGCAAATCAAAACCACAATGACATACCATCTCACACCAGTTACAGTGGCGATCATTAAAAAGAAAGGAAACAACAGATGCTGGAGAGGGTGTGGAGAAATAGGAACACTTTTACACTGTTGGTGAAAGTGTAAATTAGTTTAACCATTGTGGAAGACAGTGTGGAGATTCCTCAAGGATTTAGAACTAGAAATACCATTTGACCCAACAATCCCATTACTGGGTAGATACCCAAAGGATTATAAATCATTCTACTATAAAAATACACGCACACGTACGTTTATTGCAGCAGTTTATTACTGTTCACAATAGCAAAGACTTGGAACCAACCTAAATGCCCACCAATGACAGACTGGATAAAGAAAATGTGACACATATACGCCATGGAATACTATGCAACCATAAAAAAGGATGAGTTCATGTCCTTTGCAGGGATATGGATGAAGCTGGAAACCATCATTGTCAGCAAACTAACACAGGAACAGAAAACCAAACACTGCATGTTCTCACTCATAAGTGGGAGTTGAACAATGAGAACACATAGACACAGGGCGGGGAACATCACTCCCCGTGTGTGGAGATGAGAGATTGTAATAAATAAAGACACAAGACAAAGAGATAGAAGAAAAGACAGCTAGGTCTGGGGGACCACTACCATCAAGATGCAGAGACCGATAGTGGCCCCAAACGGCTGGGCTCGCTGGTATTTATTGCATACAAGACAAGGGGGCAGGGTAAAGAGGGTGAATCTTCTAAGTGATTGACAAGGTGAAGCAAGTCATGTGATTACGGGATAGGGCCCTTCCCTCTTAGGTAGCCGAAGCAGAGAGAGAAGGCAGCATATGTCAACGTTTTCTTCTCTGCACTTATAAGAAAGATCAAAGACTTTAAGACTTTCACTGTTTCTTCTACCGCTATCTACCATGAACTTCAAAGAGGAACCAGGAGTACGGGAGGAGCATGAAAGTAGACAAGGAGCGTGACCACTGAAGCACAGAACAACAGTGGGGGGTTTAGGCCTCTGGATGACTGCGGGCAGGCCTGGATAACATCCAGCCTTCCACAAGAAGCTGGTGGAGAAGAGTGTTCCCTGACTCCTCCAAGGAAAGGAGACTCCCTTTCGCGGTCTGCTAAGTAACGGGTGCCTTCCCAGACACTGGCATTACTGCTTGACCAAGGAGCCCTCAAGCGGCCCTTACGCGGGCATGACAGAGGGCTCACCTCTTGCCTTCTAGGTCACTTCTCACAATGTCCCTTCAGCACCTGACCCTATACCCGCTGATTATTCGTATGTTATATTAGTAATGCAACAAAGAGTAATATTAAAAGCTAATGATTAATAATGTTTAAAAAACTGGTTGATAATTGTCCATGATCCTCTCTATATCTAATTTATATGATGACTATTCTTAGTCTATTTTCTTTATTATACTGAAACAGTTTGTGCCTTCAGTCTCTTGTGCCCACACTCCCCCAAAAAATATTATTCATTTTTGCGTAATAAAGTGTGGAGCTATCTGTTGCTTGATATTAGTGGAACTTAACTGCTCCATCAAGAGAACTAGAGTAGACATTTCTCTAAAGAAGATATACAAATAGACAATAAGCATACAAAATGATGCTCAATATCACTAATCCTCAGCAAAGTGCAAATCAAAACCAGCGTGAGATACCACTCATTAGGATGGCTATTATAAACAAACAGAAAATAACAAGCGTTCATGAAAATGTGGAGAAGTAGGAAGGTTTGTACATGGCAGATGGGAATGTACAATGGGGCAGGAATAAGAAAAACAGTATGGTGCTTCCTCAGAAATTGAAAATAGCATTACCAGATGATTCTGCAATTTCACTTTGGGGTAATCACTCAAAAGAATCAAAGAAGGGGCTCAAGTAGATATTTGCACACCATATTTACAGCAGTGTTATTAACAATAGATGAAAATGTGGAAGCAACTCAGGAGTCCCTTGTTAGATGAGTGGATGAACACAACGTGGTCCATCCATACATCCATACAATGGAATATCATTCAGCTTTTTTTGTTTGTTTGTTTTTAAAGACGGAGTCTTGCTCTGTCACCAGGCTGAGTGCAGTGGCGTGATCTCGGCTCACTGTAACCTCCGTCTCCTGGGTTCAAGCAATTCTCCTGCCTCAGCCTCCCGAGTAGCTGGGATTACAGGTGCCCATCACCACACCTGGCTAATTTTTGTATTTTTCGTAGAGATGGGGTTTCACCATGTTGGCCAGGATGGTCTCTATCTCCTGACCTCGTGATCCAACCACCTCGGCCTCTCAAAGTGCTGGAATTACAGGCGTGAGGCACCACGCCCAGCCATTTTTCAGCTTTAAAAAGAAAGGCAATTCTGACACATGCGACCACATGAATGAATCTAGAGATATTATGCTAAGAGAAAGGAATCAATCACTAAAGGCAAACACAGTATGATTCCACTTATATCAAGTATCTCGGGCAGTTAAATTCACAGCGACAGTAGACTGGTGGTTGCCAAGGATTGGTGAGACAGAGCAATGGGGAGTTTCATAACAGAACCTGAGTTTCTGTTCTGAAAGACAAAATCATTGAGCGGATCCATGATGGCGGTGGCTGCACAACCCTGTAGATGTACTTAATGCCAGTAAACTGTACACCGAAAAGTGGTTAAAATGGTATTGGTTACCATTTTGAAGAAGATAAATGGTAAAATGTTACTTACCATTTTGTATAAGACTGCATTTATAATTTTTATATTAAATGTGGTATATTTTGCCATGATAAGAACACGAAAATTTCAAAAAGATGCATCCTTGAAAAAGAAAAAGAAATGAAAGAAGTGAACGACGAACACAAGCTTTCTCCTGATTAGAGGAAGAGTCCAGAAGTTCCTGTGGAAGTTCATTTTTTCTTCTTTATCTTGCATTAATGAGGCAGTCCTTGGCGACTGGGGAACTTGGGCTTGTTTGGCTAATGAGGAGCTCTGTGCATTGAGCCCCCGAGGCTGTAGAATGGTAAATACTCAGCCTGTGCCTCCAGCCCTGCAGTGTGAGCTTCCAGGCCAGTGGGCTCCACACCTGTGGTCTGCATCAGGAGGCTCATGTCTGACCCTGTCTTCCTGCCAGTCCTGAGGACGGAGCCTGAGCCTCCATCAAGCACCAGGCAGGGAGGACAGCGGACCTGCTCTCTGTGGTCATGGCCCAGCAGAGGGGAAGCGCAGCTCAGTGAGTGCTGAGGGACGGTCGGGAGCCTTGTTTCCTCATCCTCAGGACAAACAGGACAGTGGGGAGGCAGATGGGAGGACACCAATGTGCAAGATGTCAGCTCAGACGACTGTGGGTTTATGTTCGGGGTTGTGATTGGTCTCAGAAATCTCATTCAAAGTTTAACTTTTCTTCCACACTGGTTCAACTTCCCAAAGACATCTCACCCACAAAAGCGTGTTCCCAAAACATGCCAAGGAGATTATGAAGGTGATGAGGATGAGGAGGACGATGACAGTCATCACGACATCAAGAACTTTTATGGAGGGCTTCCTGAATGCCAGGCTCTCGGCTTCATGTTTTATGTAGCCAGTTTCCTTTCATCTGTGTAGTCTTCCCTGAGTTATACCTGCCACATTATTCTTAATTATAGAATAGGAAAGGAGCCCTCCAAGTCCAGACACACGGCATTTGGCCAGGCCTCTCCCTGAGTCCAACCTGCCCTCTCGAATCCCTGTCTGTACTGGCAGATGCCCCTGTTAACTGCATTCTCCTTTTGGGGGTTCCTGGTAGACCACAGCTAGACCAGAGGGTGCCACGTTCACAGTATCAAGTATAGAAAGGGCAGCCAAGATCACATCAAAGATCCCAGAAAGAACTGGCACAGGATCTCCCTTGCCCCTGTTCCTGGCTTTCCTTGCAGCTCTCCATCTCCTCAAAGGAGACATAAAATCAGGGTCGTGGCTCCATTCCTAATCAGGAAGCTGGAACCTGTTTCTGAATGCACTCCAAATGTGCCTGTAATTAAGAGCTCCAACCTCTGCTTACAACTTTCTGAGAGCCGGAAAGTAATGAAGAAGGGTAGTGCCTACTTCATTACCAAGGCCTCAGAGACTGACCGCTTGGTTTTGAATCTGCCCACTTCACTGAACTGTGTGACATGAGGCGAAATGTCTGTGCCTCTGAGACTCAGCATTGTCATCTGAGCTGATTTCTAGTTAATCCAACTGCAGTGAGCGATGATTAAACAGATCGTGAGTGCTCCCTGCGTGATCTCTATGTGATGGATGCATAAAGGCAAAGTCAATTTTTATATTATTATTATTATTGTTTTAAGCTTAATCTCCATACAGTTGAACTGCAATGTCCTCTGGCCTGAAGTTACAGGCCCCTACATTCCTGACAGGACATTTGACATTCGTCCCTATCTAAGTAAGTGCCGAGTATTGTGAGAGGAATGTTTGGGTCTCTTTCATTTCTGATCCCCCAGAACCTCTCTCTCGCCTGTCTCAAAGGAGGCATCAAAAATAAAGTTCCCCGTTAAATATTGAATAGGCCCTTCCTTGGATCAGAAAAAAATTGGCTGTGATCAGTGTGACCTCAACACAGTTAGTGGTTTCTTGTCTGTCCTTTCATCCCTTTAGGAATGTCTAATAAAATGAGATACAAGATAACACCTGTTTATGTCTATGTCACAGATACAGGGGCCTTAGAATTCCATTTAATAGCATCTGCAATGTTCAAGTACCTAAATACCATGGCAGAGATTTTCTTAGGTATATCAGAAAGAAAAAACGCACAAAGAGAAGAGGGCAGGTAAACCTGATACTTGCGCTTAGACACAATTTTGAGTTTCACATCATTCCAGACTAAAAGAAAATAAAGAGAAAATGTTATTAAACTTCATTATTATTTAGTCATGACGCATGCATTACACATTATTGATATCTGTGTGGTCGCTGAAGGCCTACAATTATGTGCAACAAAACTTTCTTATCAAAACCCAAAGAAAACATAAGCCAAGGACGAGAGCTGTATATTAAATAAATTTGGAAACATAGCTCGTATATTTGAGTGGGCATTTACTTGTGTGAAGAAATGATGTCAGAAAACCTAAGAATGATAAAAAATATGAAAAGTAATTGGCATGTAGAAAGATCTTCTGATTATGAACTATCAGGTTTGATTTAGCTTTCAGATAATGCAGTCCTAGCTCTTGTATAATGTTTGTAAATATTCTACATCAAAGGAATTTGTAGCACAGTGTCAGAATAAAATAAAGTGTATTTCACTGCTTCTTAATTTCTTTTAATTAAATTCACTATTTTTTTCTTAAAGAGACAAGAACGTTTTGTTTTGTTTCTGAAAAGAGTAGGCCATGTTTTACTGCGATCATGGATTTTGAATATATTAAGTCCTTGGTCTTCTAACATTCTTCAATTTATTTTCTCTAAAGTAGTATGTACAGGAAGAGTTGAATAGCACAAAAGTAAGTCATGTAACAATTCTGAGATTTTTGGGATTGTCACAACTGAGAAATATTGCTGAGGGTATATGGTCCTCAAGTGTGAATATGTTCCTTGTGACTTGCTTGTATCCAAAATATACACACAGCATTAAGTGCAATTTATGTCTTTTATTTTCCAATCCTCTTTTCTTCTCAAGGTGTCCAAGTTACACAGAGCCACAGAATCTCACAGGTGTCTCAGAATTCCTCCTCCTGGGACTCTCAGAGGATCCAGAACTGCAGCCCATCTTCACCGCGCTGTTCCTGTCTATGTACCTGATCACGGTGCTGGGGAACCTGCTCATCATCCTGGCCATCGGCTCTGACTCCCACCTCCACACCCCCATGTACTTCTTCCTCTCCAACCTGTCCTTGGCTGACATCGGTTTCACCTCCACTACGGTCCCCAAGATGATTGTGGACATCCAATCTCATAGCACAGTCATCTCCTATGCAGGCTGCCTGACTCAGATGTCTTCCTTTGTCCTTTTTGCATGTATGGAAGACATGCTCCTCACTGTGATGGCCTATGACCGGTTTGTAGCCATCTGTCACCCCCTACTCTACCCAGTCATCATGACTCCTCACCTCTGTGTCTTCCTAGTTTTGGCGTCTTTTTTCCTTAGCCTGTTGCATTCCCAGCTGCACAACTTGATTGTGTTACAATTCACCTGCTTCAAGAATGTGGAAATCCCTAATTTTTTCTGTGACCCATCTCAACTTCTCAACCTTGCCTGCTCTGACAGCATCATCAATAACATATTCGTATATTTAGATAGTACTATATTTGGTTTTCTTCCCACTTCAGGGATCCTTTTGTCTTACTATAAAATTCTCTCCTCCATTCTAAGAATTCCATCATCAGATGGGAGATTTAAAGCCTTCTCCACCTGTGGCTCTCACCTGGCAGTTGTTTGCTTATTTTATGGAACGGGCGTTGGTGTGTACCTGACATCAGCTGTGTCACCGTCTCCCAGGAATGCTGTGGTGGCATCAGTGATGTATGCTGTGGTCATCCCCATGCTGAACCCCTTCATCTACAGCCTGAGAAACAGGGACATTCAAAGTGCCCTGTGGAGGCTGCACAGCAGAACAGTCTAATCCCATTGTCTGTTCCATCCTTTTTCTCGTGTGGGTTAGAAAGGGCAACCACATTAAATCTCTACATCTGCAAATCCTGCCCCCTTGGTCACAGTATTTTTGTTGCTTGATGGGTTTTACTCCTTTCCACATTTCCTATGTGAATATTGCTTTCTTTCTTAAGCCTTTAACTGGAATGGGTGAGTATTCTGGGATCCTTTGTTTAGCGTAAACATCGTGACTGAATCTTCTATAGCTAGGCAGACTCCTTCAGTTTCTGAGCAATGACCCTGTTGTCCAGGTGAAATCACAACCATCTTTTTATATACAGGAAGTCCTCACTTCGTTTTCTAATTCTCTGAAAATTGACTTTATGGAAACAATATACAGCAGGTCCTCCAACACCATTGTTTGGTTCGAAGTTGTTTAGTTAGAATGTTGATGAGGAATAAATTGGTTTCACTCTACATAATTTTGCTTAAAGATGCAGTTTCCAAGAGACTATCAAAGATGCTAAGTGAGGACATACTGTACATCACATTCACCCGTTTCCACAGTTCATGTGGAATTTCTTTATAAACTGCTTCTAGGGAATCGATTCAGGCAGGTTATGTGTAGAGATCCGTGTCACTGGTCCTCAGTCTTGGCTTTGATTGAAATCACCTGGGGAGCTTACAAATGCTGAGGCCTGGGTCTCATTACCTGAGATTCTGATTTACTTGCATCTGTGTGGGTATGTGGATTTTTGTTTGTTTGTTTGTTTTAGGCATCAGAGATGGTTCCAATGATGAAGTTCCTAGAGGGATCAAGCTCCGATGAGGAAGAACAGAAGTTAATTGTAATATGATTTCTTCAAGTATGATCTTCAAATGCATTGTCCTTCAACACCGTACAAATTTTTATCATGGTGTTTTTTCTTACCACTTAGCATTTTCATTTTACATTTGCTGAAGTTACAGATTTATACACACATCGATTGCTGTTTTATTTCACACTTGTGCATACACATAAAATGGGAAATAGAAAAGAATTAAATGGTCACCATATCTCTAAAGCTTCACATTTCAAGACTTTTTAAAAAATATTTATTTTTTTGGCCGGGCGCGGTGGCTCAAGCCTGTAATCCCAGCACTTTGGGAGGCCGAGACGGGCGGATCATGAGGTCAGGAGATCGAGACCATCCTGGCTAACCCGGTGAAACTCCGTCTCTACTAAAAAGTACAAAAAACTAGCCGGGCGAGGTGGCGGGCGCCTGTAGTCCCAGCTACTCGGGAGGCTGAGGCAGGAGAATGGCGTGAACCCGGGAGGCGGAGCTTGCAGTGAGCTGAGATCCGGCCACTGCACTCCAGCCTGGGCGACAAAGCGAGACTCCGTCTCAAAAAAAAAAATATATATATATATATATATATATATTTATTTTTTTAAAAAGTTGTCTCAATTAAGAAAGTGTAGTATACACACAAGATGAAGTATTATTCAACCTAAAAAATAACAAAATCCTCTCCACTGCAGCAAAAATAAGATGAGATTGCAGGTCATTATATTAAGTGAAATAAGCCAGGTGCAGAATGACAAATATTACATGTCCTCACTTATATGTAGGAAAAAAAAAAGAAAATCTTGGCCAGGCATGGTGGCTCATGCCTGTAGTCCCAGCACTTTCGGTGGCAGAGTCGGATGGATCACTTGAGGCCAGGAGTTCAAGACCACCCTGGCATGGTGAAACCCCATCTCTACTAAAAATACAAAAATTAGTCAGGCGTGGTGGTGCATGCCTGTAATCCCAGCTACTTGGGAGGCTGAGGCAGGAGAATCACTTGAATCTATGAGGCAGAGGTTGCAGTGAGCCAAGATCATGCCTCTGTACTCCAACCTGGGCAACAGAGTGAGATTCCATCCCACACATACACACAAAAGGAATCTCATGAAGGGGTGGAGAGTAGAAAGGTGGCTAGCAGAGGCTAGGAAGAAAAGGAGTTAGTTGGGGAATGAGGAGAAGTTGATAATTGGGTACAAAAATACAGAAAGATGGAATAAACGAGTTCTAGTGTTTGATAGTACAGTATAGAAATTTTAGTTCACAAGAATTTATTGCACATTTCCAGATGACTTGGAAAGAAGCTTCCTAACTTTCTCATTATGCTGGTGTTTAAGCTATTCTCTTTCTGCTCCAATCATACCCTTCAATACTCTTCTTTTTGAGGCTAGATTGGAACTCTTGAAATCATGCTGATTTTTTTTCGTTGTTTTGTTTTGTTTGTTTGTTTGTTTTGAGACGGAGTTTCGCTCTTGTTGCCCTGGCTGGGGTACAATGGCGCAATCTCAGCTTACGGCAACCAGAAAACACTCAAAACCAAAAAACACTTTTTACTAAGTGCTGACAACTCAAAAACCAGAAAACACTTTTTACTAAGTACTGAGAACTCAAAGAAATCAAAAGAAAATATATTCTGAAGCAATGTTAGCCTTTTCAGTGAGTAGAAATCCAACCCTCTGGGGACAATGGCTAAATTCAGCCACATAATGGTGCTACTTTGGAATCCACATCCGGAAGCAGCATGATGAGGTCTATGGAAGTCCCCAGTGCAGATGAAGCTCTCCCATTCGCAAGTTTGTCTCCGAGGTATATTTGTTGGGATTTGATAGTGTGGCGAATCAGAGACTCTGCTGGAAGTCAGAGGAAACTCAGCCGGGTCTTGATGTCCTAAAAGCCCAAAGTCTTGACTGAGGATGAGACCTATGGGATGAGCAGCATCTGAGATGTTCCCAAGGACACCCCAACTCCTGGTTTTCATGCCTTTGTGTAATCTGCTCTGATGAATAGTATAGACCAAGTGACTCATTTCCTAACAAAGAGAAGGTGGAAGAGAAGTGATACGACGTCACTTCTGGGAACATGGTGAGAGACTCCAACTTTCTTTTTACCTGCCTCATCTTGGTCTTTGGCTTGGTTGCATTGATGGATGCCAATGGCTACATTGTCAACTCCTGGGTGGAGAGACCTTTATCACAAGAAATAGAGGGCGTTTTCTGGCCAATGTTTGTGAGCAACTTCACCCTGGCACCCACCATGTGAGTGAGCTTGGAAGTGGATCTTCTGCCAATTTATCCTGGAGATGACTGTGGCTGTGGCCAGAAGGTTGACTACAACTTTCTGAGGACTTCTTGAAGTATGTAAGTGAAGTATCAGTTATCAAATAACTATGTAATAATCAATAATATTGGAATATACCAGTGTGACTCAATTAGAAAAAATAAAAACTGAGTCCTGAGGACTAATTCAAATAAGCATAAAACATAAGTCTCTGGCACATAAAAAGCCAATGTAGTAGCAACTAATTAAGAAGTTCTCCTGAAAAACAAATATTAACTGAGAACATGGAAATAGTATCAGATTCTTACTATAATAGAGCTAATTTTCTCTAGAGTATGTGATTAATACAATAGATCCACAGATATAAATTCACATGAGTTATTTCATTGCCAATTGATATGGTTTGGGTGTGTCCCCACCTAAATCTCATCTTGAACTGTAGTTCCCATAATCCTCTGGGTACAACAATGGCTAAATTCAGCCACATAATGCAGCTACTTTGGAATCCACATCCAGAAGCAGCATGTTTCGTGGGAGGGACTTGGTGGGAGGTAATTGAATCATGAGAGCAGTTACCACCATGCTGCTCTCATGATAGTGAGTTCTCATGAGATCTGATGTTTTATAAAGGGTTCGCCTCCCCCCTTTACTCTGCACTTCTCCTTGCTGCTGCCATGTGAAGAAGGGCACGTTTACTTCCCTTCCACCGTGATTGTAAGTTTCCTGAGGCCTCCCCAGCCCCGTGGAACTGTGAGTCAATTAAACTTCTTTCCCTTATAAATTATCTAGTCTCAGGTATGTCCTTAGAGCAACATGAGAACAGACTAATACACCAATCCTCCCCTCTTAAATTTTGCACTAAGTTTCTTATTCTTGCAACTTGGTATCAGAAGTGAGGAATACACACTGAAAAAGCAAGATATTGGTGAAAGATGTTAAAGACACACAAAAAAAGGAAGACGTCATGTATTCACAGATTAAAGGACTTAGCATTGGTATGATGTTAGTAGTACCCAAGTGATCTGCAGATTCCATGCAATCCCTAACAAAACACCAATAACAATTTTGCAACAGAAAAATCCATCCTGTAATTCATATAGAATCTCAGGGAACTCTGAAGAGCCAAAATAATCTGGAAGCAGACAAAAGTTGAAGGTCTCAGATAACTCAATTCTAAAAGGGTGTACTGTTCCTTGCAACATCCTTCGAAGGGGCAGGTGGTAAAAATTCAGGGACTCTTTCTGGGGCTCATCTAAGAAGTTGCCTGAAGCGGTTGGAAGCCACCTCTTCCTGATGCAACTTCAGCTGCAGAGACCAGGGAAATAGAAGGAGGCTTTAAAGGCCTGAGACTTCTGCTGGCAGCCTTCCCACCAGGCCTGCCTGCTCCCTGGACAGTCCCTCCCTAAGCCCCAGTCCCCGTGTGGGAGCCTGCTTTCTGGAAAAGCTCCCACAGCCTGGTGGCCACAGGCCCCAATTCCAGGACTAGACCCACCAGTGACCACGGTGTTGGGATTCACCAACCCCTCCAGACCCTGTTTCTCACCTGCAAAACAGGTAGTCTCTCTGTCTTTATTTGATCAGCACTACTGAGGCTCACATGAGACAGTGTGCACAAGGTATGTGAAAAACCCTGGGGAACTTACTCTCCAACTACTGTAAGGATTTGGTTCTGCCATCTCACTCAATGTACAATTGTTAGAAAAATGAAAATATGTTGAAATTCATTTTTTTAAAGTTAAAAATGTCACTCTTCCTGGCATCTAAACTGACTATAAAGATCCAGTAATCAAAACACTGTTATTCTACATAAAGTCACCCAAAGTGACCAATGGAAGAGGATGCAGAGCCCAGAAATAACTTCTCACATATATGTTCAAATGATGTTTAACGTGAATGCCAAGAAAGTTCATTGGTGGAAAAGCAGGCTTTTCAACAAACGGTGTTGGAGAAACTTGATTTCCACATGCAGAAGAATGAAGGTGGACCCTATGTCACACCAGATGCAAAAATTAACACACACTGGATCAAAGACCTAAGCCCAAGAGCTGAAACTATAATATGTCTAAAAGAAAACGCTGGCAAAACCTTTATGGCATCGGAGTGGGCAATGGTTTCTGGGATATGACACCAAACACAGAAGCAACAACAAAAAAAATTAGATTCCTTAGATTACATCTAAATGAAAAACACTTTTGTGCATCAAAAAACTGAATGGAGTGAAAAGATAACCCAAGGATTAGGAAAAATATATTTGCAAATCATATATCTGAAAAGAGGCTAATATCCATAGTAGATTAAGAACAGCTAGAACTAAACAACAAGAAACCCAAGGCATCCCATTAACAATGGTCAGAAGACTTGAGTAGACATGTCCCTAAAGAAGATATACCAATAGCCAGTAAGCATATAAAATGATGTTCCAAATCACTAATCGTAGGGAAGTGCAAATCAAACCAAAACTGTGATATCAGCCAGTAGGATGGATATGATAAACAAACAAGCAAAAAACAACAAGCATTGGAGGGAATGTAAAATAGTGCAGGAACAGGGAAAACAGTATAGAGAGTACTTGAAAAATTAAAAACAGAATTATCAGATGATCCTGCAATTGTATTTGTGCATACCTAGCGGAAAGAATTAGAAGCCAGGAGTGGAAGAGGTATTTGTAAACCCATATTCATAGCAGCATTATTCACAACAGCCAAATATGTAGAAGCAACCCAAAGCTCCATGGACAGATGAATGAATACGTGCAATGCAGTTCATTCATACAACGGAAGACTACTCAGCCTGAAAAAGGCAGGCACTTCTGGCCAGCACAGTGACTCATGCCTGTAATCCCAGCATTTTGGGAGGCTGAGGTGGGCGGATCATCTGAGGTCAGGAGTTCAAGACCAGCCTGGCCAACATGGTGAAACACTGCGTCTACTAAAAATACATTAGCTGGGCATGGTGGCATGTGCCTGTAAAGACAACTACTCGGGAGGTTGAGGCACGAGAATTGCTTGAATCCAGGAAGTGGAGGTTGCAGTGAGCCCAGATTGTGCCATTGCACTCCAGCCTGGGCGACAGAGTGAGACTTCATCTAACAACAACAACAACAAAAGGGGAGGCACTTCTGACACAGGCTGCAACATGGATGAATCTTGAAGACACTATCGTCAGTGAAATAAATATATCACAAAAGGGTAAACACAATGGGGCTGAGTGGCTCACGCCTGTAATCCCAGCACTCCTGGAGGCCGAGGCAGGCGGATCACTTGAAGTCAGGAGTTTGAAACCAGCCTGGCCAACATGACGAAAGCTCGTCTCTACTAAAAATACAAAAATTAGCTGGGCGTGGTGGCTCATGCCTGTAATCCCAGCTACTCGGGAGGCTGAGGCACGAGAATCGCTTGAACCCGGGAGGTGCAGGTTGCAGTGAGCCCAGATCGTGCCACTGTACTCCATCCTGAGTGACAGAATGAGACTCTGTCTCAAAAAAAAAGATAAACACAGTATGATTCCACTGATATCAAGTATTTAGAGTAGTTAAATTCATAGAGTTGGAAAATAAAATGGCGGCCCCCAGGGGTAGGCGAGAGAGAGAGGAATGGAGGGTTTGTTTCATGCGCACAGTTTCCATTTTGAAAGATAAAAATGTTCTGGAGACGATGGTGGTGATGGTTGCCAAACAATGTGAATGTACTTAATGTTATTAAACTGTAAACTTAAAAATAGTGGAAATTGTAAACACTTTTATTGACCCTTCTATATGAAATAATATATATGTATAATTTTTAATATTTATACATGGTATATTTTACCATAATAAAAGATGAAAATTAAAGCATGTGGATCTTTAAAAAGAAAAGAAAGACGCGAATAATACACACAAGCTTTCCCTTGATTAAAGGAAGAGCCCAAAAGCTTCCATGGACACTCATTTTTCTCTTCTTCATCCTGCATTAATGTGAGGAAATCCTTAGAGACTGGAGAACTTGGGCCAGTTTGGCTAATGAGGAGCTCTGTGCATTGAGCCCCTGAGGCCATAGCATAGTAAATACGCAGCCTGTGCCTCCAGCCCTGCAGTGTGAGCTTCCAGTCCAGTGGGCTCCACACCTGTGGTCTGCATCAGGAGGCTCATGTCTGACCCTGTCTTCCTGCCAGTCCTGAGGACGGAGCCTGAGCCTCCATCGCGCACCAGGCAGGGAAGACAGCGGACCTGCTCTCCGTGGTCATGGCCCAGCAGAGGCAAAGCGTGGCTCAGTGAGTGCTGAGGGATGGTCAGGAGCCTCGTTTCCTCATCCTCAGGACAAACAGGACAGTGGGGTGGCAGATGGGAGGACATCAATGTGCAAAATATCAGCTCACATTACTGTGGAGTTTACGTTCTTGGTTGTAGTGGGGACTCAGAAATCTCATTCAAAATTTTGCTTTCCTCCCACACTGGTTGTCCTTTTCATAGACATCTCATGCACAATAGCAGAAAATGAGTCTCTCTAAACTATCCCCTAAGCCCAACAAAAGGATGATGAAGGTGATGATGAGGATAAAGAGGAAGATGACAAACACCATGGCATCATGAACCCTTACTGAGGGCTTCCTAAATGCCAGGCTCTGAGCTCTGTGGTCTCTGCAGCTTGTTTCATTTCATCTGCATCGCCTTCTCCAAGTTATTAGTGCACATTTCATTATTATTTTACAGACTCAAAAAGGAGCAATGCATTTTTATAGTAGAGAAGGGTGACATCCCATTTGAACCAGGCAGTCTAAGTCTAGACACATGGCATTTGGCCAGGCCTCTCCCTGTATCCAACCTGCCCTCTCAAGTCCTTGTCACTTGGGAAGATGCCCCCGCTTACTCTGTCGTTCTCTTTGGGGGTTCCTGGTAGACCACAGCTAGACCAGTGGGTGCCACGCTCACTGTAGCAAGTATAGAAAGGGGAGCTGAGGGCCGGGCGCGGTGGCTCAAGCCTGTAATCCCAGCACTTTGGGAGGCTGAGACGGGCGGATCACGAGGTCAGGAGATCGAGACCATCCTGGCTAACACGGTGAAACCCTATCTCTACTAAAAAATACAAAAAAAAACTAGCCGGGCGAGGTGGCGGGCGCCTGTAGTCCCAGCTACTCGGGAGGCTGACGCAGGAGAATGGCGTAAACCCTGGAGGCGAAGCTTGCAGTGAGCTGAGATCTGGCCACTGCACTCCAGCCTGGGCAAAAGAGCGAGACTCCGTCTCAAAAATAAATAAATAAATAAATAAATAAAAAAGAAAGGGTAGCTGAGATCACACCAGAGACCCCAGAAAGAATTGGTACAGGATCATTCAGGGCACATCTCTCCCTTGCCCCTGTTCCTGGCTTTCCTTGTAGCTCTCGACTTCCACAAAGGAGTCATCAATTCAGGGTTTGGCTTCCATTCCTATTGAGGAAGCTGGAAACAGTTTGAAAATGCACCTCAGATGTGCCTGTGGTTAAGACCTTTGACCTCTGCTTAAAACTTCTTGAGAACCGGAAGACCACGAAGTTTTTAGTGCCTGGGTCTTAGAGACTGGCCATTAATGTTGAATACCACCCTTTCTAGTTCTCTGCATGGCAAGGGGCGAGACGTCCGTCCTCTGGGACTCAGCACTGTCATCTGAATTGATTTCTAGTTGACCCAACTGAAGTGGGCAATGATTCAACAGATTGTGGGGGTCCCCTGCGTGATCTCTATGTGATGGATGTGTAAAGTAAAGGCAAACTGAAATTTAGATACATTCCTTAATATTTTAAGCTTAATCTCCATACAATTCAACTGAAATATCCCCTGACTTGAATTTCTGGTGTCCCTGAATTCCAGACAGGACATTTTACGTTGTCCTCATCTCAGTAAGTACTGAGTATTGTGAGAGGAACAAGCGAGTCTCTTTTGCTTCTGATTTCCCAGAGCCTGTATCTTGCTTGGCACACAGGAGATAGCAAAAGTAAAAACCTATGTTAATTATTGAATTGACCCTTCCTTGGTTCACAAAAATTGGCTGTGATCAGCGTGACTTCGACATACTTGATTCTTTGCTGCCTGTTCTTTCATCCCTTTCAGGAATGTGCCATAGAACCAGAGACGACAGGCCAGGCACAATGGCTCACGCCTGTAATCCCAGCACTTTGGGAGGCCGAGGTGGGTGGATCATGAGGTCAGGAGATCGAGACCATCCTGGCCAACATGGTGAAACCCCATCTGTACTAAAATACAAAAAACTAGCCGGGCATGGTGGTGGGCGCTTGTAGTCCCAGCCACTCAGGAGACTGAGGCAGAGGAATTGCTTGATCTCAGGAGGCAGAGGTTGCAGTGAGCCGAGATTGTGCCACTGCACTCCAGCCTGGTGACACAGCGAGATTCCGTCTAAAAAAAAAAAAAAAAAAAAAGAGAAAGAATTAGAGATGATAAAATAACACTCATTTGTGTCTATGTCATGACACGTGGGCCCTCTGATTCTATTGATTAGTATTCACAGCATTCGATTATTCGAAAACCAAGGCAGAGCGTTTCATAAGTATCACAAAAAGAAACAGAGGCGGAAAGAAACGTGGGCAGGTAAACCTGATTGCTTGGACTGAGACACATTTTAGACTTTCACATTATTCCAGAGTCCAAGAAAGTAATCCAAAAGTGTTCTTAGAACTTCATTATCGTTTAACCATCGACAGCTCTGTTGCACACTATGGACATTGGTGTGGTCAGTGCTGGCCTATGGTTACTGCATTTAACTAAAACAAAATTTTTTTTGTTTTGAGACAGCATCTTACTCTGTTGCCCAGGCTGGAGTGCAGTCACGCAATCTCGGTTCACTGCAACCTCTGCCTCCTGGGTTCAAGCGATTCTCCTGCCTCAGCCTCCCGAGTAGCTGGGACTACAGGTGCCCTGCCATGCCGGGCTAACTTTTTGTATTTTTAATAGAGACGGAGTTTCATGATGTTGGCCAGGATGGTCTTGATCTCCTGACCTCGTGAACCTCCTGCCTCGGCCTCCCAAAGTGCTGGGATTACAGTCGTGAGCACCGCGTCCGGCCAAACTTTCTTATGGAAACTCTAAATCCACCTAAGCCAAGAACAGGAGTTATATCTTGAATTTTAAAACAAGGTCCACCTATTTCAGTAAGCAATTACTTTTTTGAAGGAGAAAAGTCAGAAAACATAATGATGAAATCACTAGAACATAACTGGCATGTGGAAATATCTTCTGATTATGAACCATCAATTTGAATTTCATTTCCAGATGACATGGTCTCAGCTGTTATACAGTGTTTAGAAATGTTCTATATCAAGGGAATTTGTGGCAATCTATTAGAATAAAATAATATGTTTGAGTTCTTAATTTCCTTTAATTAGGATAAACGTTTGCTTAAAGTGAAGTCAATGTTTTTATTACCTATTTTTCTTCTGAAAAGATAAGCTGTATTTTCTAGCAATTATGAATTTGTTATATATAATGATCTGGTTCTTGGAATATTCTTGAATCTAGTGTCTCTAGGGCAGGTGTGTATAGCAAGAAGTGAATAACACAAAAATCAATGCTGAAATAATTATAAGAAAATTGGGTTTGTCACAACTGCAAAATACTGCTTAGTGTGCCTTGCTCTGAAATCTGGAAACATTACTTGTGAATTGTTTATATCCAAAATGCAGACACAGTGCTGGGTGTTGGTTTACTTGTTTCCTTTTTTTCAACCCTCTTTTCTACTCAAAAGTTGTCCAAACCATGCAGATCCACGGAATCTAACAGATGTCTCAGAATTCCTCCTCCTGGAACTCTCAGAGGATCCAGAACTGCAACCTGTCCTCGCTGGGCTGTTCCTGTCCATGTACCTGGTCACCGTGCTGGGGAACCTCCTCATCATCCTGGCCATCAGCTCTGACTCCCACCTCCACACCCCCATGTACTTCTTCCTCTCCAACCTGTCCTTGGCTGACATCGGTTTCACCTCCACCACCGTCCCCAAGGTGATTGTGGACATCCAAACTCACAGCAGAGTCATCTCCTATGTGGGCTGCCTGACTCAGATGTCGCTTTTTGCCGTTTTTGGAGGCATGGAAGACATGCTCCTGAGTGTGATGGCTTATGACCGGTTTGTGGCCATTTGTTACCCTCTGTATTATCCAGTCATCATGAACCCATGTTTCTGTGGCTTCCTAGTTTTGTTGTCTTTTTTTCTCAGTCTTTTAGACTCCCAGCTGCACAACTGGATTGCCTTACAAATTACCTGCTTCAAAGATGTGGAAATTCCCAATTTCTTCTGTGACCCCTCTCAACTCCCCCACCTTGCCTGTTGTGACACCTTCACCAATAACATAGTCATGTATTTCCTTGCTGCCATATTTGGTTTTCTTCCCATCTTGGGGATCCTTTTCTCTTATTATAAAATTGTTTCCTCCATTCTGCGGGTTCCATCATCAGGTGGGAGGTAT
The DNA here is from genome assembly GCF_024542745.1 of Macaca thibetana thibetana. NCBI lineage: Eukaryota > Metazoa > Chordata > Mammalia > Primates > Cercopithecidae > Macaca > Macaca thibetana. Next base: position 15,071,738 of record NC_065596.1, on the reverse strand, counting down.
AAAGCCTTCTCCACCTGTGGCTCTCACCTGTCAGTTGTTTGCTTATTTTATGGAACAGGCGTTGGAGGGTACCTCAGTTCAGACGTGTCCTCTTATCCCAGAAAGGGTGCAGTGGCCTCAGTGATGTACACGGTGGTCACCCCCATGCTGAACCCCTTCATCTACAGCCTGAGAAACAGGGACATTCAAAGTGCCCTGCGGCGGCTGCAAGGCAGAATACTCTAATCTCATTATCTTATCTGTTCTATTCTTTAGCGTGGGTTGGAAAAGGCAGCACGGTCAAATATCTAGACCTGCAAAGAATATTGCTTCCTTCATTATGTCTCTAATTGGAATTGCTGAGTATTCTGATATTCTTTGTTCTTAATAAACATCAGGATTGAATCCAATATACCTAGGCAGACTCTTTTAGTTTCTGGGCAATGACCCTGGTATCCAGATGAAATTACATTTCTCTTCTTCTTTTTTTTTTTTTTAAGGATTCTCGCTCTTTTGTCCAGGCTGGAGTGCAGTGGTGCGATCTCAGCTCACTGTGGGAGGTGACAACATGCTAGCAGCCCTCGCTCTCGGCACCTCCTCGGCCTCAGGGCCCACTCTGGCCGTGCTTGGGGAGCCCTTCAGCCCGCCACTGCACTGTGGGAGCTCCTCTCTGGGCTGGCCGAGGCCGGAGCCAGCCCCCTCTGCTTGTGGGGAGGTGTGGAGGGAGAGGCGCGGGCGGGAACCCGGGCTGCGCGCGGCGCTCACAGGCCAGCGCGAGTTCCAGCGGGCGAGGGCGCAGCGGGCCCCGCACTCTGAGCAGCCGCCCGGCGCCGCTGGCCTCAGGCAGTGAGGGGCTTAGCACCCGGGCCAGCAGCTGCAGAGGGTGCGCCGGGTCCCCCAGCAGTACGGGCCCGCAGGCGCTGCGATCGAATTCTCGCAGGGACTCAAGCTGCCTCCCCGCGGGGCAGGGCTCGGGATCTGCAGCCCGCCTATGGCCAAACCCATCCCCGGCCCGCGGTGGGCTCCCGTGTGGCTCCAGCCTCCCCGACGAGCGCCGCCCCTTGCTCCGAGGCGCTCGGTCCCGTCGACCGCACAGGGGATGAGGAGTGCAGGTGCACTGTGCGGGACTGGCGGGCAGCTCCGCCTGTGTCCCGGAACGGTGTCTACTGTGTGAAGCCGGCTGGGCTCCTGAGTGTGGTGGGGACTCGGAGAGCTTTTATGTCTGGCTGAGGGATTGTAGATACACCAATCAGCACTCTGTGTCTAGCTCAGGGTTTGTAAATACACCAATCAGTACTCTGATTAGTTAGTATCTGACCTAATAGGGACTTGGAGAACTTTTCTGTCTAGCACTGGTGTCTAGCTAAAGGATTGTAAACGCACCAATCAGCACTGTGTGTCTAGCTCAAGGTTTGTAAACGCACCAATCAGCACTCTGTCAAAACGGACCAATCAGTTCTCTGTAAAATGGACAAATCAGCACTCTGTAAAATGGACCAATCAGCTCTCTGTAAAATGGACCAATCAGCAGGATGTGGGTGGAGCCAGATAAGGGAATAAAAGCAGGCTGCCACAGCTAGTAGCAAGCTTTATTGGGTTTATTTTTACAGTGTGAGGGCTTTGGTTTTTCCGTGTTTGCAACGACTCTTGTTGCTCGGTTTTTGGGTGCGTGCCATCTTTAAGAGTTGTAACACTCGCTGTGAAGGCCTGCAGCTTCAGTCCTGAGAGCGAGACCACAAACCCACCAGAATGAAGAAGCTCTAGACACATTAACGTCTGAAGGAACAAACTCCGGACACGTCATTTTTAATAACACTCACCGCTGGAGTGTGCAGCTTCATTCTTGAGGTCAGTGAGACCAAGAACCCACCAACTTTGGGCATAAGTGCAATCTCCATTTCCATGGTTAAAGCGATTCTCCTGTGTCAGCTTCCAGAGTACTGGGACTGCAGGTGCTCACCATCGTGCTCAGCTAATTTATGTGGTTTTAGTAGAGACGGGGTTTCACCGTGTTGGCTAGGCTGGTCTTGATACTCCTGATCTTGTGGTCTGCCCGCCTCGGCCTTCCAAAATGCTGGGCTTAGGGGTGTGAGCCACCACACCTGGCCACATTGCTCTTGTATACAGTTAAGTTCACATAATGTTGATAGGTTATTGGAAACTCTGACTTTAAGAAAATAATTACAGGAGGTCCTCAAATGATGTCATTTAATATTGTTTAGCTATAAAGTTGTGAAAAACAATCTGGTTTCATTATACATTATTTTTCTTGTTGCAGTTTCCAAAATCTATTAGAGACCTTAAATGAAAATCTACTGTACTTCACGTTTACATATTTTTTTCACTCTTCATTTGTAATTTACGCTTCGCATCTATAAAATCTAGGCAGATTATATGTGAGGATCCATGTCACTGGTCAAGTTTGAGTTAGATTGAAATCACCCAGAGAGCTTATAAATGCTGAGGCCTGGGTCTCATTACCAGAGATTCTGATTTACTTAGACCTGTGTGAGTATGAGGATGTTAAAAAGCATCAGATAGAGTTCAGCTGGTGAAGCTCCCGCAGGAATTAAGGTCAAAAATGTAAGTTATAAGAGTTTATTGTACCACCAGGCAATGTGATTTCTTCAAATGCATTGCCTTCAACAGTGAACCGACTGTCATTATGCTGGGTTATTTTCACCACTTAGAATTTTCATTTTATCTACTGCAACTGTATATTTATATACATATAGATTTTCATATTTTCTTCTTGTGCATACATAAAAAGAGAAATAGGAAATATGGTAACAATATTCCTAGACTTCCCATTCAGAGCCTGGTTCTTCAAAAATTGTGTTATTTTTACTTTCTGGTGAACAGAATGTGTATGCGTTTACAATGAGATGATTCAGCTGTAAAACAAATGGCATCTTGTCATTTGCAACAACTTTGATGGGACTGTAGGTCATTGGGTTAAGTGAAATAGGGAAGGCACAAAAATGCAAATACTGCGTGTTCTCATTCATACGTAGGAGCTGAACAGTTAATATCATGAAGGCAGAGAGTAGAATATTGATTACCAGAGCATGGTAAAAATGGGGAGGGGGTTGAAGAGAAGTTGGTATATGGGTCCAAAAGTCCATGCAGAATAATTAAGTTTGAGTATTTAATAGTCATCAGATAAAATTAACAATATGGAATATTTCAAAATAGTAAGGAGATAAGACTTGTTTCTCATGCTGGTGTTCATAGTATTTCTGTTCTGATCGATCTTCTGTACTCATCTCTTGCCAGATTGGTACTCGACACCCTATTCTATTTCCCATGTAGGTTTTTTGTTTTTGTTTTTTGAGACGGAGTCTCTCTATTGCCCAGGCTGGAGTGCAGTGGCATGATCTCAGCTCACTGCAACCTCTGTCGCCTGAGTTTAAGCTATTCTGCCTCAGCCTCTCGGGTAGCTGGGATAACAGGCACAGGCTGCCAGGCCCAGCTAATTTTTGTATTTTTGTAGAAACGGGGCTTAATCATGTTGACCGGGCTGATCTCAAACTCCTGACCTCAAGTCAACCATCCACCTTGGCCTCCCAAAGTGTTGGTATTGCAGGCGTGAGTCACCGCACCTGGCCCATGTAGTTTTATTACGTAATTCCACTCCTGGTCACTAAGGCTCATCACACTGGAAGTTCAACGTACTTCACTAACACCTTCTCTCCCCGAAGCCTCAGAGTTTAGAGGCTACCCTTCAGTTACTGTTTCTGTTACTACATTGTTTCCTTTTGCCTTTGTCCTTCAGTAACAATTGAACCCACTCCCTATATTCAGTTCTCTTCGTTAAAATAACTACATTGACTTCAATTCCTGAGCTTTGATTTGGGAACAAAGATATGTTGTAGTTCTCTACAATTGGAGTATTTTAAAATGTGCTCAAGAAATAAAGCTGGTTTTAAAACATACATCTTTGTGAAGGGCATCTGAGGTTTAAATGCTGGTTTTCTATTTCCAGTTGCTATGTGGCTCTACTGATGTCTGAGGATTATTGAGCCACCAATTTCATCATAATTAATTTGATCATGTTCTATAACTTTATCCTGATATTAAACGTATGTTCACCAACAAAAGTGAGCTCATTTGTCACCTAATAGTCATCGAATATAAGTGGCACATTAATATTGCCTGTTGAAGTCACATTGTAGACGCTCCCCATAGGTAATGCTCCGTCATTTGCTCTTTATGTCAAGATTTAGGAGGAGTGCCATGATGAACTAATATCTTACATGACAGAAGTTTGGATGCTTCAGAATTGCCATCTAAATTAGTATGACAATCTTTGATTTGGATGGAAATTACAGATGAGAAAAAATGGCAGATTTGTAGCTACTTCATCAACCATATATTGGCTCTTGAATTTGGGACCTTTGGCAGCTCACAGGTCTTTCCTGAACCTCAAGATTCCTCAGTAGTAAATTAAGTCCAATCATTTTTTTTTTCTTCCAAGATCATGCAATGATCATACATGATAGTATCATGAACCAGTAAAGGTAGTTTTCTATCAAATAGTAGCCCATATTACATAAAAGAAGTCAATTTTATGAAAATTTCCAGAATTCATAAGCAAACTGCTATTGCAGAATTCATAGGCAAACTATTATTGCAAACTGTAACCTTGTATACAATATAAAGCATTTCTATTACACTATTTAATGTTGTGATAACGATCTGAGAGACTGCCTGAGGATATGTAATGAAATATATCTCTAATTAGATAACTATTTAATAGGTAATAATGAAACAGTATGGCCAAACTCATAATCAGTGTATTATTGATTAGTGTATTGTTCAACATACGGGTTTTAAGGGTTAAAGTTTGATTTTCAACATTAGCTCATCTAAGTCATTTGCTGACTGGACCGGAGTATATTTATTAACTCCACATCCTCTTAATTCATTTTTTATGATGTTCAGCTTGAGGAACTCTAGGATTAAACAAATAATGTATTTACCCAATAAGAAATTAGTAAATGTAGATATCATTGTCATCTGTCCTTAGATGGATACATTTCAAGTGAATTATTTGAACTGTTGTGCTTTTTCCTGGATGACTGATGGACTGCATCTTTTTTATGTTTGCACAAGGGCAGAGAATGGATATCATTATATACTCAAAACCTTACACAGTGAGGACAGCTCTCCTTCATATAACAATGTAGTAGTTGTTCATTGACATATGAGAGTGAAGGCAATTTGACATCTGCACATTTTCTTTCCTCACTGAAGCCCTGTTCCTCTTATACAGAGAACTCCTTGGAAACAAAATATATGGTTGGTTAGTGTTTGATCAGAACCGTTGAATGGGATCTAGATTTCTTTAACAACATTTACAGATAATCACATAAGAAAGGAAAGATTTTGAAAGATTCTACAAATAATGAAGGTTAATAGATGATAGACGTTTTTCAGTTGCACATTAAAAAAAAACTCAGAAAATAGTATTCTCCTGTTTCCATTAAGGGGACTTTTGTGAGGGGAAATTGGGAAAAGCTGAAAGAAAATGATTCATTCCACTGCACAAACATAACTTTTTTGTTGTTTTTGTTGAGATGGAGTCTCTGTCACCTAGGCTGGAGTGCACTGGCGCAATCTTGGCTCACTGCAAACCTCTGCCTCCCAGGTTCAAGCAATTCTCCTGCCTCAGCCTCCTGAGTAGCTGGGACTACACCGCAACTGGCTAATTCTTGTAGTTTTAGTAGAGACAGGGTGTCACTATATTGGCCAGGCTGGTCTTGAACTGCTGACCTCGTGATCTGCCCATCTTGGCGTTCCAAAGTGCTGGGATTACAGGCATGAGCCACCGCTCCCAGCCAACTCTTTGGTTTTTATACAAAAGTAGTATATACCTTGAAGACATTATCAGTGAAGTAAATAAATCACAGAAGGATAAACACAACCGGGCTCAGTGGTTCACACTTGTAATCCCAGCACTTTGGGAAGCCGAGGCAGGCAGATCATTCGAGGTCAGGCATTTGAGACCAGCCTGGCCAACATGGCGAAAGCTCGTCTCTACTAAAAATAAAAAAATTAGCCAGGTGTGGTAGCGCATACCTGTAATCCCAGCTGCTCAGGAGACAGGAGAATCACTTGAACCCGGGAGGTGGAGGTTGCAGTGAGCCGAGATCGCGCCACTGCACTCCAGCCTGAGTGACAGAATAAGACTCTGTCTCAAAAAACAAGATAAACACGGTATGATTCTACTGATATCAAATATCTAGAGGAGTAGTAGAGAAAAAAGCGAATAATACAAGCTTTCTCCTGGTTAGCAGAAGAGCCCAAAAGCTTCTATGGACACTCATTTTTTTCTAGTTCATCCTGCATTAATATGAGGCAGTCCTTAGAGATTAGGGAACTTGAATGAATTTGGCTAATGAGGAGCTCTGTGCCTTGAGCCCCCACGGCCATAGCATAGTAAATACTCAGCCTGTGCCTCCAGCCCTGCAGTGTGAGCTTCCAGTCCAGTGGGCTCCAACCTGTCGTCTGCATCAGGAGGCTCATGTCTGACCCTGTCTTCCTGCCAGTCCTGAGGACGGAGCCTGAGCCTCCATCGTGCACCAGGCAGGGAGGACAGCAGACCTGCTCTCTGTGGTCATGGCCCAGCAGAGGGGAAGCGCAGCTCAGTGAGTGCTGAGGGACGGTCAGGTGCCTTGTTTCCTCATCCTCAAGACAAACAGGACAGTGAAGTGGCAGATGGGAGGACACCAATGTGCAAAATAATCAGCTCAGACGACTGTGGCGTTTATGTTCTGGGTTGTGGTGGGGACTCCGAAATCTCATTCAGTTTTACTTTCTTCCTACGCTGGTTCTACTTGCTATAAACATCTCACTGAAGCTAGGAAAAAAAATAGGTCCCTCTAAGGCATTCCATAAACACCGTAAAAGGATTATGAAGGTGATGAGGAAGAGGACAGTCACCATGACATCATGAACTTTTCCTGAGGGCTTCCTGAATGCCAGGTTCTCAGTTCTGTGTTCTATGTGGTTTGTTTCATTTTAGCTGCATAGCCTTCTGCAATCTATAAGTAAGTGTACACGTTATTATTTTGCATGAGGAAAGGAGCTATGCATTTTTATATAACTTGTAGTATTTCATGAAGTAGAGGGGAGTAAAGCCATGTTCGAATCAGGCCATCTAAATCCTTGCATGTGGCATTTGTCCAGGCCTCTTCTTGCATCCAACCTGCCCTCTCAAATCCCTGTCACTCTGGATCCATTCCCCTGCTCACTGTGCCCTTCTCTTTGGGGGGCGTTCCTGGTAGACCACAGCTAGACCAGTGCGTGCTATGTTCATTGTATCAAGTATAGAAAGGGCAGCTGAGATCACATCAAAGATCCCAGAAAGAGCTGGCACAGGATCGCTCAGGGTGCACATCTGTCCCTTGCCCCTGTTCCTGGCTTTCCTTGCAGCAATCCACCTCCTCAAAGGAGAAATAAAATCAGGGTTTTGGCCTCATTCCTACTCAGGAAGCTGGAAACAGTTTGAAAACGCACCTCCGATGTGCCTGTGGTTAAGACCTCTGACCTCTGCTTACAACTTTCTGATAGCTGGGAAACAAAAAAGGTTCATGTCTGAGACTCAGGGACTGATCATTTATTAGGTTGGTGGCAAAGTAACAGCAAAAACCGCAATCGCTTTTGCATCAACCTATAATTTTTTTTAAAACCCTGTTCATTCCACTTATCTGTGTGGCAGGGGGCAAGCTGTTAGTGTTTCTGAGACTCAACATTGCCACCTGGGTTGATTTCTAGTTGACACAGATACATTCAGTATTGATTGATGAGATCATGGGGGCTTCTGTGGGATCTATATGTGATGGATGCATAAAGGCAACGTGTATTCTAGAAATTGTTAATATTTTAAGATTAATCTTTGTATCATACAACCGAAATATTTCATGACCTGAAGTTACTGTGTCTCTACTTCCCACAGGATATTTTACTTTTGTCCTTATATAAATAAGTAGTGATTATTGTGACAGGAACTACTGAGTCACTTTCTTTTTTTTTTTTTTTTTTTTTTTTTTTTTTTTTTTTTTTTTGAGACGGAGTCTCGCTCTGTCGCCCAGGCTGGAGTGCAGTGGGGCGATCTCAGCTCACTGCAAGCTCCGCCTCCCGGGTTTACGCCATTCTCCTGCCTCAGCCTCCCGAGTAGCTGGGACTACAGGCGTCCGCCACCTCGCCCGGCTAGTTTTTTGTATTTTTTAGTAGAGACGGGGTTTCACCGTGTTAGCCAGGATGGTCTCGATCTCCTGACCTCGTGATCTGCCCGTCTCGGCCTCCCAAAGTGCTGGGATTACAGGCTTGAGCCACCGCGCCCGGCCTTACTGAGTCACTTTCATTTCTAATTCCCTAGAGTCTCTATCCTGCTTGACACACAGGAGGCATCAAAAATAAAAATGTCTTTTAAGAGAAATGCAGGCCGGGCGTGGTGGCTCACGCCTGTAATCCCAGCAATTTGGGAGGCTGAGGCAGGTGGATCACTTGAGGTCAGGAGTTTGAGACTAGCCTGGCCAATATGGTGAAACTCCATCTCTACTAAAAATACAAAAGTAACCGGGCATGGTGGCAGGCACCTGTAATCCCAGCTATTCAGGAGGCCAAGGCAGGGGAATCACTTGAACCTGGGAGGCAGAGGTTGCAGTGAACTGAGATCGCCCCACTGCATTCCAGCCTTGAAAATAGAGCAAAGCTCTGTCTCAAAAAAAAAAAAAAAAGAAATACAAATCGAAACTACAAGGAGATATCATCTCACCCCATTTAGAATGGCTTTTATCAAAAAGGCAATAGCAAATGCAGGGATGTGGAGAAAGGGGAACAATTGTACACTGTTGGTGGGAGTGCAAGTTAGTACAAACACTATGGAGAACAAGTTGGAGTTACCTCAAAATACTACAAATGGAGCTACCATAAGATACAGCAATTCCGGGCCGGGCATGGTGGCTCATGCCTGTATTCCCAGCACTTTGGGAGGCCGAGGCAAGTGGATCATGAGGTCAGGAGATCGAGACCAGCCTGGCTAACATGGTGAAACCCCATCGCTACTAAAAAATACAAAAAATTATCTGGGCATGGTGGCGGGCGCATGTAGTACCAGCTACTCAGGAGGCTGAGGCAGAAGAATTGCTTGAACCCAGGAGGCGGAGCTTGCAGTGAGCTGAGATTGCACCACTGCACTCCAGCCTTGGACGACAGAGCAAGACTCTGTCTCAAAAAAAAGATACAGCAATTCCATTGCTAAGTATATCCCCCCCCCCGATAAGGAAATGAGTATATTGAAGAGATACTTGCACTCCCATGTTTAATACAGCACTAGTCACAATAGCCATGATTTGGAAGCAGCTAAGCATTCACCATCCATTCAACAGATGAATGGATAAAGAAATTGTGTACATATGCACAATAGAGTATTATGCAGCCATAAAAAAGGAAGCGATCCTGTTTGCAACAACTTGGATGGAACTGGAGGCCATCAATTTAAATGAAATAGGCCAGGCACAGAAAGATAAACTTCACATGTTCTCACTTATTTGTGGGATCTAAAAATTAAAACAATGGAAATCATGCAGATAGAGAGTAGAAGGATGATCACCAGAGGCTGGGGAGCGGGGGTCGGGGGGAAAGTGAGGATGGTTAAGCAACATAAAAGTATAGTTAGAGACAATGAGATCCAGTATTAGGTGACTAATGAACAATTTATTGAACATTGAAAAGCTAACAGTAATTGGATTGTTTGGTACAAGGAAAGGATAAATGCGTGAAGTGAAGGATACCTCATTTATCCTGGTGTGATTATTGTGCCTTGTATGCCTGTGTCAAAATAGCTCATGTCCTTCATAAATATATACACCTGCTATGTACCTATATTTTTTAAAAAGAAAATGATGTATAATTATATATATAAACGTGGATAGAACTCTGCAGAAATGCTGAATGAAAAAGCAAGTTACAGAGCACTACCTGCTCTATACTTTCATTGACATAAAATTTAAGAAAGGAAGGCAAAATTAAATGATTGATTACTTAAGGATACATATATGAGTAGAGTATAAAGAAGAGATTAACTCCAATTTCACATTGGAGGTTACCTGTGCAGTAGGATTGGGGTGCCTGGAACCATGAAGGATGCACGGCTTCAAAGATTGTGGTTTTTTTCTTGTTTGTTTTGGTTTTGTTTGTTTTTTGAGACTGAGTCTTGCTCTGTCACCCAGGCTGAAGTGCAGTGGTGCAATCTTGGCTCACTGCAACCCCCGCCTCCTGAGTTCAAATGATTCTCATGCCTCATCCTCCCGAGTAGCTGAGATTACAGGTGTGTGCCACCATGCCTAGCTAATCTTTGTTTTTTAGTAGAGGTGGGGTTTCACCATGTTGGCCAGGCTGGTCTCGAGCTCCTGACCTCAAGTGATGAGCCTACCTCGGTCTCCCAAAATGCTGGGATTACAGGCATGAGCCACCAAGCCTGGCTTAAATATTGGTTTTTGTTTTTCTGGGTTCTTTGAGATGGAGTCTTGCTCTGTCATCCAGGCTGGAGTTCAGAGGCGCAATCTTGGCTCACCGCAGCCTCCACCTCCCGATTCTCTTGCCTCAGCCTCCCAGATAGCTGGGATTACAGGCAGGCACTACTGTACCAGGCTAGTTTTTGTATTAGAGATGGGGTATCACCATGTTTGTCAGTCTGGACTCAAACTCCTGACCTCAAGTGATCCTGCCACCTCGACCTCCCAAAGTGCTTGGATTACAGGCATGAGCCACCGCGCCCGGCCCAAAGATTGGTTTTATTCCATTTGTTAAATTGTGGGATCGGTACTTGGGTATTTCATTATCCTTCTTTTATTTTAAAAGTACATATATGTTATGTACATTCCCTTGATTTCTTAGAGCGTTTCACAAAATTATATACACAGAATAAAATAAATAAAGCCAAAAATCTCTGTAAATACTGAACAGAGATTCTTCCTTGGTTCACCAAAAAAAAAAAAAAAAAAAAAAAAGGCTCTGATCAGTGAGGCTTCAACGCACGTGATTTCCTGTCCGTTTGTTCATCCCTTTCAGGAACATGCCATGGCATGGAAACAGACAACCTAAAATAGCACTATTTTGTCTGTGTCATGAACACATGGGCCCTAGAATTCCATGTATTATGTTGGTGCAAAAGTAATTGCGGTTTTCACCTTTTTTTTTTTTTTTTTTGCAAAAACCGCAATTACTTTTGCACCAACTGAATAGCCTCTACAAACATTCAGTTATTCAAAAGCCATGGCACAGATTTTTGTTAAATATTGAAAAAAAAGAGAAAGACGGAAAGAAGAGGGGAAGGTAAACATTGCTTAACACGTTTTAGACTTTCACGTATTTCTAGCCTCACAGAAAGTAATGCAAAAGTGTTCTTAAAATTTCATTCATGCCTGTAATCCCAGCACTTTGGGAGGCCGAGGTGGGAAGATCACGAGCTCAGGAGTTCGAGATCAGCCTGACCAACATGAAACTCCGTCTCTACTAAAATCACAAAAATTAGCTGGGCATGGCGGCATGTGCCTGTAATCCGAACTACTCAGGAGGCTGAGGCAGGAGAATCTCTTGAACCTGGGAGGCGGAGGTTGCAGTGAGCCAAGATTATGCCACTGCACTCCGGCCTGGGTGACAGAACAAGACTCCACCTCAAGAAAAAAAAAAATTTTATTAATGCTCAAACATCCACAGGTGCCTTGCTCACTACAGACAACTTGTAGTCACTGGTGGCTTTGATTATGCATGTCTAACTAAACCTTACTTGTCAAAATTCTGAGTCCACCTAAGCAAGGACAGGAGTTGAATATTAAATGAATTTCAGAAGAAAACCCACATATTTGAGGGAGCCTTTCCTTCCGTAGGAAAGCGAAGTCAGAAAACATGAGGACAATGAAAATACTAGAACAGAACAGGCATGTGAAAATGTTGTCTGCTTGTGAACTGTCAACTTTAATTTACCTTTGAAGTAACGTGGTCCTAGGTATTACAGAATATTTCTAAATATTGTAAATCAAAGGAATTTGTAGCATTGAACTAGGATGAAATAAGGTATATTTGAATGTCTCTTGGTTTCTTTTAATTACAAAGATTTCTTTCCTTAAATGGGGAAAGATACTTCTGTGTGTGTGTGTGTAAGACAAAGTGTCACTCTGTCATCCAGCCTGGAGTGCAATGGTGGGAACTTGGCTCACTGTAACCTCCACCTCTGGGCTCAAGTGATCCTCCTACCTCAGCCTCCCAAGTAGTTGAGACCACAGGTGCATGCCACCATGCCTGGCTAAGTTTTGTATTTTTAGAGACAGGGTTTTGCCATGTTGTCCAGGCTGGTCTCAAACTCTTAAGCCTAAGTGATCCACCCGCCTTGGCTCCCCAAAGTGCTGGCATGACAGGCATGAGCCACTGTGCCTGGTCAATATTTCTTTTTTTTTTTTTTTTTTTGAGACGGAGTCTCGCTCTGTCGCCCAGGCTGGAGTGCAGTGGCGCGATCTCGGCTCACTGCAAGCTCCGCCTCCCGGGTTCACGCCATTCTCCTGCCTCAGCCTCCCGAGTAGCTGGGACTACAGGCGCCCACAACCGCGCCCGGCTAATTTTTTGTATTTTTAGTAGAGACGGGGTTTCACCATGGTCTCGATCTCCTGACCTTGTGATCCGCCCGCCTCGGCCTCCCAAAGTGCTGGGATTACAGGCGTGAGCCACCGCGCCCGGCCAGTATTTCTTAATTTTATATTTTTACTGAAAACAGTATGCTGCATTTTAATGTGATCATGAATTTTCTCAAATGTTCTTGCTCTTCTCACTTTGTTCAGTTGAGTGTGTCTAAAGTAAGGGCCTACAGAATCAAGGGACTAACACACCAATCAATCCTAAAAGGATTTGTAGAAAATTAGGTTTTATGGACACAAAGATGGGAAGAAACAGACAGTGGGGACTGCTTGATGGGGGAGGGTGGAGGTGCATGGGGTGGAAAGCTATCCAGTACTAAGCCCACTACCTTGGTGTTGGGATCATCGCTGCACCAAGCCTTTACCGACGCACTATTTACTCATGTAGCAAACCTGCATATGTATTCTGTGAGTCTAAAAAAAGAAAAAAAATTAGGGTTTTCAATATGGCTGAGGGTGTATGATCCTCAAATGTGAAAACATTAATTGTAAATTTCTTGTATCTAAAATAGAGACCCAGTGCTGGGTTCTGATTTTGTTCTTTCCTTCCTTCCGGTTCTCTTCTTCTCAATTGTGTCCAAGATACACAGAGCCAGAGAATCTAACAGGTGTCTTAGAATTCCTGCTCCTGGGACTCCCAGATGATCCAGAACTGCAGCCTGTCCTCACTGGGCTGTTCCTGTCCATGTACCTGGTCACGGTGCTGGGGAACCTGCTCATCATCCTGGCCGTCAGCTCTGACTCCCACCTCCACACCCCCATGTACTTCTTCCTCTCCAACCTGTCTTTGGCTGACATCGGTTTTGCCTCCACTACAGTCCCCAAGATGTTGATGAACATCCAGGCTCACAGCAGACTCATGTCTTACGTGGGCTGCCTGATTCAGATGTCTTTTTCGATCCTTTTCGCATGTATGGAAAGTCTGCTCCTGGCTGTGATGGCCTATGACCGGTTTGTGGCCATCTGTCACCCCCTACACTACCCAGTCATCATGAACCCACGCCTTTGTGGCTTTTTAGTTTTGGTGTCTTCTTAGCCTATTGGATTCCCAGCTACACAATTTGATTGTGTTACAACTTACCTGCTTCAACGATGTGGAAATCTCTAATTTTTTCTGTGACCCTTCTCAACTTCTCAACCTAGCCTGCTCTGACACCTCCATTAATAACATGGTCATGGCCGGGTGCGGTGGCTCAAGCCTGTAATCCCAGCACTTTGGGAGGCCGAGGCGGGCGGATCACAAGGTCAGGAGATCGAGACCACCGTGAAACCCCGTCTCTACTAAAAATACAAAAAATTAGCCGGGCGCGGTGGCGGGCGCCTGTAGTCCCAGCTACTCAGGAGGCTGAGGCAGGAGAATGGCGGGAACCCGGGAGGCGGAGCTTGCAGTGAGCTGAGATCGCGCTACTGCACTCCAGCCTGGGCAACAGCGTGAGACTCCGTCTCAAAAAAAAAAAAAAAAAAAAATAACATGGTCGTATATTTTATTGGTGCCGTATTTGGTTTTCTTCCTCTCTCAGGGATCCTTTTCTCTTACTATAAAATTGTTTCCTCCATTCCAAGAGTTCTGTTTGCAGGTGGGAGGTATAAAGCCTTCTCCACCTGCAGCTCTCACCTTTCAGTTGTTTGCTTATTTTATGGAACAGCCCTTGGAGGGTACCTCAATTCAGCTCTCTCTCCCCCAGGAAGGGTGCAGCGGTCTCAGTGATGTACATGGTAATCACCCCAATGCTGAACCCCTTCATCTACAGTCTGAGAAACGGACATTCAGAGTGCCCTGTGGAGGCTGCAAGGCAGAATAATGTAATCTTACCTTTTCCATCTTTTTTGTAGTAGTGGTTGGAAAAGGCAGAGCTTTGACACAAAATATCAAAACCTTTAAATCTTTCCCCCTTCGTTACATTGTATTTGTTGCTTGATAGGTTCAATTTCTCTCCACATTTCATATGTGAATGTGGGCGGCAAGCTACCCAGGTGCCCAGGCAAGAGACCGAGGGCAGGAGCTGTTCAAGTATAATAAAGAAAAAATTAAGAATAGTTATACTAGATAGAGATCATAGATATATATAAATATCATTAATCATTAGTTTGTAGCAATTACTCTTTACTCCAATATTATAATAATCCTTGCTCTGCAATCATAACCTAGGAAAAACCAGGTCATACAGAGATAGGAGCTGAAGGGACATGGGGAGAAGTGACTAGAAGACCAAGAAGTGACCAGAAGACAAAGTGGTGACCAGGTCTTCTGGTCACCAAGAAGTGACCAGAAGACCAAGAGTGTGAGCCTTCTCTTATGCCCAGGCACGGCCACTAGAGGGCTCCTTGGTCTAGCGGTAAGGTCAGTGCCTAGAAAAAGCCCCTGTTACTTAGCAGCCCCTGTTACTTAGGAAAAAGCCCCTGTTACTTAGCAGCCCCTGTTACTTAGCAGCCCCTGTTACTTAGGAGTCTCCCTTTCCCGGGGTGGGGGGAGTTGAGAGAAGACTCTGCTCCACCACCTCTTGTGGAGGGTCTGACATCAGATCCCCCCGCAGCCATCCTGAGGCCTAACCGTCTCCCTGTGATGCTGTGCTTCAGTGGTCACGCTCTTGGTCCGCTTTCATGTTCCATGCTGTACACCTGGCTCTGCCTTCTAGATAGTAGTAGCAGAATTAGTGAAAGTACTAAAAGTCTCTGAAATGTAGAAATAATGGCGCAAGCTGTCCTCTCTCTGCCTTGGCTGCCAAACAGGGAAGGGCCCCCTGTCCAGTGGACACGTGACCCACGTGACATTACCGATCATTGGCGATGGCTCACACTCCTTACTCTGCCGACCCTAGTCTTGTATCCAATAGATAACAGCACAGCCAGGCATTCGGGGCCACTGCCGGTCTCTGGGCCCAGCTGTCTTTTCATCTCTCTGTCTTGTATCTTTATGATCTCTTGTCTCCGCACATGGGGAGAAAGACCCACAGACCCTGTAAGGCTGGGTCCCTACATGTGAATATTGCTTCCATTGTTTCATCTTTAATTGGAATGTGAAGGTATTCTGGAATTCTTTGTTCATTGCAAATATTCATGGCTGAATCCAATACACCTGGACAGCCTCCTTTAGTTTCTGAGCAATGGCCCTGGTATCTAGGTGAAATCACAACCCTGTTTTTATATATAAGAAGTCCTTGTTTAAAGTCAGTAGCATCTTGGAAACTGCTACCTTAAGGAAATGATGTACAGCAGGTCCTCAAGTAAAATCATTTTGTTCAAAGTCCGTTAGTTATACTGTTGATGAGGAAAAAAGTTTCATTATAAATCATTTCACTTAAGTTTCCAAAAACATATTAAAGGTGTTAATTGAGGACTTACTGTACTTCAAATTTAATTTTCACAGTTCATGTGGAAATTGTTTACATATTGCATCTATAAAATCACTTTAAGCAGGCTGTATATGGCGAACTCAATCACCAGTCCTCAATCTTGGCTTTTATTGACCTCACCTGGGGAGCTTACAAATGCTGATGGCCGGGCTCTCTTACCCAGAGATTTTGATTTACTTAAACCTGTGTGGGTCTGAGAAGTTTTAAAAGCACCAGTGATGGTTCAGACGAACTTCCTCAAGGGATCACGCTCATATAGGTAAGGTACAAAAGAGCTGATTGTAGCACTAGACAATGTGATTTTCTTCAACTGTCTTCTTCAAATTCATTATCCAGCAATATACAGATTGTCATGATGCTGGGTATTTTTAGTAAGCACTTGGAATTTGTTGAAAACATTGATTTATATACATACAGATTTTCTTTGAATTTCACTCTTGTGCATACTAAAAG
This sequence comes from Macaca thibetana thibetana, assembly GCF_024542745.1. Classification (NCBI taxonomy): domain Eukaryota; kingdom Metazoa; phylum Chordata; class Mammalia; order Primates; family Cercopithecidae; genus Macaca; species Macaca thibetana. Next base: position 15,055,255 of record NC_065596.1, on the reverse strand, counting down.
GGAAAATAGAAAAGGATAACATGGTAACAACGTCCCTAAAACTTCACATGCTATCACTGATTTTTTAAAATTTGCTTATTTTTCTTTCATTTTTTATGAAGTGTGGGATAGATACACAAAGGTATACCATTCAGCCTTTAAGAAATGCAAGTGAGTCAGCCAGGCATGGTGGCTCTCGCCTGTAATCCCAGCACTTTGGGAGGCCGAGGCGGGTGGATCACGAGATCAGTAGATCGAGACCATCCTGGCTAACACAGTGAAACTCTGTCTCTACTAAAAAAAAATACAAAAAATTAGCTGGGCGTGGTGGTGGACGCCTGTAGTCCCAGCTACTTGGAAGGCTGAGGCAGGAGAATGGCGTGAACCCAGGAGGCGGAGCTTGCAGTGAGCCGAGATGGCGCCACTGCACTCCAGCCTGGGCAACACAGCGAGACTGCATCTCAAAAAAAAAAAAATGAAAGTGAGTCATTTGCAGCAACATGGATGAAACAAAGTCATTCATTTAAGTGAAATAAGCCAGGCATGAAAAGACAAATATTGCATGTTCCCACTCTTACGAGCTAAAAACGTGAATCTCGTGAAGGTATAAAGTAGAATGGTAATTACTAGAGGCTGGTAAGGGAAGGAAGGAGTGGAGCATGAAGAGATGTTTACAGGGTACAAAAATGCAGTTAGATATAAGAAAGAAGTTCTAGCGTTTCGTAATACAGTAGGGGAATTCTAGTTAGTGGTAATTGATTGCATATTTCAAAGTAGCTAGGAGAGAAGATTTGTGGTGGTCTCATTATTCTGGTTTCTAAGCCATTATTTTTCTGTTCCCTTCCCACCTTTCTCCACTCAGCTGTTTCATGCTAGGTTGGGGCTCTTGAAGTTACTGCTGTATTTTCCACCTGCTGTTCTTGTTACAGACTTTCATGAACACTAAATTTCACTACACTGAAAGTTCGGTATACTTCACGACCACCTTCTAGTACACCCCTATGTCTGCGTCAGTGTTTAGAGGCTGCTGCCTTCGGTTACTGTCTGTTACTACATTGTATCCTTTTGCCTTTGTCCTGCAGTAACAATCCAGCCAACTCCCTCTGTTCAATTCTCTTCATTAAAATAACTAGATTAGTTTCTATTTTTTTTTTTTTTTTTTTTTTTTTTTTTTTTTTTTTGAGACAGAGTTTTACTCTTGTTACCCAGGCTGGAGTGCAGTGGCATGATCTCGGCTCACTGCAGCCTTTGCCTCCCAGGTTCAAGCCATTCTCCTGCCTCAGCTTCCCATGTAGCAGAGATTCCAAGTGCCCGCCACCATGCCTGGCTAATTTTTGTATTTTTAGTAGAGATGGGGTTTCGCCATTGTTGGCCAGGCTTATCTGGAACTTCCGACCTCAGGTGATCCACTTGTCTCAGCCTCCCAAAGTGCTGGCTTTACAAGTGTGAGCCACGCGCCCAGCCCTGATTTCTATTCCTGACCGAATCTTGACTGAGGAACAAAAGTACGTTGGAGTTGTCTGCAAGCAGAATATTTTTTAAAATGTGCTGATGAAAGGAAACTGCTTTTAAAATATATGTCTTTGTGAAGAGTGTCCAACTGAAGTTTAAGTGGTAGTGCCCTATTTCCAGTTGCTGTGTGACTCTAATGATGTCTAGGGATTGTTAAATCACCAATTTCATAAATAATTTCAAGGTTTTCTTCTTTTACTTTACCCTGAGCTACCAGAAGTCCATGTCACCAGCAAACATTAGCTCTTTTATTTCACCTAAAGGATAGTGAAAGAATTTGGTAAGTGGGACACTAATGCTGGTTGTTTTTTTCTTTTTTTTTTTCTTTTTGAGACAGAGTCTTGCTCTGTTGCCCAGGCTGGAATGCAATGGCATGATCTTGGCTCACTGCAACCTCCACCTCCTGGGCTCCAGCGATTCTCCTGCCTCAGCCTCCCGAGTAGCTGGGACTACAGGCATGCACCATCATGGCCGGCTAATTGTTGTATTTTTAGTAGACATGGGTTTTTGCCATGTTTGGCCAGGCTGGTCTCAAACTCCTGACCTCAGTTGAGCCACCCACCTTGGCCTCCCAAAGTGCTGGGACTACAGGCGTGAGCCACCGTGCCTGGTCTAATGCTGCTGTTTGATGTCACGTGGTGGACTCTCCCCACTGGTAATGCTTTGTTGGCACTTTTAATATTTAGAAGAGTGCTATGATGGATTAATACCTTGTGATGGGAAATGTTTGGGTGGTTCACAATAGCCAACCAAAAGCAATGTGACAAACTTCAATTGGGAGAGAATATGCAGATGGTAGAAAATACCTGGGATTTGCGGAGCCTACGTCACTCACCTACTGGGCTCTTAAACATGGGACTTTTGGTAACTCAGAGTCCTTTCTGAGCCCCATGTTCCTCAGCAGTAAACTAAATGATCTTTTCTTCCAAGGCCGTGCAATGATTTTATGTCATGGTGCCATTAACCAGTCAAATATTAGTTTCCCTTGAAATGATAGCCCCTATTATTAAAGTTAACATTGAGGAAGTTAATTTTTGGGCCTGGCATGGTGGCTCATGCCTGTCATCCCGCACTTTGGGAGGCTGATTTGGGAGGAAAGTTTCAGGCAGATGTTTGAGACCAGCCTTGGCTACATAGTGAGACCCTGTCGCTACAGGTTTTAAAAAATTTAAAAAGTTAATTTTAAATGAGTATTCTTAGAATATACAAGTGACTGGATATTACAAACTGTGACCTTGAGTATAAAACAAAACATACTTCTTTTTTTGTTGTTTTTTAGACACAGTCTAGCTCTGTTGCCCAGGCTGGGGTGCAGTGGCATAATCTCATCTCACCGCAACCTCTGTCTCCCGGGTTCAAGCAATTCTCCTGCTTCAGCCTCTCAAGTAGCTGGGACTACAGCTGTGCGCCACCATGCCCGGCTAATTTTTGTATTTTTATTAGAGACAGGGTTTCACCATATTGGTCAGGCTGGTCTCGAACTCCTGACCTTGTGATCCGCCAGCCTCAGCCTCCCAAAGTGGTGTGATTACAGGCGTGAGCCACCACGCCCGGCTAAAACAAAACATGTTTTCTATTGAACAAGTTCATGTGTAGAGTTGTGATAAGAACTTAACTGAGAGGCTGTCTGAGGAGACATATCAAATGTACTGATTAGAACACTATTTTTGCTACTACCCAAACATTTTAAAAGCTCCCAACTCCTAGCATCTTCTGATCCAATCTATCTCTACATTCCTGTCATTTGATCATTTGTGCCCCCATATTTACTTAGTATTTATTGATACACTGACAAATAGCGTCCTTTCTTCCACATTCAACTTGTTGGAATATATACTTATATTTATTACATCAGTCAATGACAAATATTGTTGAGTTCCTCACCCAGATACCACTGAGCCATGGGTGGAATGTGAAAGATAATAGAGAACCACAATATCTGGCTGGGCATGGTGGCTCACACCTATAATCCCACCGCTTTGGGAGGCTGAAGTAGGAGGGTCACTTGAGACAAGAAGTTCAAGACCAGCCTGGGCAACATAGCAAGATTCCATCTCCAAGAAAATAATAAAATTACCTGGACATGGTGTCACAGGGGGATTGCTTGGGCCCAGGAATTCAAGGCTGCAGTGAGCTATGACTCTGCTGCTTCTCTGGAGCTTGGGCAACGGAGCAAGACATCTCAAAACAAAACAAAAACTCCATAACTTCCACACAACCTATTTTATCTACTTGAATAAAGGCAGGCCAAAAGAAAGTACATTTCATTAAAGAATTCACGAGGTGATCTCACATACACACACACACACACACACACACACACACACACACACACACAACACAGAGTCTACACCAGGGGGATTCTCCGCCTGAAGTCAGATAAGCACTTTCTTGATGAGCAACAATCAGAAGCTGCTAGGGACACTTGCTGAATTTAGGTGCAGAATTGCTGCAGCTTATTGTGATGCTGGGCTGAGAGCTTGTGGGGAAGGGGAACCAGGGTGGCTTATTTTGTCTGAAGGTCCAGGAGAGCATTGTTAAGTCTGTAGAAATATCCAGTGCAGAGGAGAGGAAGACATGTCCATCTGCCAGTTCTACATGGAATTTTTCTGACAGTATAATGTCTTTTTTTTTTTTTTCCCCCCAAGACGGAGTCTCACTGTGTCGCCCAGGCTGGAGTGCAGTGGCGTGATCTCAGCTCACTGCAAGCTCCGCCTCCCAGGTTCACGCCATTCTCCTGCCTCAGCCTCCCTAGTAGCTGGGACTACAGGCACCCACTGCCTCGCCCGGCTAATTTTTTGTATTTTTTTGTAGAGACGGGGTTTCACCATGTTAGCCAGGATGGTCTCAATCTCCTGACCTCGTGATCCACCCGCCTCGGCCTCCCAAAGTGCTGGGATTACAGGCTTGAGCCACCGCGCCCAGCCGACAGTACAATGTCTTGAATGGTGAGGAACTCTACTGGAAGGCAGAGGGAAATCTCCATGGTCTTGGGGGCTTAGAGACCCACGTCCTGGTAGAAGGATAGGCCTGGCCTCTGTTGCTCTGTCTCCTGCTTCCCTGCAGTGACAACTCAGCTGGCATATGTGAGCTGCCCATGAGAGTCCCTTGTGGCAACAAACTGAAGGGCCTTAGGCCATCATCCTGCAAGAACCTAAACACTGCCAACACCCATGTGAGTGAGCTTCACAGCAGATCCTCTCCAGTCAATCCCTGAGATGACTGCAACCCTGGCTGACATCTGATTGCAGTCTTGTTAGATACGGGGAAATGCTTAAGTGCTATATATTGTGACCAAGTTAGGGTGCAAAAATCAGCAGTTTCTTACATACCAACATAGATCAATCAGACAGAAAGAATTAGGGTCTTATCCGATTTAGCAAAAACATAAATTGCCAATGCATAAAATCTCAAATCACAAAAGAGTGTAGAAGGTAAAATAGTAAGTAAAGTAAGTAAAATAGAAAGTCCTCCTTAGAAACATAAATCTGAGCCTCAAGAATGAAAGCAGCGGCGGGGCGTGGTGGGTCATGCCTGTAATCCCAGCACTTTGGGAGGCTGAGGTGGGTGGATCACAAGGTCAGGAGTTCGAGACCAGCCTGGTCAGCATGGTGAAACCCTGTCTCTATTAAAAATACAGAAGATTAGCCGGGCATGGTGGTGCACGCCTTTAATCCCAGTTACTTGGGAGGCTGAGGCAGGAGAATTGCTTGAACCCAGCAGATGGAGGTTGCAGTAAGCTGAGATCATGCCACTGCACTCTAGCCTGGGTAACGGAGCAAGACTCCCACCTCCAAAAAAAAAAAAAAAAAAAGTAGCAACATATTTTTCTCATAGAAGGCCTACTTCTTTGTTTACATGGTTCATTCAATGGATTTGCGGATGTAAGAGACTCCCATTACATTTTAAAACTAAAATAAAGAATCTGATGTGGTTATCATCTCTCTAACTTGGTGGTGGGAACGCAGAGGACAGAAGAGATGTTAATGAGAAGAGGAAGCTCTGTTCCTTCAGTGGTCATTCACTTCTCTTCCACTTTTATTTTTCTTTAAAAATGTTTTTTTTTTTTTTTTTTTTTTTTTGAGACGGAGTCTCGCTCTGTCACCAAGGCTGGAGTGCAGTGGCCGGATCTCAGCTCACTGCAAGCTCCGCCTCCCGGGTTCCCGCCATTCTCCGGCCTCAGCCTCCCGAGTAGCTGGGACTGCAGGCGCCCGCCACCTCGCCCGGCTAGTTTTTTGTATTTTTTAGTAGAGACGGGGTTTCACCGTGTTAGCCAGGGTGGTCTTGATCTCCTGACCTCGTGATCCGCCCGTCTCGGCCTCCCAAAGTGCTGGGATTACAGGCTTGAGCCACCGCGCCCGGCCTAAAAATGTTTTTTAAACATTTTTAATTTTTGTGCATAGATAGTAGCTGTATATATGTATGAGGTAGATGAAATATTTTGATACAGGAATGCAATGTGAAATAACCACATTGTGGAGAATGAGGTATTCATCATTCAACTATCTTTAGAGTTACAAACAATGCAATTATACTTTCTAAGTTATTTTTTATTTTATTTTATTTTATTAGAGTCTTGCTCTGTCACCCAGGTTGGAGTGCAGTGGCACAATCTCGGCTCACTGCAACCTCTGCCACATGAGTTTTATTTCCAAGACAAATATTTATTGCAGGTATTTGAATAAACTGAAAATACTGGCTACCAAATTTGCAGGATGCAAATTAAGATTAGTATGCATTCCAAAATCAGTGAAAAGTGATATCTTTTGATATTATCAAAATGATGATATCTTTATGATATCGAATACGTCGGCCCACAAATCAAGAGTTGGAACAAGATTGGCCCTGCCTAACATCACCTGTAGTGAGACACCTAAGGGGTTTGTGCTCCCAGACTCCACGACTGATTTCTGTGGGCTTATAGGGCTTGTATTTCAAAGGGATAGCACGTCTGAGTCATTCTGGGCAATATATGACTATGAACCATTTGACCCAGCCAGCTTTCAAATGTAGAGTCATAATTTGAAGTTGAAAATCACATCATCATTCTTTGCTTTTGTGTTTGCTTTTGGTTTGAGAGACAGGGTCTTGCTCTGTCACCCAGGCTGGGTCCCAGGCTGGGTTGCAGTGCCACGATCATAGCTCACTACAACCTCAAACTCGTAGGCTCGAGTGATTCTGTTGCCTCAGCCCTCCAAGTAGCTGGGAAGATAGGGGTGAGCCACTGTGCCCCAATAATTTTATATCACTGTTTTTATGGAAAGTAGGATGGCAAAGTTAGAAGTGTGGGCAAAGTATCAGATTGTTAGGATATACTCTACCTCCATCTCAGTCTCCTCCTCTGAGAAATACAGTGAATGAGACAAAATTTCTCATGAAATATTTTCAGGATTGAATACCATTACACATGTAAAGCAATAAGCACTGTCCCAGTATTGTAAACATTTTTTTTATATGACTATGATTTTCATTTTATTTCCTATCCAGAGGACAAGAAAAAAACTATACTTTGAGGAAACCAGGTAGGCACTTGATATTGGAAGTGCTATACACACCAAATTAGAAGTCTCAGAAAGGGTGGTAAGAAAATTGATGAAAGATGGAACTTTATGGGAAGCATCTAGGAAAGAAAAGTCAAAAAGGGGTTACAGAGGGAGTTTTTAGGAGAAACTAACACAAAAACAAAAGCAAAGTCACAGCTGTTTTTTATTTAAAAAAAAAAAACACATCGGCAAGGCACAGTAGCTCTCACCTGTAATCCTAGCACTTTGGGAGGCTGAGACGGGCAGATCACGAGGTCAGGAGTTCAAGACCAGCCTGAACAATATGGTGAAACACTGTCTCAACTAAAAATACAAAAATCAGTTGGGTATGGTGGCACACGCCTGTAATCTCGGATACTCAAGAGGCTGAGGAAGGAGAATTGCTTCAACCTAGGAGGTGGAGGTTGCAGTGAGCCGAGATTGCGCCACTGCACTCTAGCCTGGGCGACAAAGCGAGACTCCATCTCAAAAACAACAACAAAAAAAAAACAAAGCAGCAACAACAACAAAAAACCACATCAAGCACATCTTTTAAAAGAGAAAAAGAGCCGGATATTTAAACCCACAACATTTGCCTTATGGGTATGCAGTGTCCTCTTAGTTCTGAGGCCCTCATTTGTCATGGACAAGAGGCTGCCCTGCTGAGGAGTCTCCCCAGGGCCCCCTTCACATCCTTGTTCCTCAGGCTATAGATGAAGGGGTTCAGCATGGGGGTGACCATGGTATACATCACTGAGGCCATGGAGCTGCTCTGGGAAGAATGGGTCACAGCAGAACTGAGATAGACCCCAAGTCCTGTTCCATAGAACAAGGAGACCACACAGAGGTGAGACCCACAGGTGGAAAAGGCTTTGTACTTGCCCTCGGTGGAGGACATCCTCATTAAGGAGGAGACAATCTGAAAGTAGGAGATGAGGATCCCAGCTACAGGAAACACACCCAGCAGTGCCGTGGCCACATACAAGACAATGTTATTGAGGAGGGTGTTAGAGCGGGCCACCTTGAGGACCTGAGCCACTTCACAGAAGAAATGGGGAATCTCAGTGCCTGTGGAGAAGGCCAACCTCTTCATCAGTAGAAGATGAACCAGGGAGACCCAGAAAATGATGAACCAAGATGCCAGAACCAGGAGGCCACAGAGGCAGGGGTTCATGATGACCGTGTAGTGCAGGGGGTGGCAGATGGCCACAAACCGGTCATAGGCCATCACGACCAGTAGGAAATTATCCATTCCAGCAAACATCATTAAAAAATACACCTGAGTGAGGCACCTCACGTAGGAGATGTGTTTGCTCTGTGCCTGGATATTCACCAGCATCTTGGGGAGTGTGGTGGAGATGAAACAGATGTCGACAAAGGACAGGTTGGAGAGGAAGAAGTACATGGGGGTGTGGAGGTGGGAGTCAGAGCTGACGGCCAGGATGATGAGCAGGTTCCCCAGCACCGTGACCAGGTACATGGACAGGAACAGCCCAAAGAGGACGGGCTGCAGTTGAGGAGCACCTGAGAGTCCCAGGAGGAGAAATTCTGATAATTCTGTAAGGTTTTCTGCTTCCATGTAGCTGGTGTATCTGCTGGGGAAGGAGGAAAAAGCAACATTTAATGAACAGCAAGTGGCAGCTCAGCTTATCACTTTACAGTATCACCTTCTGATGGACATTTGTCACCCTTCCTGGAGTCCTTCCAAAGACAGTGAATCTCTCAGGAAGTGGTATCTATTTTTATTTGTAAAGAGTTATCCAGCTGTTCTCTAATTTTTAGAAATCAATCTCTCTGGCCGGGTGCAGTGGCTCACGCCTGTAACCCCAGCACTTTGGGAGGACAAGGTGGGCAGACCACGAGGTCAAGAGATGGAGACCATCCTGGCCAGTATGGTGAATCGCTGTCTCTACTAAAAATACAAAAATTAGCTGGGTGTGGTGGCGTACGTCTGTAGTCCCAGCTACTCAGGAGGCTGAAGCAGGAGAATCACTTGAACCCAGGAGGCGGAGGTTGCAGTGAGTCAAGATCATGGCACTGCACTCCAGCCTGGTGACAGAGTGAGACTCCATCTCAAAAAAAAAAAAAAAAAAAAATTCTTTTTTTCATTTATTCACCAATTTTAATTCCCCCATTTGTATCTATGAACTTAAATCAATTTCTTCTTTGGTGTGAATCTTCCAGAATAACTAAAGGTATGTCATGTCTTTTCCTTGATAATCCCCATGCTTCATTCTAATAGATGTACAATAGTTATTAAGATGTGGATTTTCAACCCAAACAGTATTCTGTGACCCAGTGCTTGGAAGTGATGTTACAGTTAACTCTCAGTGCTTTCTTCCTTCCTTTAAATTATTGATACAACTTATTGAGGTTTAAAAATGCCATATGCGCAGTAAGAATATCAACAAATGGGCCGGGCACAGTGGCTCACGCTTGTAATCCCAGCACTTTGGGAGGCCGAGGCGGGCGGATCACAAGGTCAGGAGATCGAGACCATCCTGGCTAACACGGTGAAACCCCGTCTCTACTAAAAATACAAAAAAATTAGCCAGGCGCGGTGGCGGGCGCCTGTAGTCCCAGCTACTCAGGAGGCTGAGGCAGGAGAATGGCATGATCCCGGGAGGCGGAGCTTGCAGCGAGCCGAGATAGTGTCATTGCACTCCAGCCAGGGGGACAGAGCAAGACTCCGTCTCAAAAAAAAAAAAAAAAAAAAAAAAATCAACAAATGATAGCTGTCATTACTGCTACTGTTATTATTAATCTTATTAATCTTTTCCTTTTATGATAATTTAGATACATAACTTTCAAGGTACAGTATAGAGTTGTGATTTGGAAAATATTTTCTGAAATTGGACTTTTTAGAATAAAATTTTGATCCATGCATTAGTCCATTTTCACTCTGCTGATAAAGACGTACCTGAGACTGGGCAGTTTACAACAGAAAGATGTTTAATGGACTTACAGTTCCACCTGGCTGGGGAAGCCTCATAATCATGGTGGAAGGCAAGGAGGAGCAAGTCACATCTTACATGGATGGTGGCAGGCAAAGAGAGAAACCTTGTGTGGGGAAACTCCCCCTTATAGGACCATCAGATCTCATGAGACTTACTATCACGAGAACAGCATGGGAAAGACCCACCCCCATGATTCAATTACCTCCCACTGGGTCCCTCCCCTTACACATGGGAATTCAAAATGAGATCTACCACCCCCTGCACCCCACAGTCATCATGAACTCCTGCCTCACTTCATCTAGAATGCCTATTATATTAAAAAGACAAAAGATAGTAAGCGCTGGCGAGGATAAGAAGAAAAGGAAACCCTTCTCCACTGTTGGTGGGAATGCAAATTAGTGAAGCCATTATGGAAAACAGTATGGAGGTTCCTCAAAAACTTAAAAATAGAACTACCATATGATCCAACCATCCTACTACTGGGTATGTATCGAGAAGAAACAAAGTCAGTGTGTGGAAGGGATATCTGCACTCCCATGTTTATTGGAGCATTATTCACAGTAGCCAAGACACAGAATCAACCTAGTTGTCTGCAAATAAATGAATGGATAAAGAAAATGTGGAATATATACACAATGGAATATGATTCATCCATAAAACAGAAGGAAATCCTGTCATTTGCAACATGGATGAACCCAGAGAACATTGTGTTAAGTGAAATAAGCGAGCCACAGAAAGACAAATGTCACATGATCTCACTCGTATGTAGCATCTAACCAAGGTGATCTCAAAGAAATAGAATATAGATTTCAAAGAAGCAGAATATTGGTTACCAGACCGAGAGTGGTTTGGGAATGAGGAGCAGTGTTGGTGTAGTGGAGATGTTAGTAAAACAATACAAAATTACACTTATGTAAGAGAAGTAAGTTCAAGAGATCTATTGTACAGCAGGATGACTTTAGTTAATGATGATATATGGTATTATTTGAAATGCTATATCCACTCTCTTAGTGGATATTAAATATTCTCACCAGGAAAACAACTATGTGAGATAATGTATATATTAATTAGATACATTGAATGTCCACAGTGTATACATATTTCCAAATATCAAGTTGTACATGATACATAATTCTATAATTTAAAAAATATATAAAAATTAATTTGAGACAAAATATTTAAAAAGAAACAGTATCTTTGTTTCCATAATTTTTTTTTTTTTTGCGATGGAGTTTCACTCTTGTCACCCAGGCTGGAGTGCAATGGTGCTATCACCAGTGCAATGGTATCAGCTCACTGCTACCTCTGCCTCCCAGGTTCAAGTGATTCTCCTTCTTCAGCCTCCCTAGTAGCTGGGACAACAGGCATGCGCTACCTCACCCAGTTAATTTTTGTATTTTTAGTAGAGACGAGGTTTCACCATGTAGGCCAGGATGGTCTCAATCTCTTGACCTCACAATCTGCCTGCCTCGGCCTCCCAAAGTGCTGGGATTACAGACATGAGCCACCGCGCCTAGCCCGTTTCCACAAATTTTCAATACCAACGGATCCATAAAATCTTCAAAGACTCTTCAAGGGAGGCACATCGCATGGAGATGATTCCTGAGTTTCGTTCCTTGCAGAAATTAACCTTTCCTTAGGGGAAAACTTGTGACTTGTAAATTAAACCAGTGAAAAGAATTTCTTCTTGGGGGAAATAAATCCATCATGCCCTACCACTGCCTATTTTGACACAAAATTAACCGAAAATTTTCCATTCTAGCATCTTCTTACTACTCAAAGGGAGCTGAACTGTTTGGAGAGTGGAAAGAAAACAGAACAATTTATTTAATTAGGTGCTCTGAGAATTTAGCCCTTGAGACACTGGAAACTTTAAACATGCCCGTTTAAACATGCTGTAATTCTCTGCTCCCAGCCTTTGGAAAAACCCAGTATGGCTTCCCAGGAACAGATAGTGGAGAAAACTTCAGTGATAACCATCAGAGTTAGGGTGACCCGTGAGGGCTGGTGGGGTAAGAAGGAAAAGAGGAGAGAGAATGAGTACTAGGCTTTACCTCCACAGTAATGAGACTGGAAAGTCCCATACTTATTGAGTCTATGAAGGTGAAGTCCCTGTGCTTCGATGGTACTTGAGTCTTCACAGAAACCAGTGTTTCCCACCTTCTGTTCTGTTCCCTTCTCGCACCGGTTGGAATCCAGGGCCCGTCTTTAATAAGGTAGCTTCTGAACAGCCTCTAACTCTCCTGCACTCTTTCCTATAAACTTTAGTCTCCTGTTGAATTTCGTGCACCCAGTTACTTCTTTAGTACTCACTGAAAATCTACTATGCTCAAGGTATTGTCTCTGTGTTCCTGACGTGATTGGATTTTTCTATTATAGTCTATATTTTTTCTGGCAGATTATTGGTTACCAGACCCAGAGTGGTTTGGGGATTTGGGGGTAAGGTTGATGTGGTGGAGATGGTGACTTATTTATAGCACTTACTAGTTGTTATGTTGTTGCTATTTCAGCTTAGTATCCACGATATCGTATACAAATAATACAATTATTTCTGATATTCAACATGCAGTCCAATTTTTCTCATATTAAAAATCCCTTGGCTGAACATAGTGGCTCATGTCTGTAATTCCATTACTTTGGGAGGCCGAAGCGGGCGGATCACTTGAGGCCAGGACTTCGAGATTAGCCTGGCTAACATGGCGAAACCCCATCTCTACTAAACAGCAACAACAAAATGCCTGACACGTTGGCTTGTGCCTGTAATTCCAGCTACTCGGGAGGCTGAGATGGGAGAATGGCTTGAACCCAGGAGGCAGAGGTTGCAGTGAGCTGAGGTTGCACCCCACACTCCAGCCTGGGTGACAAAGACAATGTCTCAAAAAAAAAAAATCCCTTTACATGTTCAAAAAATGTCAAAAGATTGAAATTGTAGTAGACTGCCTTGGTGTATCCAGGAATTTAAACAGTTCACTGTTTTAACATAGCATATCTTGTTGCCTGTGGTATTAAAACCACCATTGTTTGGCCGGGCGCAGTGGCTCAAGCCTGTAATCCCAGCACTTTGGGAGGCCGAGACGGGCGGATCATGAGGTCAGGAGATCAAGACCATCCTGGCTAACATGGTGAAACCCCGTCTCTACTAAAAAATACAAAAAACTAGCCGGGCGAGGTGGTGAGTGCCTGTAGTCCCAGCTACACGGGAGGCTGAGGCAGGAGAATGGCGTAAACCCGGGAGGCGGAGCTTGCAGTGAGCTGAGACGGGCGGATCACTAGGTCAGGAGATCGAGACCATCCTGGCTAACATGGTGAAACCCCGTCTCTACTAAAAAATACAAAAAACTAGCCGGGCGAGGTGGCAAGTGCCTGTAATCCCAGCTATTCAGGAGGCTGAGGCAGGAGAATCGGTTGAACTTGGGAGGTGGAGGTTGCAGCGAGCTGAGATCGTGCCCCTGCACTCCAGCCTGGGCGACAGAGCGAGACTCCGTCTCAAAAAAAAAAAAAGAAAAAGAAAAAGAAAATGTGATATATATATACACACAATGGAATATAATTCAACCATAAAATACATCACATCCTGTCATTTGCAGCAACATGCATGGAAACTGAAATAAGCCAGGCACAGGAAAATAAATATTGCATATTCTCACTCATGTAAGAGCTAGCATGTGAGTCTCATGGCATTAGAGAGAAGAGTGGTGGTTACCAGAGGCTGAGAAGGCTGTGTGAGTAGGTGTGGGGGATGAAGAACGTTTGGTTAATGGACACCAACATACAGTGAGATAGAAGGAATAAGTTCTAATATTTGGTAGCACAGTAGGGTAAGTATAGTTAAAAATAATTTATTTTATATATGTATATATAGATTTTTTTTTTTTTTTGAGTCTCACTTAGTCACCCAGGCTGGAGAGCAGGGGCACGATCTCAGCTCACTGCAACCTCCACCTCCCAAGTTCAACCGATTCTCCTGCCTCAGCCTCCTGAATAGCTGGGATTACAGGCGCCAGCCTCCATGCCCAGCTAATTTTTGTATTTTTAGTAGAGATGACACATTTCACCCTGTTGGCCAGGCTGGTCTCAGACTCCTGACCTCAAGTGACCACCCGCCTCGTCCTCCCAAAGTGCTGGGATTACAAGTGTGAGCCACCTGGCCCATTTATTGTATATTTCAAAATAGCCAGAAGAGATTTGAAATGTTTCCAAGAAAAAGAAATGATAAATGTTTGGAGTGATGGATATTCTAAATATCCATAATTACACATTGCATGCTTATATCAAAATACCACATGTACTTTGTGGTATTTTTATATGTAATTATTACATTTGAATAAAAAAATTGATGGCTATTTTAAATGGAACTTTTGAAAATTAAATTATAACTGTTTTAGTGTATAAAAATAGAGGGGTTTTTTTGGCATAAAGAACTTCATGCCTGGGCGTGGATGCTCACGCCAGTAATCCCAGCACTTTGGGAGGCCAAGGCAGGTGGATCACTTGAGGTCAGGAGTTCGACACCAGTCTGGCGAACATGGTGAAACCCCGTCTCTACTAAAAATACAAACAAAAATTAGCCAGATGTGGTAGTGGGCACCTGTAATCCCAGCTACTCAGGAGGCTGAGGCAGGAGAATCGCTTGAACTCAGGAGGTGGAGTTTGCACTGAGAAGAGATGACACCACTGCACTCCAGCCTGGGTGACGAAACGAGACTCTGTCTCAAAAAAAGAATAAAAAACAAAACAAAACGAAAAACCTCAATTAAATTTAATTTGTCTAAGGCTTTTGTTGTAACACAACAAAACTGCACGTGTACTTTCTGAATCTAAAATAAAATGGCCTGGCACAGTGGCTCACACCTGTAATCTCAGTACTTTGGAAGGCTTAGGCAGGCAGATCACTTGAGATCAGGAGTTTGAGACCAGCCTGGTCAACATGGTGAAACCCTGTCTCTACTAAAAATATTTTTAAAATTAGCCGGGTGTGGTGGCAGGCGCCTGTAATCCCAGCTACTCGGGAGGCTGAGGCAGGAGAATTGCTTGAACCCAGAGGCGGAGGTTGCAGTGAACCAGGATTGCACCATTGCACTCCAGCCTGGGGGACAAGAGTGAGACTTCCTCTCAAAAAAACAGTAATAATAACAAATAAAATAAAATAACTCATGCAAGCACCCTCATGTGCTCTATTATTGAACCTGGTGATTTATCTATGATTTATTTCATGTTTCCTATGTTGTCAAGCATATTGTCTGAGAATAGTGACAATTTCATCTTTTCCAGTCCTTGTACTTTATTTGGTTATCTCCTGCCAACCTGTCTCAGACTCCAGCACCATACTGAGAGGCAAGGTTGGTGAGGATCCTTGTTTGTTACTGTTGAATCTAAAGTAAAAGCTTCAGGCCAGGCGCAGTGGCCCAGGCCTGTAATCCCAGCACATTGGAAGGCTGAGGCAGGTGGATCACTTGAGGTCAGGAGTTTGAGACCAGCCTGGCCAACATGGTGAAACCTTGTCTCTATTAAAAACACACAAATTTTGCCCGGTGTGGTGGTGGGCGTCTGTAATCCCAGCTACTCAGGAGGCTGAGGCAGGAGAATCACTTGGACCTGGGAGGCGGAGGTTGCAGTGAGCCGAGATCATGCCACTGCACTCCACCTGGGCGACAGAGTGAGACTTTGTCTCAAAAAAAAAAAAAAAAAAAAAAAAGTAAAGGCTTCTCATATTCTTCTATTCAGCGGTATTTACAGAAGGGTTTTTGTGCATCTCCTTTATCAGGTTTAAGGCATTTTACTTCCAATCCTAATAGGCTCCGAGATTTTGAATTTTACTTTTGGATGTCGACATGGATCACAGTTTGTATCTAATGAAATAATTATATAATCTCTCTTGTTTAATGTGTCAAGGCAGTGAAATACCCTTACACTTCTCCTGATATTATATATAATATATATGTTAGAGACAAGGTCTCACTCTGCGCTCCAGTTTGGAGTGCAGGAGCACCATCGTAGCTCACTGCAGCCTTGAATTCCTGGGCTCCAGCAATCCTCCCACCTCAGCCTCTTTAGTAGCTAGTACTGCAGGCACATGCCACTATATCCAGTTTATTTAAAAATTTTTAACAAATTATACCTTAAGTTCTGGGAGACATGTGCAGAACATGCAGGTTTGTTACGTAGGTATACACGTGCCATGGTGGTTTGCTGCACCCATTAACCCATCATCTACATTAGGTGTTTCTCCTAATGCTATCCCTCCCATAACCCCCACCCACCGACAGGCCCCAGTGTGTGATATTCCCCTTGCGTGTCCATGTGTTCTTGTTGTTCGACTTCCACTTATGAGTGAGAACATGCGGTGTTTGGTTTTCTGTTCCTGTGTTAGTTTGCTGACAATGATGGTTTCCAGCTTCATCCATATCCCTGCAAAGGATATGAACTCATCCTTTTTCTGGCTGCATAGTATTCCATGGTGTATATGTGCCACATTTTCTTTATCCAGTCTACCATTGATGGGCATTTGGGTTGGTTCCAAGTCTTTGCTATTGTGAATAGTGCTGCAATAAACATACGTGTGCATGTGTCTTTATAGTGGAATGATTTATAATCCGTTGGGTATATACCCAGTAATGGGATGGCTGGGTCAGATGGCATTTCTGGTTCTAGATCCTTGAGGAATCACTGCACTGTCTTCCACAATGGTTGAACTAATTTACCCTCCTACCAACAGTGTAAAAGTGTTCCTTTTTCTCCACATCCTTTGCAGCATCTGTTGTTTCCTGACTTTATAATGATCATCATTCTAACTGGCATGAGATGGTATCTCATTGTGGTTTTGATTTGCATTTCTCTAATGACCAGTGATGACAAGCTTTTTTTCATATGTTTGTTGGTTGCATAAATGTCTTCTTTCGAGAAGTGTCTATTCATATTCTTCACCTACTTTTTGATGAAGTTGTTTGTTTTTCTCTTGTAAGTTTAAGTTCCTTGTCAATTCTGGATATTCGACCTTTGTCAGATGGACAGATTGCAAAAAATTTCTCCCATTCTGTAGGTTGCCTGTTCACTCTGATAGTTTCTTTTGCTGTGCAGAAGCTCTTTCATTTAATAAGATCCCATTTGTCAATTTTGGCTTTTGTTGCCATTGCTTTTGGTGTTTTAGTCATGAAGTCTTTGCCCATGCCTGTGTCCTGAATGGTATTGCCTAGGTTTTCTTCTAGGGTTTTTATGGTTTTAGGTCTTATGTTTAAGGAAAGACAACCTTTTTAACACATCGTGTTACAAAACAGGATTTCCACGTGCAGATGAGTGGTGGTGGATCTTTACCTTACGACATTTGCAAAAATTAACACAAACTGGATGACAGACCTAAACTTAACAACTAAAATAATTTTAAAAATTACAGAAAATATTGGGAGATACTTTCATTATATTAGATAAGGTACGATTATTTGTATAAGACACAAAATGCACAGGGAACAAAAGAGAACATAGATAACTTGGGCTGGGCGCAGTGGCTCACGCGTGTAATCCCAGCACTTTGGGAGGCCGAGACAGGTGGATCATGAGATCAAGAGATCGAGACCATTCTGGCCAACATGGTGAAACCCCATCTTTACTAAAAATACAAAAATTAGCTGGGCGTGGTGGCAGATGCCTGTAGTCCCAGCTACTCAGGAGGCTGAGGCAGGAGAATCACTCGAACCTGGGAAGCAGATGTTGCAGTGAGCCGAGATTGCGCCAGTACACTCCAGCTCGGCGTAGGGAAAAGAGATTGAACTCAACTCCACCGAAACAAAAATGAGAGGATTTTCAAATGCTGGAGTGAGCTAATGGAAAAGTCCAGGAAGCCGTTAGGGAGGAGGTTGTCCAGTGTGATTTGGCCGTCTGTGTTCACTAATTGTCACTTACAGAAGGCTCCTACCCTCCCAAAGAAGCTGAAAGATAGGAATGTTGTTTTTATTAATAATTCACATTTCAAAGGGATGGCACCCAGGTTCTTGAGACATTCCTGGGTTATAAAAGTGGGATGTGGCAGGGCGTGATGGCTCACACCTGTAATCCCAGCACTTTGGGAGGCCAAAGTGGGATGATCATTTGAGCCAAGGAATTCGACCAGCCTGGGCAACATAGCAAGATCCCACGTCTGACAGAAAAAAAAAAAAAATAGCCAGGCATGGTGGCTTATATGCCTGTAATCCCAGCTGCTTGGGAGTCTGAGGCAAGAGGATCACTTGAGCCCAGGAGTTCGAGGCTGCAATGAACTATGATCACGCCACTGTACTCCAGTCTAGGTGACTGAGTGAGAGACAATCTCATTAAAAAAAAAAAAAAAAGCTATGAGACTTAAAAATGATTTCTCTCCCTTTCAAGGGAGCAGATAAATAATTTGTAATCACAAGTTTTCTAAAGTAAATGCTCTTTTAAAAAAAGGTCAGGGCTCTGTAGTCAGGAAGAAACCTAGCTTGTTTTGTAAAGCTGAGGAAAACATTAAAGCCATCTTAGTCCATTGAAAATCAGAATGTTCAAAACTGTTGTTCCAACTCTTGGATATTTAAACATAGCACCGTTAACTCTCATAGTAAAACAGAGGTGGTGTTGGTGTTGTCATTGTCATCGCTGTTGTTGTTGTTTTGAGACGAAGTGTCTCTCTGTCGTCCAGGCTGGGGTGCAGTGGCGCAATCTCACTGCATTGGATGATGATTTGCAGCATCATCCAAAGACACATATTATCCGATTTCTTGTTGGGACATCCCTGTATAATCTCGCCTTACACCAAGGTACTCACTGCAACCCCCGCCTCCCAGGTTCCGGCGATTCTCCTGCCTCAGCCTCCCGCGTAGCTGGAACTACAGGTGCATGCCACCACACTCAGCTGACTTTTGTATTTTTAGTAGAGATGGGGTTTCACCATATTGACCAGGCTAGTCTTGAACTCCTGACTTCAAGTGATCTGCCTGCTTCAGCCTCCCAAAGTGCTGGGATTATAGGCTTGAGCCACCACGCCTAGCCTAAAACAGAGGCTTTGCATTGCTTTTTACTAGCATCTTGAGTTCCAAGCTAAAATGGCAACTTTAAAAGTGAGAGACAAGGTAGGCTATCAGGCACCAAGTCTAAAATGGTAAACAGGGTCCATGACCCACAGGGGTTTGTGGTGATGGCAACAGATTGTAGGTGAGCAGATACCAAGTGTATTGTTTGACCTATGTATCCAAAAACACCATGAAGCAAGTCAGTAGAAGTCACATGTCAGCTGCCACCATTGAAAATCAGATTCTTCTGCTAGTTTTCTTGTTTTTTTAATGACCACTGCACATTTAATCTTTAAATATGTACATTAGGCCAGGCGTCGTGGCTTACGCCTGTAATCCCAGCACTTTGGGAGGCTGAGGTGGGCGGATCATGACGTGAAAAGATTAAGACCATCCTGGCCAATATGGTGAAACCCCGTCTCTACTAAAAATATAAAAAATTAGCTGGGAGTGGTGGTGGGCGCCTGCATTCCCAGTTACTCAGGAGGCTGAGGCAGGGGAATAGCTTGAACCCAGGAGGCAGAAGTTGCAGTGAGCCAAGATCACGCCACTGCACTCCAGCCAGGCGACAGAGTAAGACTCCATCTCAAAAACAAACAAAAAACATGTACATTAAACATCACATTTGGGTTTTATTTAAAAACTTCATTTTTGTGCCTTGCCTCATATTACATATTTATAGTTTAAGTGTTTTTCTATTGTAAAATGACACTTTTTTTTTTTTTTTTTTTTTTTTTTTTTTGAGACAGAGTCTCACTCTGTCGCCCAGGCTGGAGTGCAGTGGCATGATCTCGGCTCACTGCAAGCTCTGCCTCCCAGGTTCACGCCATTCTCCTGCCTCAGCCTCCTGAGTAGCTGGGACTACAGGCGCCGGCCACCAAGCCCGGCTAATTTTTTCTATTTTTTTTAGTAGAGACGGGGTTTCACCATGTTAGCCAGGATGGTCGTGATCTCCCGACCTCGTGATCTGCCCACCTCAGCCTCCCAAAATGCTGGGATTACAGGCGTGAGCCACCACGCCCAGCCAAATGACATGCTTTTCTTAAGGACCATATGGTGTAATAGCAAATTGAACTTATCTTCTACCAGTTTTCTACTCAAACCTCTTTTCAGATTTAGAGCATAGAAATTGAAGAGGTGCTGGGCTCATCTTTAGATGTCAAAATATGGCCTCTAAATAGTCAATATTCCTCGAGGACCACATGGTGGCAAGTTGATTACATCAGACACCTTCCACCCCAGGGTAGGCAGCAATTCATCTTTACTGAGATGAATATTTATTTATGTACTTATGTTTACCTTCCCTGCCCACAGTGCCTTGGCAAACAGCATCATCCAAAGACGTATTATCCGATTTCTTGTTGGGATATCCCTCCATTATCTCACATTACACCAAAATACTTGTTTTATGGTGGAGGAGATATTAAAAAGAACATTTAGGAAGAGAGCCAGTAGTCCTAATGGATGTTGCAGTATCTGAAGCTGCTCAAGACTACATATTAAGATTCTGGGCCGGGCGCGGTGGCTCAAGCCTGTAATCCCAGCACTTTGGGAGGCCGAGGCGGGTGGATCACAAGGTCAGGAGATCGAGACCATCCTGGCTAACACGGTGAAACCCCGTCTCTACTAAAAATACAAAAAACTAGCCGGGCGTGGTGGCGGGCGCCTGTAGTCTCAACTACTTGGGAGGCTGAGGCGGGAGAATGGCGGGAACCCGGGAGGCGGAGCTTGCAGTGAGCCGAGATCACGCCACTGCACTCCAGCCTGGGAGACACAGCGAGACTCCGTCTCAAAAAAAAAAAAAAAAAAAATTCTGGCAACTCTGTGATTCAGCTCTCACTCTCCTGAATCATAAGCCAGTGCTCGCTCCTGGCACCACATTTGAAGATGTGTCTTCATTCAGCCAGGTGCTGTTACTGTCTAAACTCCTGTTTTGGGCCTCTGTGAATTCACCCGCAAAATTAGGCAACTAGACAAAATACAGCATGATCAGACCTAGAATTCTGGGCAGATGGTTTGTCTGTTTCTGGTGATACATTTTCTTTTCTTTTCTTGTTTTTTTTTTTTTGAGACGGAGTTTCGTTCTTGTTGCCCAGGCTGTCGTGCAGTGGCACCATCTCGGCTCACCACAACCTCTGCCTCCTGGGTTCAAGCGATTCTCCTGCCTCAGCCTCCCGAGTAGCTAGGATTACAGGCATGCGCCACCACACCCAGCTAATTTTGTATTTTTAGTAGAGGTGGGGATTTCACCATATTGGTCAGGCTGGTCTCGAACTCCTGACCTCAGGTGAGCCACCGCCTTGGCCTCCCAAATTGCTGGGATTACAGGTGTGAGCCACCGCACTTGGCCATTTTTTTTTTTTTTTTTTTTTTTTTTTTTTTTTTGAAACAGGGTCTCTTTCCGTCTCCAAGGCTAGAGTGCAGTGGTGTGATCACAGCTCACTACAGGGTCAAACTCTTGGGCTCAAGTGATCCTCCTGCCTCAGCCTCACAAGTGGCTGGGACTACAGGTGAACATTACAATAGTTGGCTTTTTTTTTTTTTTTTTTGAGACAGCATCTCACTCTGTCACCCAGGCTAGAGTGCAGTGGCACAATCTCAGCTCATGGCAAGCTCCAACTCCCGGGTTCACACCACTCTCCTGCCTCAGCCTCCCAAGTAGCTGGGACTATAAGCGCCCGCCACCACACCCGGCTAATTTTTTGTATTTTTAGTAGAGATGGGGTTTCACTGTGTTAGCCAGGATGGTCTCGATCTCCTGACCTCGTGATCTGCCCGCCTCGGCCTCCCAAAGTGCTGGGATTACAGGGGTGAGCCACCGTGCCCAGCCTTTTTTTTTTTTTTTTTGTAAAGAAAAGGTCTCCCTATTTATTTTAGAGGCTATCAAACTTATTTTAGAAATGTACTAAACAAACATATGGAGAAATCCTCAATCTCACTAATAAGGAAATAAATTATTTATCCATCAGTCTATTTTAAGTTTGGACATATAACATGATCTGATAACATTCTAAGATTGCAGATTTAACTCTATGGGGCAAGAATTTGTTTTTACTTCTGTATCCCAGGCACCTAGAACAGCCTGGCACACTATAAGGTCCAATAAATACTGTCAAAGGATCACTGAGAAAGGTTTAAAAAAAGATTGTCAAATGAATGAATTCGATAAGAGCTAGCAATGGTTAATGGTAAAATGAACTATTTCATAACTTTTATCCAACAATGTCTGAGTTGAGTACTTGAACTTGTTGTATTAACCCTCAGGAATCAATACAAACAAATCTACAAACACCAAGCTGAGGTGTAGTCGTGGAAAATATAAAAGGAGGAGATGAAAGGGTAGAACTGAAGGATAACAGAAGCCCGTCTCTTTGTATAAGACTCATACAAAGTACTCACAGTACTCACAAGGTATGTTGACTAAAGACAGAGAAACAAATTCCATGAGATTAAGAGGCAGAATTTTTTTTTTTTTGAGACATTTTACTATCTTTGTTGCCCAGGCTGGTCTTGAACTTCTGGTCTCAAGTGATCTTCCTGCCTCAGCCTCCCAAAGCACTGGGATTACGGGTGTGAGACACTGCGCCTGGCCTGTAGGCAGAATTTCTTTAGTTGCTGTTGTTTTTGAGACACGGTCTGGCTCCATTGCCCAGGCTGGAGTGCAGTAGCACAATCTCTGCTCACTGCAGCCTCAGCCTCCTGGGCTCAAGGGGTCCTCCCACCTCAGCCTCCTGAGTAGCTGGGACCACAGGTGCACACCACTATGCCTGGCTAATTATTATATATTTTTTGTAGAGACAGGGTCTTGCTATGTTGCCCAAGCTGGTCCAGAATTTCTTTAGCTTGCTGCTGCTACCTCTGCCAACTCAGAAAGGTTACCAACCCAGGACCAATGTTCCCGTCATCGAGCATAGAGCCTTCTCCCAAGCAGTCTCTCTAGGGCCCTCTTGATGTCCCTGTTTTGCAAGCAATAGATGAAGGGGTTCAGCATGGGGGTGACCACAGTGTACATGACCGAGGCCACCATGCCCCGCCAGGAAGAGGACGATGCATTGGAACTAAGATACACACCAAGGCCTGTCCCGTAGAATAAAGAAACCACAGACAGATGAGATCCGCAGGTAGAAAAGGCTTTGTGTTTCCCATCTGTGGATGAGATTCTCAGGATGGAGGAGACAATTTGGGTGTAGGAGAAAAGGATTCCTGAGAAGGGCACAAAACCCAGAAGGCCGGTCACCACGTAGAGCAGGATGTAATTCATGTGTGTGTCTGAGCAGGCAAGCGTGAGGGCCTGAGCAAGCTCGCAGTAAAAGTGCTGAATGACCCAACTGGTGCAAAAGGACAACTGCAGCATCAACAGACTCTGGATCAGGGAGTATGACAAGCTGAGGAACCAGGACACAAGAACCAGCAGGCCACAGAGGCGGGAGTTCATAATGACAGGGTAGTACAGGGGGTGACAGATGGCCACATACCGGTCATAGGCCATCATGGTGAGGAGAAATGTGTCCATGCCTCCAAAAACCATGAAAAAATACATCTGGGAGATGCAGCCTGCATAGCTGATGGCATTGCTCTGCGCCTGGATGTTCACCAGCATCTTGGGGACTGTGGTGGAGGTGAAACCGATGTCAGCCAAGGACAGGTTGGAGAGGAAGAAGTACATGGGGGTGTGGAGGTGGGAGTCAGAGCTGACGGCCAAGATGATGAGCAGGTTCCCTAGCACCGTGACCAGGTACATGGACAGAAACAGTGCGAAGAGTGTCTGTTGATCCTCTAGGTCCTGGGAAAATCCCAGGAGTAAAAATTCTGAAACCCTTGTTTGATTTCCCAAGTCCATGTTGCCGACACATCAGCTAGACAGTTAAGGAAGGGAAGAAACATGAAATAGTTGCTGAACAGGCTCCAAAATCTCTCTGCTGTTTTATTTCTTGAGGAGAATAATTGGGTACAAAAGCTTTAAAATTGCAAAACTTAGGAATCCTACATTCTGTCATTTGTTATAGGCAACATTTCATGATGTTGACTAACGCCTGTTCATTGGCCTCTCGGAGACCCACCCATTCCCTTTTTCTCTGCTTTAGCATCATCAAATCTACCAAGATAAGAGCAACTTTAGACCTTAGAGATAAAACGGTCCATACCTGCTCTAACACACATAAGGTCCAGTGAACCTAAGAAAAGGTCAGGGTCGTCTTCCTTGTCTAAGACACAACTAAGACTGAAGAAGGTCAGACAACTATGTCTGAGCAGTAAGAAAATGTGAAAGCAGAGATAATAGATAGGCAGAATATTGCAACTATGAGAAGTGAGAAAATATGAAAGCAGAGATAATAGCTAGGCAAAATATTGCAAGATGAGTGGATTTAGGTTTTTCAAGGAAAGAAAGAGGGAAGGAGGGAGGGAGGGAGGAAGGAAGGAAGGAAGGAAGGAAGGAAGGAAGGAAGGAAGGAAGGAAGGAAGGAAAGAAAGAATTTCTTTTTGCCTCAAGTCCCACTTGGAGTTATGGTGGCAGCCAAATTCTGACTCAAATAGGTCATGAGATTACCACTAACAACATTCATCTTAAGAAGCTGGCCACACATTAAAAACCTTCTACCTTAGAACCAGGGTTTCAAAATTAGAGACCAGAAAGATACAGTCATTTGACATTTATACAATTCTCTTTTTCCATCCGCATAATAAATATGGCCTAATCTGTTTCTGTTGTCTAGTGTTGGTGCACGGTTTCTTTGTTGTTGTTGTTGGTTTTCTGCTTTTGTTGTGGTTTTTTTGTTTGGTTTTTGTTTTTTTTTTGAGACAGAGTCTCACCCTGTCACCCAGGCTGGAGTGCAGTGGCGCAATCTCGGCTTACTGTAACCTCTGCCTCCCTGGTTCAAGCGGTTCTCTTGCCTCAGCCTCCTGAGTAGCTGGGATTACAGGTGCGTACCACCACGCCCAGCTAGTTTTGTAAAAAACTAGCTAGTTTCACCATGTTGGCCAGGCTGGTCTTGAACTCCCAACCTCAGGTGATCTGCCTACCTCGGCCTCCCAAAGTGCTGGGATTACAGGCATGAGCCACGGCACCTGGCCTGGTGTACAATTTTTGTTGAGCCATGCTGGGGAGTATAGAATAATTGAACTAGGTTGACAACTAGGTTGTCAGTCACTGAAAAAGTGCTAAAAGTCATTCCGCAAGAGGGTCTTCTTTGGGCGAGGCTAAGTGTTAGCTGTTGGGGATCAAAGATTAATGATGTGGTCTTTTTTTTTCTTATGGTTCCACCTTCCAGAAGATGGATTCAGAAACAGATCATTGTAACACAGTGAATTAAGTGCTAAAATAAAACGATGTGCAGAGTGGAGTACAGAGAGGATTCCTCAACCCAGCCTGGAGTAATGCACTCACGGAAGGACTCCTGGAAGAAGGAATACCCGGGCAAGGAGTTACCCAGGTGAAGGGTTGCACAGGGACATTTCTGGCAAAGATATAAGCAAGGGAATAAGCCTAGAAGCAAGAAGCAGCACGGGACAGAGTTCTCTTAGCCCTTTGCTGCTGCTTAAGCGCAGTGTTAGATAAGAATGATGAGGATGATGTTGGAGAGGTGGGCAGGGATGACATGTCTAAGAACTTTGCAAAGTATAATCCATAAAGGATGGGGCTGTGAAGGAACTGCGATCAAAGGAGTAATGTGATAGGAATTGCAATTCTCCCTGGGGCTTGGAGGGAAAGATGGATTTAGGGCAGGCAAAACTAAGGACAAGGGAACAGGGGGTTGGGGATTCCTCATATCATTAGAGTTGAGGGGGACAACTCAGGAATATTTTCACAGAAGGAAAACAAAGGCCGGGAGAGGTAAAGGAATGAGGTCGAGCTAACAATCTCAGCTTAAGGACAAGACTTGACACTCAAGTGAAATGGAGGGAATTATGGAAAAGAATCCAGTGGGTTTCAATGCTTCCCTTGCGTTCCCCAGAGGATATGATGTCAAGAGGAGACTGGATGTTGGGCTTGCCTGAGCCCTTCGCTTTCCCTCATTCACCCACCCTACCCTAGTTGTTATACACCATGGCCTTCGATTCCAGGGAACACAGACGCTTGTCTCTTGAAGGTGTCTGCTTAGAACCATGGATAAGGGTAAAGAAAGAAGGGGAAGGATAAGTCTTTCTGGAGAAGCAGGAGATGTTTCCAAGCAAGTGAGGGTCACAGAGAAGAATTCAGAGAGGCTTGATCTAGGCAGAGGGCCTCTGAAGTTCTTGGGTCAACTAGTAGGTGAAAAGAACTAGAAGTGACCAGGACTTCACTGCAAGGCACCTACAGCTCTATCAGTACCTTGGGGCATCCATTTGTGCAATGCAGATTGCGCACTGTAAGACCACACAGAGTGATCCAGGGCAGCACTATGATATCAAAGAGTGCCCCAGGCCAACAAACAGTAGCCCTTCCTATAATCTCCATCAGTCATCCACCCAAGTAATATACAGGCAAAGTTAAAGCTCATTATGCAATGGCAACTTAAGCAAATAGTCTAGCCATTCTCCCTTCTAAGAAATCAGCCTCAAGAGCTTCTTCTCCATGGACATCACAGGGTTTCTCCTGCCCTGTGATTACAAGTCAATGCCTTTCCCCTCAATCATCTCTTTTCCCTGTTTCCCTCAACACTTACTGGGCTATGCTGGCTTGGCAATGTGGACCCACCACAGGAGCCACCTCCCCTGAATCTTGTTGTCTCGTGGAAGTAGGTGATGAAGACAGAAGCTCTACCCTCCAAAAGAGCAGGAAGAGAGAGCCCAGCAGGTGGTACGGGGCCTGGATGATTTCTCCTCAAGAACACATGAGTGTCTTGGACCTTGCGCCTGGAGGCCTGGGTGACTGTAAGTAAATAAGTTGAATGTTGGGCCCTGGGAGGGTGTATCCCCTCTGAAGCTTGTTAGACAAATTGGTCAATGGCTTATTCATTCCCTGATCAGTTTGGTTCCTCAAGGGCAGGGACTACACAAGAGGTTTCTGAACTGCCAATTCCTTATCCCTGGGAGACTATCAATGGGGCCAGCTGTGATTCCCGTCTCCTGTACCCTCTCCTTTGGGAAGAATTACTCTAGTCTACTTTGAGTCACCTTTGGTGACAACTGTCAGCAATTTTTTTTTTTTTTTTTTTTTTGGAGAGAGAACCTCGCTCCGTCTCCCAGCCTGAAGTGCAGTGGCGAAATCTCGGCTCATTGCAGTGTCTACCTCCCGGGTTCAAGCGATTCTCCTGCCTCAGCCTCCCAAGTGGCTAGGATTACAGGCGCCTGCCACCACGCCTGGCTAATTTTTGTATTTTTAGTAGAGATGGGGTTTCACCATGCTGGAAGTCTGGTCTTGAACTCCTGCCCTCAAGTGCTCTGCCTACCTCAGCCTCCCAAAATGCTCAATTATAGTCGTGAGCCACCACACCTGGCCAGCATTTTCTGACTTGAGGTTTCATAATCAGGCAGATAGTTGGGTAGCAAAGGGTCCCACGAGTCACAAAAAGGTAGTGGTTCTCAAAAGGGAGACTGCACCAGAATGACCTCAAGGACTTGTTTAAACACAAGATTGATAGAACCCACTTTCAAGTTTGTGTCTCAGTAGGTCTAAGCTTGAGTCATAATTTGCATTTTGGACACATTCTAGATGTGATGGTCCCCAGGACAATCTTTTTGGGAACCAGTATCCTGGGACAGTGTTTCACAAATTTAGATGTATCAAAGTATTATAAAGAGGGGATCTTGTGAACAGATAACTTCCCACCGTATCCCAGACTTACCTTGCCAAGATCTCCAAAGGAAGACCTAAGAATCTACTTAAAAAAAAATACTATAGTTTTTTGTTTTTGTTTTTGAGACAGGGTCTTGCTCTGTCACCCATGCTGGAGTGCAGTGGCGTGATCACAGCTCACTGCAGCTTCAACTTCCTGGGGTCAAGCAATCCTTCCGCAACAGCCTCCTGAGTAGCTGAGACTACAGGAGTGCACTAACATGCCCAGCTAATTTTTACTTTTTTTTTTTTTTTAGAGACAGGGTTTTACCATGCTACCCTAGGGGATCTTGTTAATATATAGCTTCCCACTCTATCCCAGACTTACCTCATCAATATCTCCAAGGGAGGACCTAAGAATCTACTTTTTAAAAAAATTATAACAGTTGGCCAGGCACGGTGGCTCATGCCTGTAATCCCAGCACTTTGGGAGGCCAAGGCGGGCAAATCATGAGGTCAGGAGTTTGAGACCAGCCTGGCCAACATGGTGAAAACCCATCTCTACTGAAAATACAAAAATTAGCCAGGTGTGGTAGCGCATGCCTGTATTCCTAGCTACTCAGGAAGTTGAGGCAAGAGAATTGCTTGAATCTGGAGGTGGAGGCTGCAATGAGCTGAGATCGCATCACTGCTCTCTGCCTGGGGGACGGAGTGAGACTCTGTCTCAGAAAAAAAAATGCAACAGTTTTATTTATGAAACTTTTTATTAATTTAAAATAAATAATAAAGTTTTTATTATTTTTTTTTTCCTTTTGAGACAAGGTCTCACTCTTGTCCAGGCTAGAGTGCAGTGTCGCGATCTCAGCTCACTGCAGCCTCAAATTTACCAGCTCAAGTTATCCTCTCACCTCAGCCTTCCAAGTAGCTGGGAGTACAGGCTGCACCCCCACACCCTGCTGATTTTTTACATTTTTTTGTAGAGACAGGGCATCGCTATGTTGCCCAGACTGGTCTAGAATTTGTGGCCTCACAGAATTCTTCCATCTCAGCCCCACAAAGTGCTGGAATTACAGGCATGAGCCAGCACACCTGGCCTTTATTAATATTTTTATTGTGGTAAAATATGTATAACAAAATTGACCATTTTAAGTGTAAGACTTAGCAGCACATTGCCAGGCATGGTGGCTCATGCCTGTAATTCCAGCACGTTGGAAGGCTGAGGTCAGCAGATCATCTGAGGTTGGGAGTTCAAGACCAGCCTAGCCAACATGGTGAAACCACGTTTCTACTACAAAAAGGATACAAAAGTTAGCCAGGTGTGGTGGCGTGGACCTGTAATCCCAGCTACTAGGGAGGCTGAGGCAGGAGAATCGCTTGAACCCAGGAAGCAGAGGTTGCAGTGAACTGAGATCACACCACTGCACTCCAGCCTGGGCAACAGAGTGAGACTCCATCTCAAAAAAAAAAAAAAAAAAAATGGAGACTCAGTGGCACTATGTACATTCACAATGGTGTGCACCATTACTACTATCCATCTTGCATTCTTTTTCATCATTTCTGAATGGAAACCCTATACACATGAAATAATACCTCCCATTCTCCTCTGCTTCCAGGCCCTGGCAACCTCCATTGCTCCTTCTGTGTTTCTGAATTCCCTGTTCATGTTTCCTCATGTAAGTGGAATCACACAATATTTGTCATTTTGCATCTTGTTTATCTCACTTAGCATAATGTTTTCAAGGTTCAACCATGTTGCTTTTATTGATTGATTGATTGATTGATTGATTGATTTACTTTTTTTTTTTTTTTTTTTTTTTTTTTTTTTTTTTTTTTTTTTTTTTTTGAGACGGAGTCTCACGCTGTTGCCCAGGCTGGAGTGCAGTGGCGCGATCTCGGCTCACTGCAAGCTCCGCCTCCCGGGTTCCCGCCATTCTCCTGCCTCAGCCTCCTGAGTAGCTGGGACTACAGGCGCCCGCCACCGCGCCCGGCTAATTTTTTGTATTTTTAGTAGAGACAGGGTTTCACTGTGGTCTCGATCTCCTGACCTTGTGATCCGCCCGCCTCGGCCTCCCAAAGTGCTGGGATTACAGGCTTGAGCCACCGCGCCCGGCCGATTGATTTACTTTTAATAGCAATGTGAGTCTTACTATTTTGCCCGGGTTGGTCTCAAACTCCAGGAAGAAAATTTCTGGACATTGTACTCTATGGTGACTTAGTTAATAATAATGTATTGTACACTTGAAAATTCCTTAGCCATGGTGGCTCACATCATGCCTATGATCCCAGCACTTTGGGAGGCTGAGGTGGAAGGATCACTTGAGTCCAGGTCTTCCAGCCTGGACAACATAGCAAGACCCCATCTCTAAGAAAAAAAAAAAGGGTAAAAAATTAGTCAGTTATGCTGGTGTGTGCCTGTAGTCCTAGTCACCTGGGAGGATCACTTAAGCCCAGAAGTTCCAGGCTGCAGTGAGCTATGATCACACCACTGCATTCTAGCCTGGGTGACAGAGACCCTGTCTCAAAATAATAATAAACACTGATTTTCAAATATTCACCATAATCCCATCAACAATTGTATTTCCATATCCTCGCAATCTAACTATAGTCCCTGTTAGGACTCCATGACCAGGTCTTGGAACCAGAGTACATGAGGCTCCCATGTCAAGGAGTCCCAGAAATGTCTTTTCTCTACCTCCTGACCATTTTACACACTTGTGTGAATATGGCCTTGTGTTACCAGCCACGTTTCTACTAAAAAAAGTATACAAAAATTAGCCAGGCATACTGGTGTGCACCTGTAATCCCAGCTACTCAGGAGGCTGAAGCAGGAGAATTGCTTGAACCCGGGAGGCAGAGGTTGCAGTGAGCTGAGATCACGCCATTGCACTCTAGCCTGGGGGACAGAGCAAGACTCCGTCTCAATAATAATAATAATAATAATAATAGTAATAATAATAACTCTTTGGGAGGCCAAGACAGGTGGATCACAAGGTCAGGAGATTGAGACCATCCTGGCCAACATGGTGAAACCCCGTCTCTACTAAAAATACAAAAATTAGCTGGGTGTGGTGGTGTGCACCTGTAATCCCAGCTACTCAGGAGGCTGAGACAGGAGAATCCCTTGAACCTGGGAGGTGGAGGTTGCAGTGAGCCAAGCTCGTGCCACTGCACTCCAGCCTGGAGACAGAGTGAGACTCCATCTCAAAAAAAATAAATTAATAAAATAAAATAAAAATAAAATAAGAACTTAGGATAATGGAAGAAGTGTTTCTGATCCCACAGAAAGGATTTAGTCCCTGCTTCCACCCCAGCCATGCTAGTATCACTTCCTATATGCATTTCTGGTGATATTGAGTGGCTTTCATTTCCAGCCAATGTTGATAATCTATCTGCCCAAGACTAAACATAGACGGGTTCTTATTCCTTATTTTTTAACACCTTTCATATTTTAACATATTAGCCAATAATTTTATAATTGAGGAAGATAACAGAAACACAACTAATTGAGAAGCTTCTCTGGGTACTTTGGGCCTCTTACAGAGTGTGGTGTTGAGTTTAGAAGTCTTATCGTATTTCACAAGACTTAGTGTAGATAGTGAATTTGAAGACAGGTCTGACCAGAATACTGTGTCCTATATATTCTAGCAGCAGAACACTTAGATAACTGTACTCATTCATTTCACAAATGTTTGAGTCATTATGAAGTGTCAGTCACCATAAAGGAAAGGAAGCAATCCAGAACTAGTCATAAATTTGAGTTGGGAGTATGGTGTCATTTATAAGGGTGGAACAGGTATGATAAGGGTGGCTTGCTAAAGAAAAGTTCTATTTGGGGCATGTTATTTTTAAGATGATTATTAGCCATGCAAATACATTTCTGGAGCTAAGAGGAGGAGTCTGAGCCATGATTTGAAGTTGGGGGTTGTTAGCCTATGTGTGTATCAGTTAGCTATTGCTCCAATGTGCTGCCTAACAAATGATCACAAAAATCCCAGAGGCAAAACATCATGTATGTATTTAGCTCACAAATCTGGGAGTTGATCTGCATTGGGTTCCACTGAGCCACTGAGCTACTCTTGCATCTGTAGTAGTGCCACAAGTGCTAAAGTTAGCAAACCCAACTACACAAGCATGTTTAAAGCCTCTGGTCATATTTTACTGGTTAACGTCCCATTGCCCAAAACAAGTCACATAGCAAAGGGCATGAATATACAAGGAGTGAGGAAATGAGGGCATTAATTTTCTAGAATGTGGTAGTGAAAGTCAAGGTACTTGGACCATGGGATGAAACCACCTTCTGAAGGAGAAAGAAAAAAGGACCGGCCAGGCGCGGTGGCTCACGCCTATAATCCCAGCACTTAGGGAGGCCGAGGCGGGCGGATCACGAGGTCAGGAGATCAAGACCATCCTGGCTAACAAGGTGAAACCCTGTCTCTGCTAAAAATACAAAAAAAAATTAGCCAGGCGTGGTGGCAGGCGCCTGTAGTCCCAGCTACTTGAGAAGCTGAGGCAGGAGAATGACATGAACCTGGGGTGGAGCTTGCAGTGAGCTGAGATCGCGCCACTGCACTCCAGCCTGGGCGACAGAGCAGCAAGATTCCGTCTCAAAAAAAAGAAAAGAAAAAAGACCTATTGAAAGAAAGGTCACAGCCAGGCATGGTGGCTTATATCTGTAAACCTAATATTTTGAGAGGCCAAGGTGGGCAGATCACTTGAGCCTAGCAGCTCAAGACTAGCCTGGGCAACATGGCGAAGCCCTGTCTCTACAAAAAATACAAAAAAAAAAAAAAAAAAAAAAAAAAAAAGCTGGGTATGGTGGCGCATGCCTGTAGTTACAGCTGTTCAGAAGGCTGAGGTAAGAGGGTCATTTGAGCCCAGGAGGTCGAGGCTGCAGTGAGCTGTGATTTTATACAGCCTTTCAGAATAGTTTTCAACTTTAATGAGACAATATAAACCTGATACAAAACAGACAAGTATATTATGATAAAAGAAATCACAGGACAACCTCATTAACATAGACACAGAAATACTTTTTTTAAAGTAACATTGAATCTAGCAAAAATGAAAAGGCTAATAAACCATATCCAAGTGTGGTTTATTCCAGTAATAGCTGTTGTTTTACCATATGAAAATCAAGGAATTCACCTTATTAACAGATTTAAGAATTTCTTTTCCAGACCTCTCAGGATTGACAAGGATTTCTTAAAAGACCCTGATACATGCAGAGAAGGCACTAGATAAAATCTAATGTCCATTCATGATTTTTATAAAACAATCTTGACGATCCAAGAACAAAACAGAATTCCCTTAATTTGATAAAGGTTATTTATAAAAAAACTTCTAGGTAGTGTCATACTTAATGGTGAAATATTAAACACATTTCCCTAAGTTCAGAAACAAGGCAAAGATACTCATTTTCATCATTTCTATTCATTACTCTAAAGAAATAAGGCAAGAAAAATTAGCAAAAAATCAAGTTTAGAAATTAGGTAAGACTTTCTTTTATTGGTATTCACAGGATTATATATATAGAAAATCCAAAATAATCCACAAAGTATTGGAATAAATAATTGAATTTATAAATGTCACCAGCTATAAAGTCAATATACAAAAAGATATTGCAATTCTATGTACTAGCCAAAAGCACTGAAAAACAAATAAAAAAAATACAAAGCAAAATAAACCTAGAAATAAATTAAACAAATCAAGATTTCTACAATTAAAACTATAAAACACTCTTGAGAAAAGTTAAAGACAACCTAGGTAAATGGAAAATTATACCATACTCATCAATTGGAAAACTCGATATTGTAAAGATGTCAATTATCCTTAGGTTATTTTACAAAATCAATGCAATTACAGGCATAGTACCAAAAATTCATTTGTGAAAATTAATCCTGAGATTCCAAAATTAATTTGGAAAACCTGGGGAACAGAGAAGGCAAGACAATCTTAAAGAATAAAAAAGTTGGAAGGCTTTCACTACCAGATTTCCAAAAATACTACAAAGCAACATAAATTAAGATCGTATGCTACTGATGCAAGAAAAGACAAATGAACCAAGGGGCAGAAATCGCCTAAGCAGAGAGGAAACCATGGTCTCTTTGATAAATCTATATACACACACCTTGATCCCACCTCACGCGCTACAAAAAATTATTCAAAGTAGATCACAGACCTACATTAAAAAACAATAAAGAATCTAGAAGGAAACATAGGAGAATAGATTCATTATCTTGGTCCAGGCAAATAATTCTTAAACAGGTGTCAGATCTCAAGTTGATCTTTATGCTCATTAAAGATTAAGCAGCAATCTTTTTTTTTTTTCTTTTTTGACACAGAGTCTCACTCTGTTGCCCAGGCTGGAGTGCACTGGCACAATCTTGGCTACCTGCAACCTCCACCTCCCGGGTTCAAGTGATTCTCCTGCCCCAGCCTCCTGAGTAGCTGAGATTACAGGCACAGGCCACCACGCCTGGCTACTGTTTCTTGTAGAGACAGGGTTTCACCATGTTGGCTAGGCTGGTCTAAAACTCCCGACCTCAGGTGATCCGCCCGCCTCGGCTTCCCAAAGTGCTGGGATTATAGGAGTCAGCCACTGTGCCCGGCTGAGCAGCAATCTTTAGCAATCTAAACACAAGTTAACAGATGATACCTGACCTTTCTAAAATGTTCTTTAGGAACTACCTAACCCTGGCCGATTTCCCAGACTTCACAGTTCCTACTTGCTGCTAAGACCAGCATAACAGCTAACAGTATTACCACTGCTTTCAGATCCTACCTGCCCACTCCTGCCTCCTCCCCTCTGCATATGCCCCCAAATTGATGCCCCCAAATTGCTAGGACCCTATGATTCAGTCAGTGCAGACTCTAACCCAGTTTCTGGATAAGCACGGGCACGAACCCTAAACAAGTGAGAGTATTACATTCCCCAGGCCAGTGACTAGAGTACATGGGCAAGTGGCCAGTCAGAGCCAACTAGATTCAATTCTGATCATCATATTGGAACTGTTGAAAAAGACAATCACTCTTTTCTCCCTGAGACTTTAAGCTGGGAAGAAAGTAGCCAGAGTTTCTGGGGCCTGCTATGAAGAGACAACCTGCTTGGAAGAAATGCTAATGCAGGAGGATGCACAGCCAGGACAGGGAGACAGAATTCAACTATATAACATTTTTTTAGCCCCTGAATTTAGCCATGCCTGAAGCTCATTATACCCCAGGACTTTTTAGTAATAAATTATTTAAACCAACAAATTCCCTTTAAAGAATAAAAAGACAAGACAGAGATTGGGAAACGTTATCTGTAATGTATGTATATGTAATATACATATTTTACGTATATATGTAATATATGATACATGGTTTATACGTATCTATACCTGTGTACCTAGATATAGATATACATACATACAATAAAGGACAAGTAACCAGAAGGAAGCCCTTTACTTTTTTTTTAAAAAAAGGAACCATAAATCTGGGTGTGGTGGCTCATGCCTATAATCCTAGCACTTTGGGAGGCTGAGGTGGGCGGATCACCTGAGGTCAGGAGTCCAAGACCAACCTGTCCAACATGGTGAAACCCTGTCTCTACTAAAAAAAATACAAAACTTAGCCAGGTGTGGTGGCACATGCCTGTAATCCCAGCTACTCGGGAGGCTGAGACAGGAGAATCACTTGAACCCGGGAAGCAGAGATTGCAGTGAGCAAGATCACGCCACTGCACTCCAGCCTAGGTGCAAGAGTCTGTCTCAAAAAAAAAAAAGAAAGAAAAAGAAAAAAAAGAAAAGACACCATAAATGGGTGAAATGTTTCAACAGGTGCCCTCAAAAAAAAAAAAAGAAATCCGAATAGCCAACAAGCACGTCGAAAAGTACTCAAATTCATAACACATCAGGTAAATGCATACTCTCTGCTGGATGACTACAATCAGAAAGTGCTGGACAAGTGTGTGAAACAACTAGAACTTTCATGCATTGTTTGGGGGATTATTGGTGGAATCAATATTTTTTGGAAACTGGAATACCTACCAAAACTAAACTTAAAGTCTACCCTATGATTCAGAAAATTCATTCCTGCGCATATAGCACTTACCAAGATAAATAAGCCCATACATCTATCAAAAGAACATTTAAAAGTCAAACTACACGTTATGTTGAGCAAAAGAAGCCAAAACACATAACTGTACATACTGTATTTTAACATTTAGATGAAAATCAAGAACAAGCACACCAAGTCAATTATAGTAAGAGTCAAAATTGTGGTTGCCTTGTGGAGTAATGAATCACTGAGAAAGAGGATGAAGGAACTTCCTAAAGTCTTGGAAATGTACTGTGTTTACCAGGACATATACATACATGAAATTTCATTAAGCTGTACATTGAAGATTGACATACTTCATGCATGTTAGTGTATGTGTAACAAAATAAAAAGTGATTAAGGGGAAATAGAGTTACACTTTTAAAGGGAAAATAGGAGGGAAAATATCATAGTAGTAGAGTTATACTTTTAAAGGGAAAATATAATACTGTAGCTAAAGGTACCTGAAGCAATTCATCTTCTTACATTAAAAAAAAAAAAAGCGGTAAAATCTTTTTTGTTTAAAGGTTTGAAGTATAAATCTTCCTCCATTTAAACAGGGTGACACCCTGTGGATGCTTACCTCAATTACCAAGGGTAACTTACCTCATTCTCCACAGCTCTTGCTTTTCTTTTTTTTTTTTTTTTTTTTTTTTTTTTGAGACATAGTCTTGCTCCGTCGCCCAGTTGGAGTGCAGTGGCGCGATCTCGGCTCACTGCAAGCTCTGCCTCCCGGGTTCACGCCACCCTCCTGCCTCAGCTTCCCGAGTAACTGGGACCAGAGGCGCCCATCACCACGCCCAGCTAATTTTTTGTATTTTTAGTAGAGATGGGGTTTCACTATGTTAGTCAGGATGATCTCGATCTCCTGACCTCGTGATCCGCCCGCCTTGGCCTCCCTACGTGCTGGGATTACAGGCGTGAGCCACCGCACCCGGCCAGCTCTTGCTTTTGAGACTTGCAAAACTATCTTTCCCCATGAATAGCGCGACATGATGTGACTGAACTGTGTAAGACAGACTGCAACACAAGCAAAATGGCAATGCCAGAGCTTGCCAGAAAATCCAAGAAGTTGTATATAGTGATAGCTGTAGAGATGCTGCCTTGGAGGACACTGAAGTCAAGCAAGCATTTAATGTTTGGTTTTTTGTTTTGTTTTGGAGAAAGGGTCTCACTCTGTCACTCAAGTTAGAGTGCAGTGGCATGATCATAGTTAACTGCAGCCTCAAACTCCTGGGCTCAAGTGATCCTCCTGCCTCAGCCTCCTGAGTAGCTGTGACCACAGGCATGCACCATCATGCCCGGCTATAACATTCAGTTTTGAGCAAATATTGATCAATGAGTCCAACAATCCAAAAAATGAGCTGAAAACTAGAGGTCACCAGGCCTTTATACATCTCTCTTCCTGTCTGATGGCCCCACTAAACATAGCATAATGGCTTTTTCTTCCCTTATGCCTTCCAAATCTCATACAAACTCTTATATTAGACAAGTCTAACCTAGAACTGGAGAAAAAAGTGATTTTGGGAAATGTAGTTAATGTAATACAATTTTTACACTCAAAACACTGAATCCAATTCCCAGCCATGAGCAAGGACAAAGAATAAAATATGAAAATAGTATATTAAATTAATTTCTGCTGAAATTACTCACTAGACAATAAAAGCTTTAAACAGTAAAAATTGACCATCTCAGAAACTCTAACGTCTCTCTTAGGAAAAAGAATAGGAAGAAAAATATTGAGTGGGCAAGTTCTACTATCCGCCATGTAGACTAAAAACAAAGCATCAACAAAAACCAAAGTGTCAATATTATAGTGACTACCCATTTAAAGAATGATGAACATAAATTAGAAACCACTTTTTAAAAAAAAGACCACTCCTGCCTATACAGAAAAATTTTTTCACATCCTCCATGGATCCAAAAGATTTTGTCATGGAAATCATATTTACATCAGAACCAAAATTAAAGCACCTCATACTAAATGGTATGTGGCTGGAGCTGAAAAGGTAAATTTATCACCTTAAATGTTCCTATCAGAAAACACTGGTAATCAAAGAGCTAGCAGTCTACTTTAAGGATGAGGCACTGATCTTCATTTCTAGTATGAATTTTCTTATACATAATAAGCAATGTTCATAAAGTTTTCAGTACATGATTTACATACACAAGGTTTCTCTGAAGTGTCCTCAAATCTTCAAAATGATGAGCAACAATTTCCTGCTTTCTTACATTCATAGGGTATCTCCACAGTATGAGATCTCACAAGTTGCCTAGGATCTGAAGCTTTGCAGACGTTCCCATATTCCTTACATTTATATGTTTTCTCTAGTGTGAGTTTTCACATGTCTTCGAAAGTAGGCAGGACAAACAAAGGCTTTCCCACATTCTTGACATTCATAGGGCTTCTCTCCAGTGTGGCTTCTCACATGCCTTCGAAAGGATGAGGGACAACTGAAGGCCTTTCCACATTCCAGACATTCAAAGGGTTTCTCTCCAGTGTGCATTCTTGCATGTACAGTAAGGTATGAAGAATGACGAAATGCTTTCCCGCATTCCTTACATTCATAGGGTTTTTCCCCAGTGTGCGTTCTCATGTGGATCCTAAGGGCTGAGGGATAAATAAAGGCTTTCCCACATTTCTTACATTCATAGGGTTTCTCTCCAGTGTGAGTTCTGATATGTACTGTAAGGTGGGAGGAACTAATAAAGGCTTTCCCACACTCCTTACATTCATACGGCTTCTCTCCGCTGTGAGTTCTTAGGTGTTCGGTGAGGGACGAGGAACGACTAAAGGTCTTCCCACACTCCTTACATTCATACTGTATCTTTCCACTGTGGTCTCTCACATGTGCTCTAAAGGACGAGGGACAACTAAAGGCCTTCCCACATTCCTTACATTCATAGGGTTTCTCTCGACTTTGATTTTTCACATGTGTATTAAGGGAAGTGGGGAGGTAGAAGGCCTTTCCACATTCCAGACATTCATAGGGTTTTTCTCCAGTGTGTTTTCTTATATGGATACTTAAAGAGGAGGGACAATTGTAGGCTTTCCCACATTCCTTACATTTGTAGGGTTTCTCTCCAGTATGTGTCCTCACATGTACAGTGAGTTTTGAGGACTCGCTGAAGGCCTTCCCACACTCTTTACATTCATAAGGCTTCTCTCCAGTGTGAATTCTTATATGTATTATAAGGTGAGAGGAAGAGCTAAAGGCCTTCCCACATTCTTTACATTCATATGGCTTATCTCCACTGTGAATTCTTTTGTGTTTGGAGAGTGAGGAGGAACAACTGAAGGCCTTCCCACATTCCTTACATTCATAAGGCTTATCTCCACTGTGAATTCTTTTGTGTTCTGTGAGCGATGAGGAACAACTAAAAGCTTTCCCACATTCCTTACATTCATAGTTTGTCTTTCCGACGTGAATCTTCATATGTGCCCTGAAGAATGAGGAACAACTGAAGGCCTTGGTACATTCCTTACATTCGTAGGGCTTCTCTTCAGTGGGGGTTTTCATATGCTTCTTGAAACAAGCAAGAAAATGGAAGGCCTTCCCACATTCCTTGCACTGATAGGGTTTGCTTCCAGTATGAGACTTGATGTGATTCTTAAGGGATGAATGATCCACGAAGGCCTTTCCACACTCATGGCATTCGTAGGATTTTACTTCAGTGTTTCTCTTGAGTGAATCAAGATTTGGAACTTGGCTGAAAGTCTGTCCATCTTGATTTTCTTCACAACATTCATAGATATTCTCTACCATATGATTTCTTTTAAAAATAAAAGACACATTATTAGTAAGAAATGTCTACCAATTTCAGTGAACGTGTATGTTTTCTGCCCTTCTGTCAAGTTATAAGCTGAAAGTTCTCACAGAGAGTTCTACCATAGCCAATACCGTCACCCACCCAGTTATTGACTCCTGGGATTTTTCTGATAACTGTTTACAACTGAAGTATGTGTCAAACATTCAAAATCTCTGTCTCATTTGTGGAAAAAAATTAATTCATGAAAATTCTTTTAGGCCGGGCGCGGTGGCTCAAGCCTGTAATCCCAGCACTTTGGGAGGCCAAGACGGGCGGATCACGAGGTCAGGAGATCGAGACCATCCTGGCTAACACGGTGAAACCCCGTCTCTACTAAAAATTACAAAAAACTAGCCGGGCGAGGTGGCGGGTGCCTGTAGTCCCAGCTACTTGGGAGGCTGAGGCAGGAGAATGGCGTGAACCCGGGAGGCGGAGCTTGCAGTGAGCTGAGATCCGGCCACTGCACTCCAGCCTGGGTGACAGAGCAAGACTCCGTCTCAAAAAAAAAAAAAAAAAAAAAAAAAAAGAAAATTCTTTCTCAAACCACAATCTTTGACCTAGGCTTGTTAATATATACATACTTCTTAAATTTCATGACTTTGAGATTCTCTCCTGAGACACTTTCTCTTTCTCACGAATGGCACTCACCTCAAATGTCTCTCATGGCTTTTGTTCTGATCATCAATACCACAGGACTCCTGGTTTTCATGTAAACTGGAGAACCAGGAATCATTCCTTTTGAATCTTACTATTTTTTGTTCATTGGATATTTTTTCTCCACAAATATCTTGTGGAGCAACTGATTCATTAGTTTTAAGTTGAGTCTCAAAACCTGAAACAGAAAAAGTGAAAGCTTCTGTGAGCAAAGGACTTTTTGCAGAGTGGCGTTTTCAGGACTTTGGCATTAATAGGCACAAGGGTCAAAATGGTAAGCATTTAACTAAGAAATAATTCTATGAAGATTGAAACTAACATAACTAAGATAGTATTAGGAGAACAAAACAGAAATTGGATAGAATGCACATGACCAAATGCTACCTTACAAAGAGGAAATGTGGAAGGTCTTTGCCAAGAACAAGGAAAATGTGACAAGACTGATAAAAAGTCAAAATAGTCATCTGAGATATCTGTGGAAGATGAGCTTCCTCATATAAAACAAAGTTTGTTTTTGTTTTTGATTTTAAGTTGATTATTTCTCCCCCAACCAAAGCAGTTTCTCCCAAGGATTCTTGCCTTCCTGGTGCTCTCCCATGAAGATGACCTGGATAAGTTCTCTCTTCACTGTCTGCAGGTCCTCCTCTTTTTCCCACTGGCAGATCAGATGGGGTGTGTGTAGCAGATACCCTGCACAAGCAGAAAGGCATATCACAAGGGAAAATAATGAAGAATCACAAACATTTCCATGAGACAGAAACAAAACTTTAGTCTTCTGATATTCTGTGAGTTTAACTGCAACATAATGTCAATTTTTTTTTTTTTAAAGGAGAGGTGACAGGCCAGGCGCAGTGGCTCATGCCTGTAATCCCAGCACTTTGCGAGGCCGAGGCAGGTGGATCACAAGGCCAGGGGTTCAAGACCAGCCTGACCAACATGGTGAAACCCCATCTCTACTAAAAATACAAAATTAGCAGGGTGTGGTGGAGCATGCCTATAATCCAAGCTACTCAGGAATCTGAGGCAGGAGAACTGCTTGAACCTGGAAGGCAGAGGTTGCAGTGAGCCGAGATTGTGCCACTGTACTCTAGCCTGGGCGACAGAGCGAGACTCCATCTCAAAAAAAAAAAAAAAAAAAAAGGAGAGGTGGCAGGAGGAAGCAG
Organism: Macaca thibetana thibetana; assembly: GCF_024542745.1. Lineage (NCBI taxonomy): Eukaryota > Metazoa > Chordata > Mammalia > Primates > Cercopithecidae > Macaca > Macaca thibetana. The sequence continues at coordinate 15,013,870 of NC_065596.1, read as the reverse complement.
CCTCTGACATATAGAACTGATCTAATGTTCACACCTAAACCTCAGTATCATTCCAAGCTGGTCAGACAGTCACAACTGGGACATTTTGTTCTCCTATTGAATATAAATAATTTCACAAAATACTAATCTTGGATAAAGTTACTCTGAAATCATGATAAAATGAAACAAAACAAGGTTACCTCAAAATTTTGGCTAAAGACTTTATGCCACCCACAACATACTCAATAATGGAGTATTACTGAATAATACTGTCGGCAACCAGCAATACTATTCACTTTCTGTCAGCAACCAATCTAAAATGACTGCCCTGTGTCACTAGGCTGAACAACGTCCCCCCAAAATTTGTGTTCAAATTGATCAATGGAAAAGAACAGTGGATTCAGAAACAGAGCCACACCGATACAGTCAGCTTACCTTGACAAAATAGCAAAGGCAATACAATGGAGAAAAGATAGTACTGGAACAACTGGACATCCCCAAGGCCCGTCTAGACACGGGCCTTAGATTCTTCACAAAAGTTAACGCAAAATGGGTCACAGACCTCACTGTAAAATGCAAAGCTAGAAAACTCCTAGAAGATAACAGGAGAAAAATCTAGATGACTTTCTGTTTGGCAATGACATTTTTAATTTTTTTTAAGAGACAGGGTCTCACTTTATCACCCAGGCTATAGTAGTGGTGTGATCAAAGCTCACTGCAGCCTCAAACTCCTGGACTCAAGTGAGCCTCCAGCCTCCACCTCCCAAGTAACTGGGACTACCAGCGTGTGCCACCACACCCTGGCAATATTTTAGATATAATGCTAAAGCATGATCCATAAAACAAAGAATCAATAACTGAACTTCATGAACATTAAAAATTTCTGCCCTCCGAAAGACAATGTCAAGAGAATGGAAAGATAAGCCACAGCCTGGGAGAAAATATTTGCAAAAAATATATCTGAGAAGGAACTGTTATCAAAAATATATGAAGAGAGTATCAGATTTCATACAGAAAAAAATATATATATTCAGATAACTTAAAACTCAACGTTTTAAAAAAAAAAGACAAAAAAAATGAGCCAAAGACCTTTACAGACACCTCACCAAAGAACATATACAGATGGCAAATAAGCATACAAAAAGATGCTCAACATCATAAGTCATCAGGGAAATGCAAATTAAAACAAGGCACCACTACACACCTATTAGAATGGCCAAAATCCTGAACATTCAACAAATGCTGGTGAGGATGAGGAGCAACAGGAACTCTCATTCATTGCCGGTTGGAATGCAAGATGGTATAGCCACTTTGGAAGACAGTTTGGCAGTTTCTTATAAAATTAAACGTCCTCTTACCATAAAATCCAACAACTGAATTGCACTCCTTTTACCCAAAGGAGTTGAAAACTTATGTCCACATAAAAACCTGCACACCAATGTTCACAGTAGCTTAATTTATAACTACCAAAACGTGTAAGCAACCAAGAAGTCCTTCAGTAGGTCAATGGATAAACAGTGGTACATCCAGACAACAGAGTATTAGCAGTACAAAGAAATGAGCTCTCAAGCCATGAAAAGACATGGAGGAATCTTAAATGTATATTGCTAAGTGAAAGAAGCCAATCTGAAAAGGCTACATACTGCATGATTCCAACTCTATGACATTTTGCAGAAGGCAACAACATTATGGAGACAGTAAGATCAGTGATTGCCAAGATTTAAGAGGGAGGGAAGGAGGGATGAATTGATAGAGCACAGAGGATTTTTACAGCAGTGAAACTATTCTGTATGATATTATAATGGTGGACACATGTCATTATATATTCTTCCAAACCCACAGAATGTACAATACCAAGAGTGAACCCTAATGTAAATGATGGACTCTGGGCAATGATAATGTATCAATGTAGCTTCATCAGTTATAACAAATGTACCACTCTGGTGGCAGATATTGTTATTAGAGGAGGCTATGCATGTGGGGGGCCAGAGGTTATATGGGAAATCTCTGTACCTTCCACTCAATTCAGCTGTGAACCTAAAACTGCTCTAAAAATAATAATAAAGCCTGCTTGAAAAAAAAAGAAAACAGAGAAGTCCACTCAGAACCTCAGAATGTTGCCTTATTTAGAAATAGCGTCTTTACAGATATATTCAAGTTAAGATATGGTTAAACTGGATTAGGATGGGTCCTAAATCCAATGATTGGTGTCCTTATAAGGAGAAAGAGACTTAGAAATCTAAGTCTCTTCCTTAGACTTAGGGAAGAAGATGAAGGCAGAGAATGGAATGATGCATCTATAAGTCAAGGAATGCCAATGATTGCAGCAATCACCAGAAGCCAGGAAGAAAAAGGGAATCTTTCCCCCAGAGCCTTCAGAGAGAACATGGCCCTGCTGATCCCTTGATTTCAGAAACCCAGCCTCCGGAAATGCTGTGAAGGAACAAATTTCCATTGTTTTTAGCCACCGGTGTGTGATACTCTGTTACAGAAGGTCTAGGAAACTAATACAGCCTGCTTCCACAGACCCACCCCCAAATCACTCAACTGAAGCACAAATCCTATAATAGGTCTTTTCTAACACCCTCTTACTAGGACATGTAAGAGACATGTATTCTTGCTTGCTGCACTGCAAAATAAACCCAACTTGTTTAACTATAGGTGTGTTCTGGTAGTCTTTGGGTAAAGAACATAGATAGCAGTAAAATCCTCAAAATGTCCAAACTGCAAACCTCCTCCCTGTGTCCTATAGTGATTGCTGAGGTTTATATCCAAACTTTCGATACTTAATAAACCTCAAGGCTTTCAACCACAAAAAAAAGCATCAGTTCAATATACAGATGTTTATTTTCTTTCTCTTTTTTTTTTTTTTTTTTTTTGAGATGGAGTTTCACTGTTGTTGCCCAGGCTGGAGTGCAATGGTGTGATCTTGGCTCACCGCAACCTCCGCCTCCTGGGTTCAAGCGATTTTCCTGCCTGAGCCTCCCAAGTAGCTGGGATTACAGGCATGTGCCACCACGCCTGGCTAATTTTGTATTCTTAGTAGAGATGGGGTTTCTCCATGTTGCTTAGGCTGGTCTCGAACTCCCGACCTCAGGTGATCTGCCCACCTCGACCTCCCAAAGTGCTGGGATTACAGGCATGAGCCACCGCGCCCAGCCCAGGTGTTTATTTTCATAGGTAAGCCACTAGACTGTAAGTTCCTTGGGGTCAGTGACCATATCTGTCTTATTTATCAATGTCTTCCCATTCCTCAGCCCAAATTCTAGAATAAAGTCAATTTAGTGAGATAAACTAACTTTCTAAACAACTATATGAAAGAATCTTGCCATTCTTACCTAGTGAGGCCAGGTTCTGGAAGTTTTCCAGCATCACCTCTCTGTAGAGGTTCCTCTGAGCAAGATCCAGCAAAGCCCATTCTTCCTGGGTAAAGTCCACAGCCACATCCTCAAAGACCACTGAGTCCTAAAACATACCACAAATTCTATTCAGAAAGGTACAATTCCTCCAATGTGTACAAGAGGACAGATGAGGCTGACAACATCGAGGAAATGAGAGTCATTTCACAGGAAGTTCAGAAGATCCCAGCATCTACTCTAGGACTCAGTCAACAAATCTCTCTTTCGATATATACATAATTCATCACTGATCAAATCCTGGCTTGTAGATTTAACACTTCTAAAATACTAAATTGCCAGGCAAATTGGGTGAAGCCTATAATCCCAGCACTTTGGGGGGCCAAAGCAGGAGGACTACTTGAGCCCAGGAGTTCAAGACCAGCCTAGGCAACAGAACATGGTGAGAATCAGTCTCTACCAAAATTTTTTTTAAAACAGCTGGGCGTGGTGGCGTGTGCCTATGGTGGCAGCTACTCTGAAGGCTGAGGTGGGTGGGAGGATTGCTTGAGCCGCGAGGTTGAGGCTGCAATGAGCATGACCATGCCACTGCACTCTAGCCTGGACAAAAACCAAAAAAAAAAAAAAAAAAAAACCCACTAAATTTATCTCCCCACAATTTGATGCCAATGAGCTAGGAAAAAACAAAGTGTTTTTCCCACCCTTTTACATAGTCACTCAATACTGTACAGAACACCTCTGACACCAGATGTGTAGGGGATATTTTCCACACACACCAAGCAATTCCCCAGTGGACACCAGCTGGGTATCTTACCATTTGCTTCTGATACTATCTACCTGGAGATTCCACAGGTTGGAGATTCCACACGAGGTCCCACTAAACTGCCTCCCACTTCAGATGCCAATCCCAAGTTAAAAGGCTGTCAATTTTACTTCTGACTGGCTAAAATCAGGGCTCCTACTGCCCTCTCCTTGAGTTTGATTAATACGCTGGAACAACTCACAGAACTCAGGGAAACATGTTTATTGGTTTATCACCAAGGACATTACAAAGTACACAGATAAAACAGCCAGATGAAAAGATGGACAGGCCAAGGTATGGTGGGAAGTGGCGCAGAGATTCCATGCCCTCTCCTGGCATGCCACCCTCCAGGAACCACCACACATCCAGCTATCCACGAGCTCCTCAAGCCAGTCCTTTGGGTTTTTAAGGAGGCTCCATCATAGGCATGGCTGACTTAAGTCCCAATCCTCTGATCTTGCCTGCGTCTTTCTGAACCAGCCCCCATTCTGAGGCTCTCTAGGGGCTTCCAGACCCCAGCCATCTCATGAGCACACAAAAGACCCTCTTATTGCTCTAGAGATTACAAGGGTTTTTAGGAACTCTGTGCTAGGAAACAGGATGAAAACCAAATTGTTTTCTTTTTTTTTTTTTGAGACAGAGTCTCACTCTGTCGCCCAGGCTGGAGTACAGTGGCACCATCTCAGCTTATTACAACCTCCACCTCCCTGGTTCAAGCAGTTCCCCTGCCTCAGCCTCCCAAGTAGTGGGGATTACAGGCACATGCCACCATGCCCAGCGATTTTTTTTTTTTTTTTTGTATTTTCAGTAGAGACAGGGTTTCACCATGTTGGCCAGACTGGTCTCGAACTTCCGACTTCAGGCAATCCGCCCACCTCAGCCTCCCAAAGTGCTGAGATTACAGGTGTGAGCCACTGTGCCCAGCCCCAAATATGTATTTCACAATATCATAGATGGTGACCAATGCCAGTCTTACGATGGCCTAGAAAAGTCCAGAGCATATTGAAGAAATGAGAGAAATGCTCTGGAAATGAAATACTTTCCACATGACATCATCAATTCCTTACTACAGAAATAACTTCACCTGTTACTTTGTTCCCACCATAGCAATCACTACAACATTAAACACAGGGTCAAATCTAGATGGGGTTTTAATGAATAAAAATACACTGAGAGAATAGAAGCTTTTCATTTTTTCCCCCTCTCACAAACCTGAGAGGCCCAGGAGCCTGCACAAGCACAACTTTGAAGTGAGGCCCACAGCTGGTCATACTTCCTTGTATTCTAGGCCAGTAGTCAACAAACTATGGCACATGGACTATATCCAAGCTGCCACTTGAATGCATAAATAAAGTTTTATTGGAACACAATAAAACGTGTTCACTGTCTATGGCTGCTTTTGCACTAAAATGGCAAAGCTGAATTGCAATAGAAACACTATGGCCAGTCAGACACAGCGGCTCACGCCTGTAATCCCAACACTTTGGGAGGCCGAGCTGGGCAGATCACAAGGTCAGGAGATCAAGACCATTCTGGCCAACATGGTGAAACCCCATCTCTACCAGAAATACAAAGTTAGCCAGGAGTGGTGGCACATGGCTGTAGTTGCAGCTACTGGGGAGGCTGAGGCAGGAGAATTGGTTGAACCAGGGAGTTGGAGGCTACAGTGAGCCGAGATGGTGTCACTGCACTCCTGCCCGGTGACAGAGCAAGACTCTGTCTTGAAAAAAAAAGAAACACTATGGCCTTCAGTGCCTAAAATATTATGTGATCCAATATAGAAACAGAATGCTGACTTGTGCTCTAAAACACTGAGGGAGACCCGGTGCAATGGAAATATTCTTTTGGACAATTATTCCCTTTTACTTACCTGTATGCTATTTTTCTGTAATTCAACAGTTGTTCTTTCTTCCTCCATGTCCCCTTCATGAAGAAAAGCAGGATATTGAGAAGTTAAAAGTAAAGAAGATAACATGAGAAGCCAGACTTCCCCAAAATTCCCACACTCATGAGCCTAGATGTTGCAGCCCATCAATTATAAGTAACAACTCCCCTCAACACACACACAGACACACACACACACACAAATATACGCTGCTCTTGTGGGAAAGTAGAACAACCTCACGTCCCCCTAGAGATAGAAAACAGTGCTCTGGTTCTTGCTGATCATAAAGAAGAGGTTAAGAGTGCTATTTTGTAAGTTAACTGAAGACTAGAAAAGTCTGGTTGTATATTTGCCCATGATAACAAAAAGTATAAAATGTATCCAGGAATATCTTCCACAACAAGAATAAACACTCCCTGTCTCAAATTCAAGAAAGCACTGATTTATACGCCAGGCTTCTGGGAGTTCCACTCCCAATATTTCTTACTTCTGCACCACTTGGCGGGCTAACAGGCTTTGCTGCTCAGCCCTAGACCACTACCCCTGCCCCATGAGCTGCAGGGTCCCCAAAACCTGAGAAAGAGCGTCAGCTTTTTTTTTTTTTTTTTTTTTTTTTTTTTTTGAGACAGAGTCTCCCTCTTTCACCCAGGCTGGAGTGCAGTGGTACGAACACGGCTCACAGCTCACTGCAAACTCCGCCTCCCAGGTTCACGTCATTCTCCTGCCTCGGCCTCCCGAGTAGCTGGGACTACAGGCGCCCGCCACCTCGCCCGGCTAGTTTTTTGTGTGTTTTTAGTAGAGACGGGGTTTCACTGTGTTAGCCAGGATGGTCTTGATCTCCTGACCTCGTGATCCGCCCGTCTCGGCCTCCAAAGTGTTGGGATCACAGGCGTGAGCCACCGCGCCTGCCCGAGCATCAGCCTATTGAATTCCATATGCAGGAGGTAGAGAAGGCCGCTATGTTGTGACAAACATGCTAAATTTGCCTGCACAGTACAGGAGTAGCAGAGTAAGACTACTTGGCCAAGCGCAGTGGCTCATGCCTGTGATCCCAGCACTTTGGGAGGCCGAGGTGGGTGGATCACAAGGTCAGGAGTTCACGACCAGCCTGACCAACATGTATTTACTAAAAATTCAAAAATTAACCGGGCATGGTGACGCGCGACTGTAATCTCAGCTACTCAGGAGGCTGAGGCAGGAGAATCGCTTGAACCCGGAAGGCGGAGGTTGCAGCCAGCTGAGATCACGCCACTGCACTCCAGCCTGGGTGACAGGTGGAGACTCCATCTCAAAAAAACAAACACAAAAATACTTAACCTGTGTCAGACCTGATGTGGTATCTGCAGAGCTGTTTCACAAATTTCAAACAAGGAAATATTAACAGTTACCTCCACTGCAATGGAACAAGTAGCATTTTTAAACGCCAATAAAAAAACTGTAACATTCTTCACTGTATTAGTAACAATATATGCCAGCTGGGCAATCCTGATGTGAGAATGACTTTGCAAAGAAATGGCCACATTTTAGACTATTTCTCACAGAAGCTCTGCAATTCAAATATTATTATAACCAGTTTAGAATTATCTTAGAAAGACTCAATTAACCACATGTTCAATATTAACCCATTAGACAGCTGCTGAGGCAGGGTATGAATGCAGGCCTATTTGTCTTCAAAACCCAAACACCCCGTGAGTACATTTCTGAACACATACCTTACATTTTAATTGTTATTAAGCCCCTTATTCCCTAGTTTTACCAGGATTTAGCCTAGAACTCTATTGGGCACCACGGAGAGTTGATTTGATTAGAAATGAAGCATTCTAATCAAATATGCTGGGTGTGGTAGCTCTTGCTTGTAATCCCAGCACTTTGGGAGGCAAAAGTGGGGGGATCACATGAGGTCAGGAGTTCAAGACCAGCCTGGCCAAAATGGCAAAACTCCATCTCTACTAAAACTACAAAAATTAGCCGAGCATGGTGGTACACAGCTGTAGTCCCAGCTACTCGGGAGGCTGAGGCAGGAGAATTGTGTGAACTCAGGAGGCGGAGGTTGCAGTGAGCCAAGATCACACCACTACACTCCAGCCTGGGCGACAGAGACAGACTCTGTCTCAAAATAAATAAATAAATAATCAAATATGCTATCTTTGAGCTCCTTCTCCTAAGGCCTATGTTTTGGACAACGACGCTTCCCTTATAGCCCTTACCTCCTTCATTTCATATTTATTTAGGTAACATCTATCCTGACCCTACTAACCCTACTACATGAAGTCACCAGGAATAAGGCATAGGAAAAAAAAAAAAAAAAAAGAAAAAATCCTGAAGTAAATGAATGTTATAATATTTTGGAGTAAGACACTAAGTAAACAAAATACATCAGGTAAAGATACATGCTATATAAAAAAATGTAGCACATTATAGGGATAAGGAGACACATAACATATTTATCTTCAGCAAGTCAGGACAGGTAATGTGGCAGGGTAGAAGCAGAAAATTAAAATAACTGTTTCAGATAATGCTGGAATTTCAGAGGGTTTAGTATGTCTACTATATATTTATAAGCATTATCAGCTCCCAGAGGAAAAAAAATCAGTATTGACCAGGCACAGTGGCTCATGCCTGTAACCCCAGCACTTCGGGAGGCCAAGGCAGGTGGATCACAAGGTCAGGAGTTCAAGACCAGCCTGGCCAAGATGGTGAAACCCATCTCTACTAAAAATACAAAAAAATTAGCCGGGCATGGTGGCAGGTGCCTGTAATCCCCACTACTTGGGAGGCTGAGGCAGAGAATTGTTTGAACCCAGGAGGCCGAGGTTGTAGTGAGCCAAGATCGCGCCACCGCACTCCAGCCCAGGGGACGGAGCGAGACTCTGTCTCAAAAAAAAAAAAAAAAAAAGGTATTAATAGGCTAGACTATTGATATATGAGGCTGAATAAAGACTAGCATAAAAGTTTAGAAAGAAAATAGAAAATAATATTTTTTAAAACATAGTAAACAGAATCAGAAAAGCTAAAAAAAAGCATCCGTTGCAAAAAGAAAAACTAATGAAACTGACAAATTCAGCTTTTTTAAAAAATTTTTTTATTTAATTTATTGTTTAAGACAGACTCTCTTTATGTTCCCAGGTTGATCTTATTTCCTAGGCTCTGGCGATCCACCTGCCTTAGCCTCCCACCAGCTGGGACTACAGATGTGCACCACCATAGCCAGCAACAAACTCAGCAATTTTAAGAGCAACAGGGCTTAAAGAACAACAACAAAAATTATGAACAAGAATGAATCATAATTACAGCTATCATAAGGAGAATATAGAAAAAATTTAAGGAATAAATATGAAGATGCACAGGAAATCAATACATTTCTAGAAAGTAGTACAACTTTCCAGCAATGATCTAAAACCTGATTACATCCACTAATCAAAGAAAAAACAATCAGCGGTTTAAAACATGGTCAGTCTCTACTAAAAAATACAAAAAACTAGCCGGGCAAGGTGGCGGGCGCCTGTAGTCCCAGCTACTTGGGAGGCTGAGGCAGGAGAATGGCCTAAACCCGGGAGGCGGAGCTTGCAGTGAGCTGAGATCCGGCCACTGCACTCCAGCTCGGGTGACAGAGCGAGACTCCGTCTCAAAAAAAAAAAAAAAAAAAAAAACATGGTCAGGCTGGGTGCAGTGGCTCATGCCTGTAATTTCAGCACTTTGGGAGGCAGAGAGCCCATGAGTTCAAGACCTGCCCAGGCAACACGGCGAGACTTCTATTTTCTAAAAAGAAATAGGAATAAAGAAAGGAAAAAAAAAAAAACTACAAACACCTACAGCAAACATCCTATTTAATGGTGAAATGAGAGAATAGCGCCGGGCGCGGTGGCTCAAGCCTGTAATCCCAGCACTTTGGGAGGCCGAGGCGGGTGGATCACGAGGTCAGGAGATCGAGACTATCCTGGCTAACATGGTGAAACCCCGTCTCTACTAAAAATACAAAAAACTAGCCGGGCGTGGTGGCGGGCGCCTGTAGTCTCAGCTACTTGGGAGGCTGAGGCGGGAGAATGGCGTGAACCCGGGAGGCGGAGCTTGCAGTGGGCCGAGATCACGCCACTGCACTCCAGCCTGGGAGACACAGCGAGACTCCGTCTCAAAAAAAAAAAAAAAAAAAAAGAGAATAATTCCTTCTGGAATCAGAAACAAGACAAGGATGTAAATTATATGCTAATTCTGTCGGACACTGTACTGGCAAGTGCAGTAAAGAAATGAAAAGAAATGGAAACTGCAAGGAATAAAAAGGGAAAAGATTGAAACTGACAGATGACCAAATTTTCTGTGTGAAATGTAACCGATCTATAAATAAATGATTCAAATGCATCATTAATGACATAAAGCATCAGTTCACTTTTACCTGAATATAATGTATCAAACTGATGTCCACAGGCAGAGTATAAAATCCAGAGACCAAATACTATCTTTTCTTTTGAGACAGGGTCTCACTCTGTTGCCCATGCTGGAGTGCAGTGATGCGATCTCAGCTCACTGCGACCTCTGCCTCCCGAGTGGCTGGGAACACAGGAGCGCACCTTTTATTTTACTGGTTTTTTTGTTTGTTGGTTGGTTGGTTTTTTTGTAGAGACGGGATCTTGCTATGTTGCCCAGGTTGGCCTCAAACTCCTGGGCTCAAGCGATCCGCCCGCCTCGGCCGCCCAAAGGGCTGGGATTACAGGCGTGAACCACCGCGCCTGGCACAAACACTATCTCATGCATAAAGAGGGCACAGGAGGGGACCGAGCCGAGGCAAATATCACCCCGTGCTCACCCGACTCGCCGCGATCCACAGATCAGCTCACAGAGAACGAGGCTGAGGCGCTTGTCCTTGAGACCCGAATGGCAGAGATGCTCTTCCTTTCTGGAAAGAGAGCAAAGGATGCTTTCGGAGGCTGATGAACTACGACATTCGTTCTCCAACTCTCGCCTGCATCAGAATCACTCCGATTTCTGGACCCAGACCAGAGTTCCCGATTCAGTGAGTTTGGGACCAGCCGCGGCCGCAGGGGCAGCTGACCCGGGCTCTCCGAGGAGGTGCCGCAGCGGCGGGAGGCCCGGGGCGCGGGGTCCGGGCAGGGAGTGACGGGGAGGCAGCCCTTAGACCGCCGATCTTCAAGCCGAGCCCTCAGTCTCCCGCGAACCAGACCCGGTGCAGGCGGGGCGGGGCAGGGTAAGACAGGAAGCCGACGGAGGCAAAAATGTTCTTCAGACGCTGGCGGAGTTGCAGGGTGACATGGCTGCCGACTCGCGCATGCGCAGAAGCGCACTTAGCCTTCCTGTTTCGGCGCTGCAAACGGTGTATGGGGCGGGGCCCGGGAGGCGGGACTTGAGGTGAAGGGGGTGGACCGGGGAGGAGCAGGGTGCGAAGGAGCGCGAAGGCTGGTTCCAGCCGCAAGTGGATGAGAAATCCTAGTTTCTTCATGATTGGGAGTAAACAGAGAAGAAATAGAACCCTGGACTGGACTTGGATGACTCGGCCTGACGGGCAGAGCTGGGGCTAGACCGGACCTAGGGGCGTGGCTTTTTAAATACTCCAAGGGGCGGGGCTAAGGGTGGAACCACATTGGGAGGGGGCCTTGGTTGAAATTCCTAGTGGGTGGAGACGAGGGCTAGGGGCGGGGCGGGGCTTAAGTGACTAGGCCTAGGAATGGGGCTAAGGCTAGGGCTTCCCATTCAGGTCCCTCAGCCACCACGGATACAGGATGCTCATCAATCGGGTTTATACCTATCCTCCATGTTGCTACAGCCCTGTACACAGGACACATTAATTTGCAACTCTAATATGACACAGACTGTCCTTTCCATTCATTCAGTCCTTTTGGGCCTTTCAGTTTTCCCTTTCATTGTTGTGTTGATAACTTCTCCTATAGAGGGAAGTCATTGATAATTATTTAAATACAACCTTTTACCTGGAAACTTGCTGAATTCTGATAGCTGTCAGTTTATTATTTGGAACATCAAATATAAATATTTTCTATGCTTATTTTCATTGTTTTAATATGTATAACTCATTTCTTTTTCTTTTTGTGAGGCAATGTCTCAATCTATCGCCCAGTCTGGAGTGCAGTGGCGCGACTATGGCTCATTGCAGCCTTGACTTCCCCAGCTCAAGTGATTGTCCCATCTCAGCCTCCCAAGCAGCTGGGACTATAGACGCATACCACCCCACCCAGCTATTTTTTATTTATTTATTTATTTTATTTTATTTTATTTTATTTTACTTTTTGAGACGGAGTCTCGCTCTGTCGCCCAGGCTGGAGTGCAGTGGCTGGATCTCAGCTCACTGCAAGCTCCGCCTCCCGGGTGTACGCCATTCTCCTGCCTCAGCCTCCCGAGTAGCTGGGACTACATTAGCTGGGACTACAGGCGCCTGCCACCTCGCCCAGCTAGTTTTTTGTATTTTTTAGTAGAGACGGGGTTTCACCCTGTTAGCCAGGATGGTCTTGATCTCCTGACCTCGTGATCCGCCCGTCTCAGCCTCCCAAAGTGCTGGGATTACAGGCTTGAGCCACTGCGCCCGGCCTTATTTATTTTTTTTGAGACAGAGTCTCTCTCTGTTGCCCAGGCTGGAGTGCAGTGGCGCGATCTCAACTCACTGCAACCTTCGCCTTCTGGGTTCAGACGATCCTCCTGCCTCAGCCTCCCAAGTAGCTGGGATTACAGGCATGCGCCATGACGCCAGGCTAATTTTGTATTTTTAGTAGAGACGGAGTTTCTCCATGTTGGCCAGGCTGGTCTCGAACTCCCGACCTCAGGTGATCCACCCGCCTTGGCCTCCCAAAATGCTGGAATTACAGGTGTGAACCACCGTGCCCGGCCCATAGCAGTGTTGTTAACATCACGTAACCACTACCATGATCAAAGTAAACAGTTATTCTTATTCCTCTAAAAAACTCTGTAGTGCTGCCTCTTTTTAGTCAAACTTTTCCCTCATCATGAATTCCTGCAATATTTCTTACAGTTTATTTTTCCAAAAATGTCTTACGCAGTATGTAGCATTCTGCTTTTCACAGAGCACAACGCATTTCAGATTAGTCATGTCATATTCTTGACTCACAGTTAAGAATGTCTATTGTTTGTTCTTTTCTGTTGCTGCGTAGTATTCCATGGCTTACATTTACTACCAGTTGTAGGACATTTGGATTGTTTTCACTTTTTGTGAATAAAACTGCTATATACATTCGTACATGATGATTTTTTTGGTGGCAAACTATATATAACATAAACGACACCATTTTAACTTTTTTTTTTTTTTGAGACGGAGTCTTGCTCTGTCACCCAGACTGGAGTGCAATGGCGTGATCTCTGCTCACTGCAACCTCTGCCTCCCGCGTTCAAGTATTCCTCCTGTCTCAACCTCCCAAGTAGCTGGGATTACAGACGCCCACCACCATGCCCAGCTAATTTGTGTATTTTTAGTAGAGACAGAGTTTCACCAGGTTGGCCAGGCTGGTCTCAAACACCTGACCTCAGGTGATCCACCCGCCTCAGCCTCCCAAAGTGCTGGAATTACAGGTGTGATCCACCGTGCCCAGCCTTTTTTTTCTTTTTTTTTTTTTCTCTTTGAGACGGAGTCTCACTGTCACCCAGCCTGGAGTGCAACGGCGTGATCTCTGCTCACTGCAACCTCTGCCTCCCGGGTTCAAGCGATTCTCCAGCCTCAGCCTCCCAAGTAGCTGGGACTACAGGCACCTGCCACCACAGCCAGCTAATTTTTGTATTTTTAGTAGAGACAAGATTTCACCATGTTGGCCAGGCTGGTCTTGAATTCCTGACCTCAAGTGATCTGCCCACCTCAGCTTCCCAAAGTGCTGGGATTACAGGTGTGAGCCACCGCACCCAGCCAAAAGTAGGCGTTTACTGTAGCAAGAAAGCACTCCACAGGGTGAGAGTGGGCCTAAGCAAGCGGCTCAAAGTCCCTTTCACAAAGTTTTTTGGGGTTTAAGTACTCCTTTTGAGGTCCCTACTGGCTATCCCTTATCTGGATGGAGGATTTGGCCCCTGGCTAAATAAAGGCTGAGATGAATTGGCCTGCAGACAACCAGAGGCTGGAGCAGATTGGTACCCTACACAGATGAAGGCGGTAGCCCCTGCTTGGTCCACGGCCACTCCAAGGCACTTCCCCTTTCCATGTGAGATGTGGTGGAAGGAGAAGGATCGTAGTGTTAGAAATGCTTGTTGCCTGGTGCTGTAAAGAACTAGCACTTGAACATAATTTAATTTCTTCAGCAAGGCCATTTTTTTACTTTCTGCAGAAAGGGTACACTCGCCAGCAGTTTTGCCACGAGAGTACACTGAACAAAGGAGACAGGGTCATTTATAACCTGACGCGTCCATCCTACTGCTGTGTCCAGTTTCCATTGGCTGGAACAGGACCTCACATTCTGTGTTTGTCCTGATTGGCTAGCAACTTAGGACTTTTTAAAAGGGGCAAAGGCAGAGGAGAACAAAGGAAGGAGGAAGTAACTTGTGGAATGTTGAGAAAGGTAAAAACACCTTCAGATAAGGAAGAGGAACAGGCTATGACCTAATGCTTGCTTGGACCAGTATAAGCATGCCAGGGCAAATATTTAGGCTAAATTGTGGGAGCTAAGAAAATAAAGTACATTGATTTCTTTATTACGGCTAGCAGATATTTAAGAATGTTAGCACAGGTCTTTCAGTAAATTTTGCTTCTAAGAGAAGTTACTATTTATTCCTAATTAGATGGGCAGGAAAGTCTTTAAAGAGAACCTCTACCTTACTTTTTACAGTAGAGAGAGTAGCCTTTGTTCTTGGGAAGATGGGGTTTTTCCTTTTGGTTTAGCTCCAGAAAGTTCGTGTTAATTGGCCTTAGGTTCCCTGCCCCCAGCCCCAGGTGTTTTTTCTTTAATTTTAGGAAATTATTGCGAATTGGCCTTAGATTCCCTGACCCCAGATCTTGGTGTTTTGTCTTTTAGGAAGTCCGCATGAATCTTATCTATGCTCTTATCTACGTGCTAATTTTTGTGGGTTTTTTTTTTTTTTTTTTTTTTTTGGCTTTTTTATAGGGATAGGGTTTTGCCATGTTGCCCAGGATGATCTCGAACTCCTGAGCTCAAGTGATCTGCCTGCCTCAGCCTCCCAATGTGCTGGTATCACTGGTGTAAGCCATCAGGCCCAGACTCTATGTGCTAATTTTTGAACCAATTCCAAGTAATAGGAGCTTCCAGTCTCTGGGTGTGAAATGACCAAAAATCCAGTCCTTGCGGGGCAGAATAGTGTCTGGAGGCAGGGAACCTAAGGCTGTTTCATGCCGACGTCCTAGAACTAAATTGAAAGGAAAACCCTAATTTTCCTCGCCTATGTAACAAAAGGACCAGAGGCTACTCCCTTTGACCTTTTCCGCTGGCAGATAGGAAATTGGAGGTCTGCAACAAATCAGACTGATGGACGGTTGAGTCTTCGTTTGCAGAGAAGTGTAACTTTGTAACTTCACCCTAGCCTTTGATTGGTTGCTTTTTGCAACCAATCAGATGTTTGCACAGGAGTGTGACCTTTGTAACTTCACTTCAGCCTCTGGTTGGCTGCTTTCTGCAACCAATCAGACTGCGGGCAAACTTCATTTACAGGAGGTGAGCATGAAGTGGCCAATGGTAAACTTCTAAGAGGTATTTGGACTCATGAAGATTCTGCACCATCAGGGCCCTTGAGCTGCTGCTTGGCCAGTTCCCACACCGTGGAGTATGCTTTCGTTTTCAACAAATCCCTGCTTTTGTACTTCTGTTGCTTCGTTCTTTCTTTGCTTTGCTGGGCGTTTTGTCTAATTCTTTGTTCAAAACGCGAATAACCTGGACAGCTTGCAGTCAAGACCCTCTACCGGTGACACGTGCCCTCTTCCGGGAGTTAAACAGCATTTCCTCTCTGCTCTGGGTTGGAAAAAGCCGCAGCCGCTTGTGGGCAGGGAACCCGAGGCCCCGCCCCCACGTGGTCCTAGCCTCTGCGCGTGCGCAGCCTGTCTGCGTGTGCGCATGCGCATAACGGCCGCCATCTTAACCGCGAGCTCACTCCGGCGTGTAAGTCTTGGTTTCTCGGCGGCTTCTGGTCTTGTCCCGGTGCGGCCACTCGGGAGTAGGTGGGTCGAAAGGGGAGATGCCTAGTGAAATGGAGCCTCTCCCGTGCACAGTCGGGCAGTTCGAGCGTCCTATGGGCGCTCCCAAGTCGCGGCCCCTCCTCTGAAAGCCACAGTCAGGTCTGTCCTCAGGGGTCGAAGCGGCTGCCTTGGGGCCTCCGCCCTGGAGGAGGCGGGGGTTGGGGGGGCGCACGGCGTTTTCATTCGCCTTGTTCCCATCTGCAGAAGCCTCATAGGGCCGGGCGCGGCGGCTTAACGCCTGTCATCCCAGCGCTTTGGGAGGCTGAGGTGGGAGGTTTACTTGAGGCTAGTTCAAGACCAGGCAGGGCAACATAGGGAGAGCTCCCTCCCGCCCCAAAATCTAATGGGGGGCGGAAAAAAAGCCTCCACATCCAGCGTTGTGCCTTTTCTCCAGAAGGAAGAGCATCTGTGCCTTCCTGTTCACGGTGACTTTCGCTTGGCGTCCTCCTGGCCTCACCAGCCTGGCAATTCTGTCGTGTCCGGTGAGCACTTCATGCACTTGTTCTGGCTGTAGGTGTCGGGTCTTGAAGTTTTAAGTTGTATCGAGGTGGAAAGAAACCTTTTCAGGTGGTTCAGGAGCACTTGGATCTGATACCATCGAATGTATGAGTGGGTAGATGAATGCACATAAATGTACAATTTACCATCCAGGAAAAACGCAGGACTGCTCAACTGTGGTTCCAGACTATCACCTCGATCTCGCCCTAGCGCCCTGTAGATTCCCCCAGAGCCTCAAAACAGGAGGGCGTCCCTAGGAACATGATGCGGGCTGATTTACTAGCACGAGTGATTGAATTGATAATGAATGCGGAGATAACTTTCGGCAGGTGGGTTTTCTCCCAGCTATTCATTTATAAGTCTTATCAAGGGCGGGGCCAGGTGGCTCACACCTGTAATCCCGGCGTTTTGGGAGGCTGAGGCTGAAGGATCACTTGAGCCCAGGAATTTGATGCTAACCTAGAAAAAATAGGGCAAACCCCTGTCTCTACTAAAAATTAAAAAAATTAGCTGGGCATGGTGGTGTGTGTCTGTGGTCACACCTACTTTGGAGGCTGAGGTGGGAGGATCACTTGAGCCTGGGAGGTCGAGGGTGCTGTGAGCTGTGATTGTGTCACTGCACTCCAACTTGGGCGACAGGGTGAGACCCTGTCTCGAAAAAAACAAAACAAAACAAAACAAATACCGATCTAGAGAAAATCTGTAGCTCAAGTAAAACAAATGTCTTTAGGCCGGGCGAATCCCAGCACGTTGGGAGGCTGAGGCTGGCAGATCACGAGGTCAGGAGTTCAAGATCAGCCTGACCAACATGAAACCCCCGTCTCTATTCAAAGTACAAAAAATTAGCCAGGTGTGGGCGCCTGTAATCCCAGCTACTCAGGGGCCTGAGGTACGAGAATCGCTTGAACCGGGGAGGCAGTGGTTGCAGTGAGCCAAGATTGCGCCATTGCACTCCAGCCCGGGCGACAGTGCGAGACTCCGTCTCAAAATAAATAAAATAAAACTCAAATGTCTTTAACCCTTAACCTACATTCACTAGTTGTTAAGATTTGTTTCATTTTTTTCTGTATATACTTTATGATGAGCCATTTAAATTGGAAGTGAATGAACTTTCCCCTTTTATCTTAAGCATGTATCTTATATACCTCCTAAAAGCGAAGACAAGCTTAAAATAAGACTACATTGTCCATCCTCACCCCCAAATCAAATCACATTTCCCCAGCTGTCCAAAAGTCACCATTATCGTTGCCAGGTTGTTTGCATGTTTTTAGATCTGTTAAATCTGTTTTTGACTAGAATATTCACCTGATTTTTTTTTTTTTTTTTTTTTTTTTGAGACGAAGTCTCCATCTGTCCCAGGCTGGAGTGCAGTGGTGTGATCTCAGCTCACTGCAACTCCTGCCTCAGCCTCCCAAGTAGCTGAGATTACAGGCGTGTGCCACCATGCCCAACTAATTGTTTTTAGTAGAGACAGGATTTCACTATGTTGGCCAGGGTGGTCTCGAACGCCTGACCTCGTGATCTGCTGGCCTCAGCCTCCCAAAGTACTGCGTAAAACACCGTGCCCCACCATTCACCTGAAATTTTAAAAATAACATTTTGATCTTTGAAGATTTCTGGAGGATTATATTGTAAAATGCTGACGTTCTCATGCAATGAGGTTTTCCTGTGATTTTACTTGATTTACCTATGTCCTGTATTTCCTGTAAAGTGGATGTTGGGGTTAGAGCGGTACTGTCTAACACAAATATAATGTAAGGCACAGATGTAATTTTTAAAAATTTTAGTAGCCAAATTAGAAAATATTAAATGTATGTATGAAATCATCTTTAAAATACTAAAAATGCAGCATATCCAGTTATCAATATAAGTTAATGAAATTAATGACTAATGTAGTCAATATAAAACTGAGACATTTCACGCTTCTTTTGTACTAAGTCTTTGGAATCCAGCACGTATTTTACACTTACAGCTGATTTTCATTGGAAATTCTTGATCTGTATTTAGAGTTTATAAAATTTACTGTTGAAAAAGTAGATTAACAAACCCAGGTTGTTCCAAACATACTTAAAAGTTTTCCAGTAACAATTTTATTTTTAAAGTTGAATTAAAAGTAAATAAATTTAAGAATTCATTTCCTCAGTTGCACTAGCCACATGGGGCTAGTGGCTATTGAGTTAGACTGGCCAGATCCAAGGCTTCCATTTTCTAGGCAATGTACATGGCTTCATATTATATCCTATCAGTAGTCACATAATACAAGTTTGTTAGTGATGCTAAGCATTTGGTCAAGGTACTCATCTCTGTATAGTCACGTTTTTCTTATAGTAATCTATAAGTGAGACTTTGGCCACAGGGGAATAATCTGTTCCCCAACAGCCTTTCACCCAGTGCTTTTGTTTGTTTATTTTTGTTTTGTTGTTGTTTTTTGTTTTTTTGGTTTTTTTTTTTTTTGACGGAGTCTTGCTCTGCTGCCCAGGCTGGAGTACAGTGGCGTGATCTCGGCTCACTGCGACCTTTGCCTCCCTGGTTCAGTGATTCTCCTGTCTCAGCCTTCCGAGTAGCTGGGATTACAGAAGTACGTCACCACACCCGGCTAATTTTTGTAATTTTAGTAGAGATGGGGTTTCACCATATTGGCCAGGCTGGTCTGGAACTCTTGACCTCAGGTAATCCTCCCGCCTCGGCCTCCCAAAGTGCTGGGATTACAGGCGTGAGCCACCGCGCCCGGCCTAAATGCAGAAGCATTTGATAGTCTGAGCGCAAAGTAGGGCTGTATAAAACGGGTCAGTATCGTATCTGGATGCAAACAACCCAGGGTCACATTTCCTTGGAAACAGTAAATTTGAGTAGATGTGGAATGTTGTGTCAGAAATCTTTTATTTGAAACTCAGCACCTGGGTTGTAAATTGTTACTTCTTGGTATCAAAAAATTACATAAACCCTTTAGGTGAAAGTGGGATATTTCAGTCTTTCTGATATTTCTTACTGATACAGTTTCAAACAGCAAATTTCTAATAACTGATTTTAGAGAACAAAGTTTCACAGTGCGTAAAAATGCAACAGTAACTCAAAGAAAAAAGTCATTAAAACTGCCTTGTTCCTTTTGTGGTAACCGTACAGCTGTTTTTTTTGTTTTTTGGGTTTGGGGTTTTAAGTTTTAAACTTTCTTTTTTTATTCCTGTGCTTACCCAATACAGCTTTTTAAACATCATAGTTATTATTCCTCTTTCATAAATGGAATGGCCTTGAGCGTATGTGGAGTCATATTTTTTAATTTTTTTATATTTATATACAGTATGATTGATTTTTGTATTTAGTTTGAGAGTCTTTGTTTTTCACATTTAATGTGTTTTCTTCCACTTTTTCCCCACTGTAAAGTTAATATCTTACTCTGATTAAAATGTTTCTAATAGGGAGATACTTCAAGACTAGGCAAGGATTCTGTTTTCATCTTACTATATGCCCACTAATTTTAGTATCCATTGATAATTATTATCTGTAATACTTACTATTGTGCCATTTTTCCAAATTGTGAATTTCTGTTCCAGTCATATCTTCTGTATTTATTGGAATTCTGCAAAAAACAACTTTTCTTTCTCCTCCCTTTATTAAATTACTTCACATCAGTATAGGCCAGTGGCTGTTACCACTGTTTTTTATTTTCTTGCTCAGAATGTCCCAGACTTGGTTATTGGGAACTCCCTTAAGTTGATTTCTGCATTGTTTTTGACATGTTCCCATCCTTTTTGGAGAATTTATTTACCTTCTGGCAGTGTTCAGGCTCATCTTGTACTTTCCTTGCCCCAGACCTGGAATTGATCTCTGGGGAACTCTGGTTCCTTTTATTGGAGAATGAAATTCATAAACCAAGATCTGGGCATTAGGTGTGCTTTTTTCTTCTGGATACATCTGGGAAATGTGTGTGTCTGTACACACACCAAAACATTTATATCTGTCTATATGTATTTGTATATATTCCTAAAGCCATGACGTATTTAATAGGTATTGGGGTTTCAGTTTTGCGAGATGAAAAGGGCTCTGGAGGTTGATGGTGGCGGTGATTGTACAAACATATGTACTTAATGCTACTGAACTATACACTTGAAAATGGTTAAGATGTTAAATATTCTATGTATTTTACCACAATAAAGAAAAAAAATTTACCAAAAAAACCATGGTATCATATCCAAAGCTCAGCTTTTATTCTGTTTCAGAAGAATATGTCATTGGAATATTGATAGGAATTGCATGGAATCTGTTGATCACTTTGGGTGCTGTGCACATTTTAATATTCTTCCTATACATGAACACTGGGTATCTTTTTGTTTATCTGTATCTTTTTCAGTTTCTTTCATCAGTGTTTATAGTTTTCAGATCTTTTACCTCCTTAGGTAAATTTATTCCTAAATATTTTTAATGGTCTTTTAATGGAATTCTTTTCTTTCTTTTTTTTTTTTTTTTTTTTTGAGACGGAGTCTCGCTGTGTCGTCCAGGCTGGGGTGCAGTGGCGTGATC